>NC_141697.1:471099053-471674053 GCF_964263255.1 Lissotriton vulgaris
AACCCCAAGGAGCAGGATATATATATATATATATATATATGGCAGGAAGGTTATCAACTTATCACCCTAGATGTATCTTCACTGTACACCTGTATAAAGAATTGTGACGGTATGAAATTTAAAAGCAACTGAAATTTTTTTATCAAGGAGACCCATTGAATTTACTCAGCACAATATAATGCTAATGGATATGTTGACTTTCTCCTTGGAAAATAACTTCTTTCTTTTAAAAAAAACAAATGTACCGACAGGTTCAGGGTGTTGCGATGGGGGCCAGCTTCACCCCCAGCTATGTTTATGGGGCTGATGGGAGGAGCTGGTCCTCAGGAAGCAATATCATGGCACTTACAAAGAAAAGGTAGTGTCTTGGTTAAGATATATAGATGACCTGATTATAATCTGGAATGGGACGGTGAAGAAAGCTGAAGAGTTTATTGAATGTATTAATGTGAACGATTAAAATTTAAAATTCACATCCTCTATAAGCAATTACAGTGTCCCCTTTTTAGACGTCAAGGTTAACATTAACAACAATAAAATTTTTACATCACTGTTTTGTAAAGAAACTGCTGGCAATACGTTGCTTCATGCAACAAGCGCACACCCTCCACATTTAATTCACAGCATCCCCTATGGGGAGATGCTTAGATTGCGGAGGATATGTAGTAGCAATGTGGATTTAGAAAAACAAAAGCAGGAAAGCAAAGTATGCTTCAATGAAAGAGGATACAGTGCCAAAATCATAGATATAGCTATCAGGAAGTCCAGGATAATTGCGAGGGAGGATTTGTTGCAGGACAGGGAGCGGTTGTGCAACATGCTAAAGAAAAACCTGCCAGTTTCTGGAGATCCTGCTAGACTAATTTTGACTTTTAGCAGATAGCAAAAGGAATTGCGCAAGATTATTCAGCGCAATTGGCACATGGTCAAAGACGATCCCGTTATAGGCAGTTCGCTCCCAGAATTCCCTTTGATAACATTTAGGAAATCAATATCCATGGCCGATGTACTGGTCAAAAGTAGTCCAGAGTACAAGGAAGAAGCCGGGTGGCTTACGGCCAGAAAGGGATTTTTCAAATGTTCGAGGTGTAAGGCCTGTAACCATGGGTGTAACAAAACTTAATTCCTAACAGACTTTAGTGGAAAACCTCAAATGATCATGTAGTACCACCTAACCTGTAGAAGTGAATTTGTAGTATAGGTGCTAGAATGTACCTGCAACTTAATGTATATTGGGAGCAATAAGTTGGCAGCACATAAAAGGGTGTTACAACACATTAGGGCTATAACCAACAATGACCCGAATTACCCAGAAGCACGGCACTTCAAGGAACATCCTGGTGGGAAATTAAAGGAATTGAAGTACTATGTTATTGACACTGTTCCTATCCAAAGAAGAGGAGGTGATAGGGAAGGGAAACTAAGACGTCTGGTGGCCCACTACATATTGCAGCTCGAAACAAAACAGCAGAATGGGCTAAATATGAGTGAGGACTTATATACATACTTAGAGTAAAAAATCCTGTTCCCTATTCTGATATCAACTCCAAAATGTATTGCACTGAGAAGATTTTAATTGCTTACAAACAGGAAAATAGAAATAACAAAGACTTACAACCACTTTTGCACTCTGAAAATCATGAAACACTGAATAAATAATTTTCAACAATTATTAATTATGAATACTTTTAATATTGTTGGTTTTACAGGGATTGTTATGATGAATGAATTGTATTTATGTGATTTTTATTATATTTAATATATGTATTTATTTGTTAAGTACCTATGTTGGATTTTAGAAAGATCATATCTATAATTGTGGGAATCATTTATCAATACCGATTTCTATTTGAAACCTCCGATACAAAAAATTGATAGGTAATTATTATATGCTGTTTTTTGCACATAAACCTTGCTGGGGTGGCAATATTTAGAGTCAACGGCCATTAAATTGCAGCAGGAGTGGAATACGTTTAAGTACATTTCCAATAGGCACAGTAGCACTTTTTAATATTTAATTTTGCACAGTTAGTAGTATAGCAGGGAAGCTATAATTCAAAACACATTCTGCGCTTCAATATTTTTCCGATGGGGTATTATATAGGGTCCATATTATCACTTTCAATTGTTTACATCAGCATGGATAGCAAAACAACTAGGGGCATCAAAGAGCATTTGAGCTAGAAATTGTCAAAATGAATTGATACACAGACAATAGTTATATAGTTTGTGTGGAGATCAACAATGGCACAAAGTATCATTTTAGGATTTTTTCCTTTTTCCCAAAAATGTATTCATACATAATATTTGAACTTTGTGGTGTTGAAATAAAAGAAGAAAGCATTTGAGCCCTTATTACACTACTAGTATGTTTTCCATGCCTATGAATGCACTGTTACTTTATAAATGGAGGTGGTACACATCAATTTTGTCATGTGATCAAGGCAGGGATCTGCCGAAACACGATGTGATGGTGGCTGGTGGTGTTTCCAAAATAAATAAAAATTAGCACCAAACCTGAGTCTACGCTCGTCCTCTCGTGGTTCAAGCAACTGTTCGAGGTGAGAGTTTTGTGGCATAAATATATATATATATATATATATATATATATATATATATATATATATATATATATATATATATATATATATATATATATATATATATATCTTTATTTAATACCTACTGGCAGTCACCAGTAGGTAGTTATAGGTAGGACCTAGTTTCCATAGGAAAAGCGTCTTTGGTTTTCTCAATATCTTTGGCGCCGGTTGATGAATCTTCGTAAAATTATCAAAACTAGTGGCCCGCTCCAGTCAGCTCCTGTCTTCAAAGTTTCGGGATGATTCGACAAGTGGGGGCTGAGAAAAAAGGGGTCCCAAAACGTGCTTTCCCCATGTAATTTTCCGTAGGAAAGTTTAGACACAGCTACAGCCGATCTGCTGAACGGAATTACACCACATTTGCCAAAAAGGTAGCCCTTCGTTCAGAAAGAGGCCTTTTTGTTAAATAGTGTAAATCTGTTCAGTAGTTCCTGAGAAATTTGAAAAAGAAAAAGTTTCGATATCTAGGGATGTGGTCCCGAGAATGAGCTTCTTTCTGATTGGCTGCCTCCACTCCAAACCAGGAAGTGTTGGCAGCCATCTTGTGACTTAGTAGAACCGAGTCTCAGGAAAACAGTAAAACAAAGTTGGAAATCAAGGAAAGGGTGCAGGGTAGAAGCACTCTGACCTCCTAGGTCTGTTCAGGGGTCCCACAAGGGATTAATTTCGGCGTAATGTGCGCTGGGGTCGCGAATCCTGCCGAAATGTAAAAATAAAAACAGGGTTCCCACGATTGATTAAATTGAGGCCCCAGGGTGGGCCAGGTCCTGGGGGCATTCCTCAAAAAGGCTCCCACAGCCCCGGGGATTGCCACCTCCCGGGGCTTTTCTCAAATATTTGGGGGCAAATGGCCCCCCGCAGCCTCGGGGATGGCCACCCACGGGGCTTTCTTTTTTATTTTTTAGAAATGTGTGGGGTGGCTGGAGCCCCCCTACATGCCCTAGGGACCTCCACCTCCCCGGGGCACGGGGGACCAGCACCTCACCGGGGCTTTGCACTAGTTGGGAGAGGGGCAGGGCAGCCCCCTCCTGGAGCCCTTGGTGGCCCTTTGGTCTGCCACCCCACAGGGCTAGCTCCTGCAGTGTCCCGGGGTGCCGAGCCCAGGGACAGTGCTGTTTGCTACGGCAGGGTGGGAGCCATGCAGCTCCCACCCTGCCATAGCAAACTTGGTTTGGATTTTGGAAGCGAGAGCAGGAAACCTGCTCTCACTTCTAAAATCAAAAGCCAATTGCTTTTCCACACTGGGAGCTGCATGTTAGCAGCTACCAGTGTGGAAAAGCAATTACGGCTCCCGCAGGAGGCTGGGAGCTGGCGGGACCGTGTGGGCAGTAGGGCTCCCTCCACGGTCCCCAACTAACATGCCAGGCCCTAGGGATGGGGTCCCCGGGGCGAATGTAAATTTATTAAGGTGGACGGTTTAAAAAAAAATTATAATTGGAGTCGGGACCCTAGCATGGCACTCAGTGCGGCCCCCTGGTGTGACCGCGAGGGGTAAGCGGCTCCCACCGTAGTCCCCTGGTGTGAACGCAAAGGGGTGCACATCGGTCAGCGCGGCCCCCTACTGTGAACGCGAGGGGTGTGCGG
The DNA here is from genome assembly GCF_964263255.1 of Lissotriton vulgaris. NCBI lineage: Eukaryota > Metazoa > Chordata > Amphibia > Caudata > Salamandridae > Lissotriton > Lissotriton vulgaris. The sequence continues at coordinate 471,103,241 of NC_141697.1, forward strand.
CTGGGTCCGCAACTCCAAGCAAAAATAATTAAGATTTTTTATATACAAACCTAGGTTATATGTTTGGTTTTTGGGTGACTCTAAAAAGAGCCATTATGTTTATTTTGAGTTTGTTGCAGCTACATGTAAGTGCAGATGCACAACTTTAGTTGTGAGAAACACTCTATTCCCTTCATCAGTGAAGTATACTCCGTCACTCCTGTAGATGCCCTCCATATGGAAACGTAGGTTGTTGTTATATATGGAGCCCATTCTATGGTCTCCGAGGTAAGTAGAAACAGCTTTATTGACATTTTTTCTAGCTTTCTCAATACAATTGATTGGACCACTTGCATTTCTGTATTTGTCATATGCTAGAGTATACAGCAGTTTGGGGGTAAAGCAACATCAATTCTGCAAAGGTGTGCTTCATAAGCATTTCCAGACCTACCCTAGTCAATGTGCCTAGGTCATTGCCACCACAGTGCACAATAATGAGGTCATGGGGTTCGAGATGCAAAAAGGTTTTAACCAAAGGCATCAATTGGTGCCACTTTAATCCTCTCTGTCCAATCCATGTAATGTCTACATTTTGTAAAGCTAGGTCTTTGTCAATACCTCTGCTTTCAGTATACCTTTTGCACCAGAATACATAGCTGTGCCCAACAATCCACACTGAAAGCATCGTGAAGGGAACTCTGTAGGTAATGAAGAGAGGTCTGTAGCTGAGGTTGTCAGTTTGTAGAATGAGAGATATCTAAAATGGTGGAGAAGATGCTTTTTTTAAGAAAGTAGAGATTTGATTGGCTGTTTAAGAAGATTACACATTCAAAAACAGGGTGCATTTTACTTTGTTTAAAAAGCATGTTTCCTATAGGTTAGTAAAAAAAATTGAAAGGTACAGCAAAAAGGATAAGGCCATATTTTGCAAAAGCAACCACACTTGCAGTTCTTATTTGCAACATTCTGTGTTGAACTTTTTACCTGACAGTTAAGTTGAATGTTGCATGAACTGTTGCTATGGAAACTGCTTTAAGCAGAAGGGGTGAAAAAGTCAGTTGAAAAGTTTTATTATGTATGACCAATGGAAATGTGTTTTTCAATTTGAAAATCTCTGGGAAGCAATGTGATTTGTCGCTTATGTGTCTTTGTATGGGAAATTAGAGGAAATCTTGGCATTACTGGGTTTTCCTTGGAGAGTGTGGTGATCTATATTCTCTGTGTGTAAAAGAAAATCCTGTCTGAGTGTGCAAGATTTTTCATTCAACAGATTTATTCAAAAGGTGAGTTATATATTGTTGAGGTTTATTTAAAATAGATTTGACATTCTTCTAAAACTGTGTTGTTTGAAATATATTATTAACTGTAGAGCTGTATATTGGGATTATGTTTTATTCTACTTGAAGTTTGTTTAAAAAGCAGTCTGTACAGTAATATATATATATTTAAGTCTGTTCAAAGGTATAGCTGATTGGTGTTTCTTATTTTTTTATAGTTGGTTGAACATGCACTACAACTGTGTATTTTCAAAGATGTTCATATAAGGTGTAGTTTATTAGGCAATATTTTTTCTTTTTTCTACAAAGGTATAGTTTAATGATACTACATAATTATAGTTCGTTTGGTAAAATGTTGCACATGTGTGCTGTTTGAAAGATGATCATATAAAGTGTTAATAATAACATTTCTGTTATTAGTTTGTGCAGAAGGTAAAGTTAAATTATGGCATATAATTAAAGATAGAATGGGGAAATAAGGTGCTGTTAATTAGGTTTCTTTTTGTAGTCTAAGCAAAGGTATAGTTGAATGATGCCACATAATTTCAGACACAAAGCTGAAATATGTGGTTTTTAAAATGATCATTAACTGTGTTGTTAATTGCTCTTCATTCTTAAGTCTATTGTGAGGTATAGTTTAATGATGTCGCATAGATTGAATGTTCAAGATGTAACTGAAAAATAAATCATCATTTATTACCATTTGTAGCATGTTGTACTTATCTACTTAACTAGATAGTATGTAATGATTAATGTATGTGTTCAGATGGTATTTATATATTTGTATGTATATTTACTGAATTATTGAGAGGTTCTTGACTGATTAGAGGAGTGTAAAGGTAGTGAATATGTGATTTTATATATACATGAGAAATGATTTACTGATTCTATATTGTTCAATCACCCAGTTAGTGTGCAAGCACTACCTATGCATTCATGCAATGACTCATGCACTATCCATTCAGTCTCCAAACCACCTACACAGTACTGATTCACCCCTCCTTACACAGGTAGTACACATGCAGTCAGCAATCACACTGTCACTCTCTGTGAACTGCTCTAATCATCCAGCCAGTAGTATGTCCTTATGTAATCACTGCGCCAAAACCCAAGCACTTATAAATTCACCATGCTGTCAACTTGCAGCACTCTAAGTATCCAGTCACTATCCATGTACTTGTAAATAATGACTGAGGCATTAAGACATGTAGTGCTACAATGAAATGTGCACTATCTATGCTGTCCCCTAACCACCTTCACAGTACTGATTCACTCCTCCAATTACCCAAGTAGTACCCATGCAGTCCAGCAATCACACTGGTACTCTCTGTACACTCCTCTCATCATGCAGCCAGTAGCATGTCCTTATGTAACAACTGCACCAAAACCCAAGCACTTACAAATTCACTGTGCTGTCTACTTGCAGCAATCTAAGTATACAGTCACTATCCATGTACTTGTACAATGACTCAGGCATTAAGGCATGCAGTGTTACAATCAAATGTGCACTATCCATGCAGTCTCCTAACCACTTACACAGTACTGATGTACTCCTCCAGTTACCCAGGTAGTACCCATGAAGTCCAGGAATCACACTGTCTCTCTCTGTGCACTCCTCTAATCATCCAGCCAGTACCATGTCCTTATCTAATCACTGCGTCAAAACCCAAACACTTATAAAATCACCATGCACTTACATTGCAGTACTCTAATCATCCAGTCAGTACTCATGTACTCATGCAATTACCCAGGCAATTATTCCTGTACTTCTACATTCCTCTGACTTCTACCTATACAGTTTACAAATCTCCCTGTTACTACCAATGCACTCCTTGAGTTTCTTTGCCAGTCCCATATACTTATCCAATCACTCTGCCAAAACTGAAGCATTTATAAAACTACAATGCACTCACATTGCAATAGCTCATCGCAGTTGTTCTCTTGCAAGTTGTCTGGGATGTATAGTCTGCAGATGTTTATACATACTAGAAGTGCCACATGAATACTTTTTCTTGCTGCCTCTTGACAAAACATTGGGGCACAGTGTGCAGCTCACCTTCCTTGCCTTTACTTTTGTTTGTCCCTCTGGAATTATAAACAATTTCCAATAAATAGACGTTGGGGTTTTTTGGGAGGTGGAACTAAATCTTTCTCTTCAGATGGAAGGTCTACTGGAGGATTACAAGAAGCCAAGTAATATCTTTCGGCGTAGTGGAAACTATACTGATATGAATTAATGAGTTTATTTTGGATAGTCTCAGTGCAAATGTTTTAGACTTTTGTGAATTAATAAAGAATTGCTGTTTAAATTATCGTTTCCGTTCTTTGATATTGCATTTAGAAAATTCTCTTAGAAAGAATCACTTTAAATATTTGATAATTGTATTATATGCAATGTTATTGAGGATATTTTTTTGTAGGAACTGTGAAGAGATAGTTGACTATGTTGTAAATATTTTGGACACACATTTATTTTTTTTAAAACCTCATTTATTGGATTTTTTTGCTCACTATTATATGATGAGTAACATTCAAATCACTGTCTACGGTGACATTCAATAGATTCTGAAACCACCAAAAAAGGGAAACTAGATATGTTATATAATGGTTAAATTATATTGTGTTCTTAAAATTATATTATTATATGTTATAAGTGTATTTTTTCTTCTCTATTACAGAGCGAAATTCTAAACTTTGAAAGTTTTCAAAATGTAAATTATAAAAAATAACTGCAAAAATTCCTTGTAAATGTAAATGTAAATGTATAGGCATTTATATAGCGCACTACTTACCCGTAGGGTCCCAAGGCGCTTCGACCGCTGCAAAACCCTTCCTGGCTTCCCTGAGAGATGGTCCCTATTGGGTATCTCCAGGGTGAGACCAGGCATCCCCGGCGGTCTGGTGGGGCCGTTAGTGAAGATGAGGCAAGCTAATGTCCAGAGTTGCCGAGTGTGATCGCTGATCAGAGTGGGCACCGAGGCGAGAGAATTATCGAGTCCGCTGACCCTGGTCCAGAAACCTGCCGCGCCGGGAATCGAACCCTGGTCCCGGGCCGTCCTCTGCTCTCGGGTCTGCCGCCTCTAACCAGTGAGCCACACTACTTCCTTCAAATATTTTGATATCTAGTATTGTAAAGGTAATATTAAGCAACCCAAACACTATTCATGGAATACTACATTGAGCTGTGCACTATCTATACAGTCCTGTAACCACCTAGACACTGCTCGTTTACATCTTAAATTCCCCAGGTACTATCCATGCAGTCCTCCAATCACTCTGTCACTCTTTGTGCATTCCTCCAATCACCCAGCCAGTACTATGTACTAATCCAATCCCTCTATCAATACCCAAGCACTTATAAATTCACATGTGCGCTCTCCTTGCAGTACTGTAATCATCCAGTTACTACCCATGTAGTCATGGAATGGCCCAGTCACAAACACATGCGCTGCTGTAGTTCTTTGAGTGCTATCTATACAGTTTAGTAATCTCTCTGTTACTACGTATGAACTCTTCCAATCACCCTGGCAGTCCCATGTCCTTATCCAATAACTCTGCAAAAACACAAGCACTCATGAATTCACTATGCACTCTCCTTGCAGTAATCTAATCATCCAGTCACTACCCATGTAGTCATGCAATGACCCAACCACAAATACATGCACTGCTGCAATTCTTTGCGTGCTACCTATACAGTTTAGTAATCTTCCTGTTACTACGTATGCACTCTTCCAATCACCCAGCCAGTCCCATGTCCTTATCCAATCACTCTGGCAAAACACAAGCACTTATAAATTCACCATGCACTCACGTTACAGTACTCTAATTATCCAGTCACTACACATGTACTCATGCAATTATCAAGGTACTTATTTGTGCACTTCTACGTTCCTTTGACTGCTACCTAACAGTTTACTAATCTCCCTGTTTCTACGTATGCACTCCTTCAATTACCCACACAGTGCCATGTCCTTATGCAATCACTCTGCCAAAACCCAAGCACTTATAAATTCACCATGCACTCACATTGCACTACTCTAATCATCCAGTAAGTAGCCATGTACTCATGCAATTACTCAGGCACTTATTCCTGCACTTCTACATTCCTTTGACTGCTACCTAAATAGTTTACTAATCTCTCTGTTACTACTAATGCACACCTGCAGTTACTCAGCCACTCCCATGTCTTTATTCGAACACTCTGCCAAAACCCAAGCCCTTATAAAATCACCATACACTGTCCTTGCAGTAGTGTAATCAGAGTCAGTACCCATGAACTCCTGTAATAACACAGGCACTAACACATGCAGACCTACAATTACATGTACATTACTCATGTAGTCCAGCCATGTCCCTCTCACTCCTCATGCACTCTTAGAATCAATCATGCTCTACACATGTACTCTAGCAATCACCCAGATATTAGCATGCAGTTAGCTCTGTTTTATTTCTTCTTTTTCTTTTTACGTTTTTTTGTGTTTTTTGAACAATTGTTTGAACAATTTTGAGATTTTTGTTGGTGTTTTTTTAAAAACAAACAGACAAAACTTTGAACTTTTCGAATTAAAACGACATTCCAACTGTAAAAAAATGAGCAGTGATGATTTCTGCATGCTGAACATATGGCGTCAACTGACTGCACCCCACAGCATAAAATGGCATTGCATTTTATACAATGCTGTTTCAGGTTTGCGAACTCTGTGTGTATATCTGGTCCATGAGACGAAGAGGTTGAGCCTCCATATGTGCTGGGACCAGCCCCCTGGTCAGTTTGTGAGGCCTCTTGAGCACGTCGCATTTGTTCTCGTGCAGTTTGTCTCAGATGTATAGTCTGAACATGTTTATACATACTTTAAGTCCAACAGGAGTACTTCTTGTCGCTGCCTCTTGAAAGAACTCTGGGACCCAGCGTGCAGCTCACCTTCCTCGCATTCACTTTTCTTTCTCCCTCCGGAATTGTAAAAAATGTCCATACAATAGACTCTGGTCTTTTTTTTGGGGGTGGTCCCAAATCTTTATCATCAGATGGAAGGTCTATTGCTGGTGTAGAAGAAGCCATTGGACAAGTTTCCTAGTAAACACCGAACAAATCTAACTTTTGCTCCCAAAAATGCAACAGGTGTATCTCCTCTGATGCAGCTGAGAGAATGACTAAAGATGGTGAGGTCCTCCAAGTTCTAGAATGGAAAACCTTGTCAAACAATGAAATAATTTCTTTCAAAGTCACATGGGAGTTGTGCACCCAGCGCGCAACCAGCGCACACCCAGCGTGATGTCGCAAAAATATATTTAACAATAATTTAAGTTTATTACAAGTACAAATATATTATTTTTATAAATACTTTAGATATTCTCTTGTTCTGAAATGTACATTACAGTTATATACATATAGTTTTAAAACATAATCTTTTTTTACAGGTATTGTGCACCTGGCGCAACCTGGCACGTATATGATGTCAAGCGGGTCCCGGCACTGCGCACACGTTGCATACGAGGCGTGCACTAGACGCAAACCCATACATATATGATGTTACGCGGGGCCATGCATCGCGCACCCATCGCATACCAATCAAGCAAATGGCACAATCCCATATATATATATGATGTTATCTGGGGCCATGCACTGCGCACCCGTCTCATACCAATCGCGCACATGACACAATCCCACAATTATATGATGTTACACTGGGCCACGCACCCATCGCAAACCAAACATCGCTCCTTCTTGACTTTTCCAATATGGCGGCTTGAATTCGTGCACACACCGTGATAGGTGCACAATGGGTACGTGACTCCAACCTTTTTGGGAAAAAAAACATATATTTGACAAGACATAGGACATTACATAATTAAATTAAAATAAAAAATAATTATAGAATATTAGTTACAAAATATCTTTTTATTTTAAACTTGCAATTTTCAGAAAAACATAAAAGGTTGTATAAAGAATAAATTTACAAATTAGCATTAAAAAAAACCTAGAAATTCACTGAAAAAAACATAGGTTTCAGGCCCGTTATAGTTAGAAATTTGCATTTAAAAAACCTTTGAAATTCACTGAAAAAAAATATCGTTTTCAGGCCCGTTATAGTTAGGAATTAGCATTTAAAAAACCTTAGAAATTCACTGAAAAAAACATAGGTTTCAGGGACGTTATAGTTAGTTGGACATTTCACTCCTACAAAACCATAGAAATTTCGCTGTTATAGCTAGTTCACCTAACTATAACTCGCGCCCCCACAATGCACTGCTGATGTAATCACATATTACATCATTCATGACATGGTCAGTGACATCACTGATTACATCACTGATGCCATCTCAAATGACATCACTGATGACATCATCCAGTGAATGTTTGTTTATATAAAGTTTAAATATGTTTTATATATATGCCAAGGTGTTTTCAAGAATGAGTAGGTGTATAAGTGTCTGGATGGAGGATTTAGTAGGTGCGTGACTGACTATTTAAGTGAGTTATTACATGTGTCTTATTGAATGCATGGGTTAGTGACTAAAGTGTGTGAATGTTTCTATCAGTCTGTCTGCTGATATATTTGGTGTTAATGAACCAAAAACATCTAAAAGCACATAAAATAAAAGAAATCTTGAGATCTCAAATTTTGATTGTTATAGTAAATATTCCGCAATTCCATTCAATAACCCACAGTCTTAGTAACCTTGGCGATAGCCTGAATCCTTGACATCAATTTTAATGTAGTTCTGAGTAGAACAACATAGTTCAACACCCCACAATTCAGGTAGGCTCTGTGGTGGCCAGTGTCCTTAATAAGACACGATGACAGCAACAGCACTTCCTTCTCCAAGTTTTCGAAAACCCACGCTTTGTTATTGTTAAGCCCCCGGGTGGACCAAGTCACGGGGGCAATCCCAAATTATGTAGTGGGGGCCTACGGGGCCCCCCACAGCCCCAGGGACCACCACCTCCCTGGGGTTTCTTTGATGATTTGCAGGGGGCATGCAGCTCCCCGGAGCTCTCATTTTTTAAAAAGAAATATGTGTTTGGGGGGGCTTGAGACCCCAACATGCCCTGTGGACCACCACCTCGCCGGGGCTTCATTGATAATTTACGGGGGCACGCAGCTCCGGGATCACCACCTTCCGGGGGCTCTAATTTGTTTTAAAGAAATATGTGTGTGGGGGGCTCGAGCCCACCCACATGCCCCTTGGACCACCACCTCCCTGGAGATTTGCCAATTAAACCAGGGGCACGCCCCCCCTCACAGCCCCGGGCACCGCCACTTCCCCGTGGCTCGCTTTATTTTTTAAAAACATGTGTGTGGGGGCCCTCCACCTCCCTGGGACACTAAATATGCAAATTCAGTGGTCCATTATGGGCCCCCGGCCCTCGGGACCACCATCTCCCTGGGGCATTAGAAATGAAGGGTGGAGCCCTTGATGGCCCTAGGGACCACCACCCCCCCCTGCAATATCCCGGGGTGCCCACCCCCGGGACATTGGCATTTGCTATGGGAGGGCGGGAGCCCAGGGAACTTTGTACCCTCCTTGTGTTACTAGGGCGGGAGCACGCCCTGCCATAGCAAACTCAGCTTTGCCTCATTGAAGTGAGAGCCAATTAGGCCCCCAGGGACCCTCAGGATTGAAGAGGAATTAATTCCCCAACTTAAACCACGCCACCGGGTGTGTTTGCAAACATGTCAACTCAGGCCCCGCCCCCTCCCTTCACCACTGTGCAAACGCACCCCGTGGCGCGTTTTAAGTTGGGGGATTAACTCCCCTTGAATCCTGAGGGCCCCTGGGGTGCAACTAGCCCACCAGGTACCACTATTAAGCTCCACAGAGCTGCGTTGCAGAGAGGTGTAAAAAGGGGCTTGGCCTCAGAACACCTCTCTGCAACGCAGATCCCTGGCACATACTGGAGGTTACTGGTGGGCTAGTTGGCCCCCAGGGACCTCCAGTATTTAAGGGGAATTATTTCCCCATCTGCAAACGCACCAGGGGGTGCGTCTGCAGAGTGCTGCAAGGAGGGGCCGGGGCCTCAGATGAGATGCCGGTCCTTTTTTTAAAAAAAATTCAAGAAGGGGGGCTGTGTGGCCCCCCTTCTTTTCCTAATTGTTTGGCCCTGGGGACCCCATCCCCCAGGGCCTGCCCCCTTATGTTTTTTTTTAAACAATTTGGCAGGACCCCACGCTTTGTTTTATTTTCGCAGCCAGATCAGGGCACCCAGCGCGGATTTTGCCAACCTAAAAAAAAAAATAATAATTTGGGGCGCCAAAGGTATTGGGAATAGAATGTTGGGAATAGAATGCTGCGAATTTCCTATGGAAAATAGGTCCTAACTATAGCTATCTACTGCCGCACGCCAGTAGAATATATATATATATATATATATATATATATATATATATATATATATATATATATATATATATATATATATAAAACACTGACCATGTCATGAATGATGTAATATGTGATATCATTAGCAGTGCACTGCGGGTATGTGAATTATAGTTGGCTCAACTAACTATAACAGCCAAATTTCTCTGGTTTTGTACAAGTGAAATGTCCAACTAATTATAATGTCCCTGAAACCTATGTTTTTTTCAGTAATTTCTATGGTTTTATAAATGCTCATTTCTAACTATAACATCCCTGAAAACTATGTTTTTTTCAGTGAATTTCTAAGGTTTTTTAAATGCTAATTTCTAACTATAACATCCCTGAAACCTTTGTTTTTTCCAGTGAATATATATATATATATATATACACATGCACACACAAACACACACACACATATGTATATATATTACCTACTGGCGGTCGCCAGTCGGTATATATAGTTAGGATTTTTTCTCTATGGAACTTTTGAAAATTCTATGTCTAATAACTTTGGCTTTTGTGGACGGAATCGGCTGAAATTTTCAGGAAAATGGCACATTTTGTTTCTGAGCAGCCCCTGAAAATTTGGGGGGGTCCGTCAAGGGGGGCCGAGAAAAAAGGGGGGTCCCAAAACGCGTTTTTCCCATTCATTTTTCCATAGGGCCTTTGGCCTCACTTTTAGCTCGAACGGCTGAATGGATTTACACGAAACTTGGCAAAATTGTAGTGACTGTTAGCCCGATGTGCCTTTGCTGGGTCTCAATATATGTGCTCCAGTGGATTTTGAGAAATTAACGTTTTAAAAAACAGATATATCTGTGACAGCGTCCCAGATAGCGCACCAGATCGCGTACTTTTCGCGTAACGGAGCTTTGCGTAGCGAAGCTGATTGGCTCTCCGGTGTCTGTCAACTTCTAAACAGTCCGGTGCGGCCGCCATCTTGTCTCTCGGTAGGATCGAGAGACAAGAGGAGGAGAAAAACGAAGGGGGAATTTAATGAAAGGGGGCAAGGTAGATCCTTCTTGACCCCCTAGGAATGATGTTGGGGTTATTAAAGGGTCCTGTGGGGCAAATAATAAAAATTAGATTTTTCGCGGTAGAAGCACTTCTCGGTTCGCGAACCGGGTCGCAAACTGGTAGCGAAACGTGAATTCGCCATTTTGTGTTTCGATTTAATTAAATTACTAGGTATAAGGGGGTACCGGAGAAGTATCCTGACCCCTTATGTTTTCTGAGGGTGGGTGAGGAGGCTCATATATGTTGATACATGTCTTCCAGCGGCTGTGCGTGAGCGTTTTTTTTTTTTTTGCTGCGTGACGTCTGTTAACGTTCGATTCGATTGAAATCAGGAACTGTTGACCGCTATTTTGTCACTGCGAGTGAATATTTTATTAAAAATAATTGTTATAAATTAATCCTTATTGATAAATATTGTCTGCGCCATCTTGCCTTTTTTGCAATGCCACATTTTTGTTGAGCATGGCAGCCATTTTAGATGCCTTGACCAGACCCACTCTCTGCACGCCGCCGATCCTCAGCATGGCTCCCCACCCTCGCAAGCATCTCCCCCACGCACTGGTCACCCCCGCTCTCTCTCTCATGTATGGGCCATAAACATCCCCCCATTTGCGCTACTCTTCCCTGAGAATCACACCCTGTGCCCGCCTGACACCTCCCTTTCACCCTATTCACTACCGCACCCTCTGACACTCCTCTTCCCCTGTGTCCGATTGTCCAGGCCGGTCCCAGGCTATCACCTAGCCCTGCGGATGTAGGTTATGGCCTCAACTGTAAAGAATCACCCCTCTTAAAAGGAGTTACAGTAGATCAAGGCCCCCACCCCATGAGATTTGTCACACCACACACATTCCTACTATCTGATAACCATCCTGTATTGTGCTTGGGGAGGGGATTCTCACTGTGAGGGTGTGTGGGTCCGAGCCTGAACGAAAGATTCCAGGGATGCCTTTTTGTACATCAAAGTCTTCACAATTATGTGTCACATTAAAAATATATAGCACTCCAACAAAGTTGTAGGATTATAACACTTTAATAACTTATAAATATATACAACGCTCCAACAAAGTAAACACGTTAAAAAAAACTTTTTCAACAACTATTTACATGACATTGCTTTAACAAGGATAGACAAAGAAATGACACAGTGATGTAAAAGTTTCTGAAAGAAATGCCAAGAACGTCCCATGTGAAAGTGAATTTTATCTGGCAATTTTTTTCTTTTCCTTCTCATGAAAAGAAAGTTAATGCCAGGTTCGTTACCTGCCTCATCTGCAAAAAAAAAACTCTCAAGAGGGACCGAAAAAAAATATAGCTATGGTAATCATACCATGCATCGGCACATGGAGAGGTGGCACTCTCTTAATTATTCTAAAGCACAACTTCGAGATTTGGTGAATAATCCCCGACCGGCAAAAAAATCCACCAATGACTTAGCAATAAGTGAGTCAGAGGCAAGGGAAACGGTCCCAAATCTGTAAAAGAACTTTAGGCAGATGAGATTGACTTGTGTAGCATGTGGAAAATTAATTTCATGCGGAGAGATGAGTATTACTTTAATAAATAGATCATATGAAAATCATCAATGTCCAAAACGTCCTAGAAAGTAATTTTTGTCATTTTTGAGGAAGAGAGATAACCTACAGTGGTACGGGGTCGTTTTCGTTCGTACTAGGGGGGCCAGGTGACATTCGTTTGGGGTGGCTTAGGGGCATTTAAAACAACTTCCCTGATACAGGTAGCATATAAAGTAGAGGCTAAATACCAGGATCTTTATCGATTGCTTTATGCTGTAGAAAAATGAAAGACACACAACAAACCTGGACCATTCATATTTTCAATGTTTCTGCGTACTATACTTTTTAACCCTTAACTAATTGAGCTGCTTCATTTCACCTGCTTTTTTTTTTTTTTTTTTTTAAACGGAAACAGTGGCCATTTCTTCGAAACTTACCACTCTACGCGTTACAACTACGTTTGCTTTTTCAAAAACCTTTAATAAAAATGTTGGTGCCCAAATACGGGCTTACAACCCCGAGGGCCGGCCACGGAGCAGGCTGGAACTGAGAATGGGGGGGGGTATTTATTTGTGGAAAACATAACAGAGAGTCAGTGGTCGTTGATTTCATAGTAAAAAGTGCGACAAGTGCAACAAAATCATATCGATAATTCATTGTGAGCAAGTACCATAAGTGTCGACAAATCGAACCTTCAATAATAAATACAGTAATCAATGATGCATTAGAAGTTAATATCAATTCATTGTTTGAACGTGTAATCAGTACCCGTCCCATGTCAATTCATTGTTCGAACATATAATCAATACCCATCCTGGATCAATTCATTGTCCGAACATATAATCAGTCTTATCCCATATCAATTCATGTGCTAAAAACTGCATACATATCTCATGATATCAAGGCTGAGCAATCGGGGCACAACAAGGAGTTGAGAGTTTCATTTGTACCGGCGCCATTTTGGGTGAGGTCAGGAAGGTCCAAGTATAGTCAAAATGTCTCCACCAACTCGTGGTTGGACCGGGACCTCTTTCGGCAGTCCAAAAGTTTTCGTTGAAGGGTAGCAGAGGGGACTGCCGACATGAACCATCAGTCAAAGTGGGGTGGGAGGAAACAATCTCTCCTACCGGGTCATACTGGTGTCCCACCGGAACTGATCAAGTTGGTAGTCTTGCAGGATTTTGGTGATTTCAAGACTGAGGCCGGCGCCGGCATGAGCGCGCCGACGTCCCGCGGCTACGTCGTGGTCGTTCCGTGGGTGATCATGGCAGTCATTCCCCATCGGGGGTCGGGGGCCCCCGTGGCTCTTATAGAATCTTCAAAGTTGAGGAGAAAGTTTATGGACGCAGGAAACTAGAAGCGTTGTTGCACCGCAACAGTGGACGAGACCCCCGCTGGGTGAGCGGAGCATCATTGCCTCGCAATAGTGGACAAGACTTTTTGTCGGGTGAGTGCAGCGCCGCTGCATCGCAAGAGTGGAGGAACCCTTTTGTTGAGTGAGTGGAGCGTTGGGGGTGCAGCTGAGGGGCCCCCACCTGTGGGGGTGGGAGAGGCTCGTTCGCGCCGCCTCTCCCTCCCAGCGCACCCCACGCCGACACCTGGCGTTGATATCCGTGATATCCGGACCAGGCGATAAGAGGGGGGGGGTCGGAGGCAGAGGCAAGTTATCCCCCCCGTGGCCTGCAAGGCGGCAGAAGAAGGGAATCGGGAGACCAGTACATTTTGGGCCATCCACCCCACGGCTGATGGCGGTTAGCCGGGCTCTGCCCTGCACGTGTCGAGGCCTCATCTTCCGGATGGGCGTAACCGTGGTCCTGTTGCACTTCGGGAGTTTCCGGAATGGGGGTAGGTATCTGCTGATTTGTATCTATTTCATGTTACCGTTAATGGGCGTGGCGGGCGGTGGGACAGACATGCTTGGAGCAGTGGGGGGGTGGCGGAGTCTAGCTACCTCATGGCTGCCGTAACGTCAAGCTTGGTTTTTTTTACCACTTCCATGTTTCTTAAGGTATTGGTGAATTATACTTCTCCGGAAATTTAAAACTCACAAATGTTTTATTTGTGTAATCGTTTGAGGTCAAACGGATTGTGGGACAATGTTCAGAATGGAAGAGTCACCAAAAAGCAAAAAGTAAATGGCGAAAAGGTATGTAGGCACCTAAATCCAGGGTCTCATGTAGGTAAATTTACATTTACAGAATCGGAGAAATTGTTTTTGATGGTAAAATGATGTGACTCCTGCAATGCGTCGCTTTTGCGGAACAGATATATGATGTAATTGTGTTGTTAATGTTACGGTGTACATGTAAAAAATGATGCATAAGTGTTGCACGGGCATTGTAGATACTCTCCTATGTGTGCTTAGCAATTTCAAGTCATTTCCCCCAGGTTCAAGGGCCTTGTAAATACGTCCCCATGTGTGTCTGGTCATTTGAAGTCATTTTCCTTGTAGTGTAAGGCCCTTGTAAATACGCCCCCATGTGTAAAATTAATTAATTTGCCCTTAAATGTTGCGTTTTCGGTAATTTTACCGAATCGGTAATTTTACCGATTCAGTAATTTTACCGAAAATGCAAGATTGAAATGTGGGTAGCCAATTTTCCATTGGCACATGGCTTTCAGAATCGGTATTTTACTATGGAATACAAATCCATGGTAAAATACTGATTCCTGTGTACATGCACATCTGTGCATGTACACATATGCCATGTAACAGACAGACGTGTCCTTAGGGCATGTCTGTGTGCCACATTGCACACATGCCCGATTTGGGGGTGCTAGATGGTGTCAAAGTGATACCCTCTGCACCCTTGACAAATTCGGTATTTACCGATTCGGTAAATACTGAATCGGTATTTGAATTGAATCCTAAATAAAATTCGGTAATATTCGGTATTTCTAAATCGGTAAATGTCATTTACCTACATCTGGCCCTAGGTGTATTATTGTTTTACATAAAATGTTTTAAAACTTTGTTTGAAATCAAATGCATGCACACTTAGGGCCAGATGTAGGTGGTCGTTTCAGGCCATTTACCGACCGGTTACGGCCGTTTTCGGCCGTTTCCGATCATTAAATGGCAAATCGGTATGTAGGGGCTTAAATCCAAGGCCACGTGTAGGTAAATCTACATTTACAGAATCGGAAAAATGATTTGTTCGGTAAAATACCGAATCGGTAATTTTACCGATTCTGTTAATTTGTTATGTAGGGGGGAGTCTTCTGAGTCCCAAAGGCCTTAATGAATCGGTATTTTAGCATGAAATCAAACTTCATGGTAAAATAACGATTCCGGTGTGCATGCACATGTGTGCTCGCACACCTATGTCATGTGAAAGGCAGACCTGCCCTTAGGGCTGGTTTGCTTGCCACATGGCACCTGTGCCTGTTTTGAGGGTGTCAGAGGGTGTCAAAGTGATACCCCCTGCACC
Source organism: Lissotriton vulgaris (assembly GCF_964263255.1). Lineage (NCBI taxonomy): Eukaryota > Metazoa > Chordata > Amphibia > Caudata > Salamandridae > Lissotriton > Lissotriton vulgaris. The sequence goes on from NC_141697.1 coordinate 471,118,826, forward strand.
CTTGTGCATACTTTTTTTTATAGCATTGTCGAATCTAGTTCTTACTGTTATTGATTTACTGTTTGGTAATAGTGGTTAATAACATTTTGTATTATATTTCACCACAGATTCAACTGCAGATTATTTGGGAATTAGACAATGCCGTCTAAGGATAGAATTCGAAAGGCTACAAAACGTCAAAGACAGCTTGACCCCGGGAGCCGGCCGTCTATGTCGGGTGCGATCTCAGGCTACACCAGGGCTATAAGACTTGGGGAGGGGGTCGGAGCCAAGCGTCTTCTCCGAGTCCGTGCCATCACACCGCCCCTCGGGGGCCTCCGTCAAGCGGTTTAGGGAGGTACCGTATCACATTGTTTTCAAATGCAGTCAGGTCCACAAACGGCCCCCACTTACTTTGAGAATAGTGAAGCTGCAGCAGGTGCAAATAAGGTTTAGACAGTGTTACAAGCGCTGCTCAGAACTCTGAAGTATGGCACCCAACATCCAGGACTTATGCCATTTGTGCAAGGCAGTGACATCGAAGCAACTCAGGGACCAAAACCATGAACGAACAGTCATGTATGAAAATCTTACTATTGATGCTTGACTGAGGCCAAGGAGATCAGAGTGCATGAGTCTCATGCTCGATCGATTGAGCTAGCCGGATCAGGCAACTAAAAGTATAAAATAGTTATGTAAATAGTTATTTAATGAAATGTTTTACCCTGTTACTTTGCTGGTGTGTTGTATATATTTATAATATTTGCATAGGGTTTGTCGTTATTTTGGGTGGGGTGGGTGGCGGAGCCGAGCTGTCTTGCAGCCATCATCGTGTGGAGCTCAGTTCATCTCACTAGTTTCGTATTTCTCATGAGGTGTTGTTCTTAATGTTTCTATTTTAGCAAGGTCAAAAAGGGATCCCATTAGTGGCCTACTGATTTAGCTCGATTCCTTTTGTTTTTTTAAAACGATTTTTCACTATCTGCAAAGACTAAACAGAGTATTGCGACTCTGTGCTTGTTTGTAAATAGAGAATGAACCAAAGAGAACCAATTCTAAAACAGTAAATGCATGGATAACAATCAATCAAATGGAGAGAGAAGCAGACACGACGGATTAGAACGGGGGCAAAGGCCTGCGTTAACTACCCTTCACTATCTGCAAAGAGAGAGTACTGCTAAGAGAAAAGCGAGGGGGGCAGGGGGGGCAGCGTTCAAAGTACATCCGCGTGCATAAATACGAAAATGTTTTTACCTATCACGTACTTCACGTTTGACAGCTTTTGATATTTGCTATTAAAAAACCATTGAAATTCACTGAAAAAACCATAGGTTTTAGGCCATATATAGTTAGGGATTAGCATTTTCAAAACCTTAATTTACTCGCACAAAACCATAGAAATTCGCATATATAGTTAGATGCAATAACTATATATCGCGCACCCGCACTCCACTGCTGATGATGTCACATATTACATCATTTATGACATGGTCAGTGACATCACTGATGACATCACTGATGACATCTCATTTGCCATTACTGATCACATCATTGATGACATCATTCATGTGATAATACGATGAACCTCTTCAGACTCTAATATAACCTTAGATACACTCAGTGTAAACAGACACTCACAGACTGTCACTCATCCATGGAGTTACTCACACACCTAGTCAGTCATGCAAAGAATCAATCACACCTCTATTTCCTCAACTATACAGTTATACACACCTTACTTATTCAAACATATACTAACACATATTTACTCTCTTATACAATCCCTGATACAAGTTTACAATGATCCATACAGCCACTCACACATTCACTGGCTCTTATGCACAGTTATTTATATATGTCAACTCTCACATGTACTGTGTTTTACATATGTACTTACTTTGACATGTAGCACTGAGATATCCATTCACTCACCAATACACTCATGCACACAGTCAACCGCCCATGCAGCTGTTTCCACATGCACTTTTGAACCCATACATCTAGTGAATCAACTGCTCACACATCTATGCACAGAGTCACACACCTCCAAGCCACCCACACACAGACACTCAGTCTCCCATACAAATACTTGGGCAACCAATCAATAACCCTTATAGTTACTCATATAGCTACTAATTAACACATGCAGCAGTTTACAGAACAACAGACATAATGATGCACAAATTAAGACAGTTTAGTCACTTACCCATGCACTCAGTGAGACACATTTAATCACTCACTCATACAGTCAGTCATCCACCTACTAAATCCTTCATCCAGACACTTATACATCCACTCATTCTTTAATATGTAAGACATATTTTAACTCTACAGAAACATACAGTCACTGGATGTTGTCATCAGTGATGTCATCAGTGTTGTCATCAGTGATGTCACTGACCATGTCATGAATGATGTAATATGTGACATCATCAGCAGTGGATTGCGGGTGCGTGATATATAGTTATTGCATCTAACTATATATGCGAATTTCTATGGTTTTGTGCGAGTAAATTAAGGTTTTGAAAATGCTAATCCCTAACTATATATGGCCTAAAACCTATGGTTTTTTCAGTGAATATATATATATATATATATATGCACACACACATATATATATATATACATGATGTCCAAAGGAATTGTAGGATTTTCCAGCCGATTCAGAGTGGCAGATCTCATCGAGGTAAAATGTAAAACTGTTTTGCCAGCAGTGGTTTATTGTGGAAATAATGACGAAACTACACACTAATGCATTTTCCGAGAATAAAAAGATCCTGGACAACTCCACCCGTGAGCGCCTATTTTCGAACAAAAAAAGGGGAAATTCTGAGCAATTATAGTATTGGAAAGCATCACCGCAAGATAGCGCCCGTCCTTGAGTGAATTGTTTTGATGCGTCTGTAGCGTTGTATATATATATATATATATATATATATATATATATATATATATATATATATTCACTAAAAAAAACACAGGTTTCAGGGATGTTATAGTTAGGGATTAGCAATTAAAAAACCTAAGAAATGCACTGGAAAAAACACAGGTTTCAGGGACCTTATAGTTAGTTGTAAATTTCACTCGTATAAAACTAGAGAAATTTGCCTGTTGTAGTTAGAGCTAACTATAACTTGCGCCTCCACTCACTCATGACATGGTCAGTGACATCACTGATGACATCACTGATGACATCTCAGATGCAATCACTGATGACATCACTGATGACATCATCTACATGATCATCTGATGTACCTCCTCACACCCTAATATATCCTTTGATACACACCACTCTAAAATACAGACTACCAATATCAAAACCATAGACCGATCAATAGCAGTTAGTACAAACTAGCTCAGTGATTCATACCTCTACAGACACATCCACTCACTAACTTTTTCAAAGTCATCCTGTGCCCTAGGCACCCCCATCTTCTTGCTGACTGATACTGGTAGTAACTGACTCTGACTTACCATGGGGTCTGCCTAACCAGGCCCAGGGCCAGTGCTATGCTGAAAGAGACACATTAGAATACAGTTAAAACACCTACATACACTAGGGTACACAATGGTATGGGGGTACCCCTGTGATTGGCATGACCTACCCCATAATCCCCTAGTATATAATAGGGCAGGAGGATTGAAACTACCTAGAAGTCCCTAGTACCCTAGTGCATGACAGTTTAGAGGCCAGCAGCTCTTTTCGAACGTGCATGTGTGCACTACTAAAGCCTGAGGTCAGTTTAAAAGCAGCCCTGTGTGCCAGGACTGCTTTTAAAAAGTAAAGTGTGCCCAAACTCGACTTTGGTGTTTGATGCACTTAGAAATAGATAACCTACAATGTATTGGCATATTAGGGACCCCCAGGGTCTCCCCTAGGTATCCCATGGGTGGGGGTCTGGTATTTATAAGGTACACCCTTATAAAGTGACTTTTTATATGCCTGGGTAAAATGAAATTTCACATTTCACTCCCGACATTGTGGTAAAGTGCTGCTCAAATTCAACTTTGATGCTAGGAGCACTGTGGAGGATAATCTGCAATATTTCTACAGAATCAAAACCCCTCAAGTCTCCTCCAGTTGCACATGGGGTGGAGTTCTTGTAGATATAAGACAAGTACTTATAAAATATGTTTTTATAAGTCCTGGTGCTGGAAAAATGGCCCAAGTCATGGTTGCCATTGCAAATCCCCAGTTACATAGGTTAACATGGTAGGAAGTTATTGATTAATAACTCTTGATATGAGAGGGCTAGAAAAGACTTCCCAGAATGGTGTTATTAAATCCAACAATATCATATTGTTGAATTTCTCCTAAAGTGTATATACAAGAAGTTGTAAGACTTTCTTGTTTGTAAGTCCAAATTCAGCCTTCCGGTGGTCTGCCCTGATTTGTCAGAGTTAAGTGGATTAGCCAGGCTGCCTTGAAGAAGTGATAAAGAGCCCCTGGGGTTAACCAGCTCTGCTGGCAGGGCAGTGTGCTGTTCCATAGGAATGCCAAGCCAGTGGGAGGAGTCCTAAACAATGTTCTTCAAAGAAGAGAGTAAAGGCCAGTGTAATTTACAGCACTAAACTTCCTACCTTATGCAGATGGTAGGATTAAGGAAGGTATGAGCAGATGCAGGGGGGAAGTCTAAGTAAATTAGTCATCCTAGGGGTGTGTAGCCAAATCTTACCTCCTAGATGGAAAATCAGCCATTATTGATTTGGAAGATTTGATGCAATCTGGGACAAAAGAATGCAAACCTCTAAAGGATGTGGTCATATATTGGTCAGAAGAGACTAACTGCTTGACCAATAGTCAGTCACGCACCTTCTAAATCCTTCATCCAGACACTTATACATCCACGCATTCTTCAATATGTAAAACATATTTAAACTTTACAGAAACACACAGACACTGGATGATGTCATCAGTGATGTCATCAGTGATGTCATTTGAGATGTCATCAGTGATGTCACTGACCATGTCATGAATGATTTAATATGTGACATCATAGCAGTGGATTGTGGGCGCGTGAGTTATAGTGAGTCCAACTAACTTTAACGTGGGAATTTCAATGGTTTTGTATGAGTAAAATGTTCAGCTAACTATAACTGGTGTGAAACCTATGGTTTTTCCAGTGAATTTCAAAGGTTTTTTAAATGCTAATTCCTAACTATAACGAGTGTTAAACCTATGTTTTTTTCAGTGAATTTCAAAGGTTTTTTAAAAGCTAATTCCTTACTATAACGAGTTTGTAACCTACGGTTTTTAAAGTGAATTATTACGTTTTTTTAATAGCTATTTTTTATAGCTATTAATTATAATTTTTATAAAATTATTTAACTAATGTCTATTTTTCTAAAATTAATTTTTCAATGTATTTTTCCAGTGTTTTTTTTTATCATTTTACCCCGGAGCACTCAGGGCACGCGCACCCGTAAACGCACCCGTAAATGTAGCAAGAGCGCTATTCCTGCGTGAGAAAATATATATATATATTTATATAGTTACGACCTAGTTTCCATAGGAAATCCGCAACATTCTATTTGGAATAACTTTGGCGTCGATTGAGGAATTTGCGTGCAATTTTCCAAAACTTTGGCCAGCTCAGTTCTGCTCCTTTCCCTGAAAGTTTCGGGGGGATTCGTCAAGCGGGAGCTGAGAAAAAAGGGGGGTTCCTAAACGTGTTTTCCCCATGTTAATTTCCATAGGACGTTTAGACACGGCTACAGCCCGAAGCGCTGAACGGAATTAAACCAAACTTGGCAAAATTGTAGAGACTGGTACACAGAAGTGCCTTTTGTTTAAATGGTGTAAATCCCTGCAGTAGTTCCTGAGAAAATCAAAAGAGAAAAATATATATATATATAGCAGCTTACTGTAAGCTTACTGTAAGCTTACTGTACTCTGTACCATTCTGAGCACGAGCTGCATGCAAGACATTCAGTGGAGTACTCATAAAAGTACTAATTTTCATTTTTAATATCCGTATTTCACCTTTAAACGCATTTAATAAAATCTAGCAAAACATCATTCTGATGCGCTGCGTAAGCGCCCCTGGAAGCGTACCCGGAAGCGCCTACGTACGTGCCGCGTAAGCGCCCCGGGGCGCATAGCGTGCGCGTGCGTCAAGCCATGTGACCTTAAAACAACACTTTTGATTGGTTAATAACAGTTTTTTTCACAAGTAGGGAAACACCCCACCCATTTCCCTCACAACCTCTGTGCTTTTTCTGAGACAACACCTTTTGTCTGTTCCTGCAAAAAAAGTTCTTTTAAATTATGAAAATTCAGAACAATAAATTAATATTTAGAAATTAAAAATTGTTTGACATATTATTCATTTTTATTTCTAATTTATGAGGTAGTAGCGAAGTGATTGTAGTATAATGTGAGACTTATAGTATAGAGTGCAACATTTTTATATTACATAGTAAGTTTACTCATATTTACTTGCCTTCTCCCACTATATTTTCTCCAATGTGTATTTGACATCTCTTCTTCATCTCCTGCCTCCTTTCTCTCACTGTCTATCTCTGATGCACCCTATCACCGCCATTTTGTGTAGTTACAGAAGAGAGTGAAATGTAATAGTTCAGAACGTGAAAAGGGGGCAGGGTAGAGTGCCCCTCACCCCCTAGACCTTCTCAGGGGGTCCCAAAAGGATCTGTTTCTGCTTTCCTGAGAGACTATGGTATGAGTTCCATATACCAAAATAACTTGCATTACAACATGCAAGATATCTACAGAGGAGACGGTGTACATTTCGCAGATGAGGGGAACAGAGTCTTTCTCTTGAATTTTAGACTCTGCATCGGTACCTACTTGTAGGTACTTAAATCACCCACATAACACAACAGCTCTTTTTAGAGCTACCCTACCTCTAAGCAATCCAAATTCTTGTTTTACACTATTTTCTTTCACTGTTTTTCCCTGTGGTACGCTCTGGGTACGTGTACCTGGAAGCGTACATGGGAACGCACCCAGCGATTCCCTGAGAAAATTTCAACAAAAAAAATATTTTTTTTGCATCACAGGGTCCTTCTAGGCCCCCCTCAGAAAACCTAGGGGGTCAGGGGGTGTCTACCCTGCCCCCTTATAATAATTTCCCCCTTTTTTTTCACCTCTTGGGTCTGGATTCTACTGAGACACAAGATGGCGGACTCTCCGGACTGTTTGGAATGTTGACACCTGAGAGCCAATCAGCTTTTCGCTCACTTCCGTGTCGCGCCGGGTGCGCTCCCCGGTACGCGTACCTGTAAGCGCTCGAAGGTCGCATATAGATATATATGTGTTTTTGAAGTTAATTTTCGTAAAAACCACTGGAGCAATTTTCACCAAATATAGAAAAAGCATTTCTGCGTACCAGTTCCTACAATTTTGCCAAGTTTGGTGTAATTCCGTTCAGCCGTTCGGGCTGTAGCCGTGTCTAATCGTCCTAAGGAAATTAACATGGGGAAAACACGTTTTGGGACACCCCTTTTTTCTTGGCCCCCGCATGACGAATCCCCCCAAAACTTCCAGGGAAGGAGCGGAGCGGAGCTGGCCTAAATTTTGGAAAATTACACGCAAATTCCTCAACTAGCGCCAAAGTTATTCCCAATAGAATGTTGCAGATTTCCTATGGTAGCTAGGTCCTAACTATAACTACCTACTGGCGATATATATATATATATATATATATATATATATATATATATATATATATATATATATATATATATATATATATATATATATATATATATATATATATATATATATATACATATATATATACACACACAGACAAACATATATATACATGATGTACAAAGGAATCGTAGGATTTTCCAGTTGATTCAGAGTGTCAGATCTCATTGAGGAAGTGACCCCCCCTTACAATGTAAAACTGTTTGGCCAGCAGTGGTTTATTGTGGAAATAATGGCAAAACAACACACCAATGCGTTTCAGAGATCTGGTCTCCTTGTTCCCAAGTCAGGAAATGTCTCAGCCAAATGGAATCTTAATCACCATGGTGCTCAAAGTAATGTGTCAACAATAAAAACGGACTGTGTAAAACAGTGACGTCTAAAGTAAAGAAAAAGGCAATGATCTGCCATCTTGTAACGGACTAAGGAATACGATTTCAGCTGTGTAAAGGGAATGTATCTACCTTATTACACAAAGGTATATGCATCATGTCATAAGAGTAACATACAAATGAATATTTTATAAAAACAATACATAAATGTTGAACTGTCAATGCACAAAAACATTATGCACTCTGATGTCCTCTGATATTTTAAACTCAATATTTTGTACAAACACTTCCACCCCAGCTGAAGAAATGTTAGTTGACCCAAAAACAATTCGTGAAAAATGTCAGTCCCAAACAGAGACCTGAATCTCTGATCAACAAAACATATACTAACATTCAAAAACTTGTATGAAAAAAAAAAATAATGGGAAGCACTTCAAAATACAGTTTTAAGCTGTTCTAAGGACAATATTGGTTCAAATGTGGTTGGCTAAATCAGGGCCACCTTCTCCAGGGTTCTGAATTTGATATAGGGTGGATAATCTTTCTGTAATTTACAAGAGTCACTGTCCAAAAGACTTCTACGTAGAAGTTATTTGTTGGACTCTTTTGAAGTCCACTTTCGCATTACCCTGAAATCTATGGAAAGATTAATCAAAGACTAAGATGTGTATTTTATTTGTGTAAGTATACATATCAAACTCCACCTTGAAAGTCCAAGTTCAGGAGTATTTAAATGTGCTTTTTAAAACAATGCTAAAGATATTTACTAATTTCCATTTTTCTTATTTGTGATAGCCGTTTCACACTTCTTTGTGTATTGTGTTTTTATTTGAATCTGTTGTAGAAAAAGTTAAAGTAGCCAAAAGTGTTAACTAAACTCAAATTCATAATTGCTACTCTCATATACAAAACATGTGAAGGTGACAGGTACTGGGATTGTTCTCAAAATGTCTCTGCTCTGACTTGCTATGCACAATCCCTATTTCTTCTTTGTAAAAAATATTCAAAGCCTCTCCTCAGAGTCAACCAAATTTGCAACCCCAGGCCCATCAAATGTGGCCCACAATCCGCTCAAGAACTCCTGAATCTTCCTGTCCCCTTCCACAAGCGAAGACCTTCTTCGCATACCACCACTGCAGAGCCCCTTGAGCTTACTGCACTAAAAAATAATGGTCTCATCTCCAACAAAACCCTCAATTAATCACCTGCGCAATCTTGGGAGGTGATGGAAAGAGGGAGGTTTAACTTACCCCACCCACTGTACATCTCCATATTAAATTATCACAAAATATCAAAACAGAACCTCTTATGTAAACAGTGTGAATCCCTCTGTGACTCAAACTACCCAAACCAAACTGTGACTCAAAAAACAAACTGAATGACAATAGAACATCAATGCTACCAAAGTTCCTTTCACCGAACCAGTTCACCATTTCTTTTAACTATATTACCTTCTGCCTTCTCTGCTGCATTTAAAGTCCACTTACTCAAGGCCAATCAGAGACTTTTTAAGGTATGGGAAAAGTGGACAATTGCCCAGACCCCCCGCCCCCATTCCAGGGGACCCTGGGAATGTAAACCTTCTTTTTAGATCACTTCTGTGTATTTTTTATCTTTACCTTCAACATATAATTCAACGTTGTTAGGTAAAATGGGGTTCAAGTAGCAAAAAATGGGTAATTAAATTCAAAGTTGTTCCAGACAGAGCCCCCAAAAACCATCGTACCCAGGAACCTCCAAATCCTGACAATGATACTGAGGAGAATACCTATAACTCTATATATATACAAACAAAAGTATGTCTGTCTGGTTGTCCTTTATGCATTACTACACCATCCATCCGATCGCCATGAAACTTTGGGAAGTTGTTGAGTACACTCCGGCAAAGGTTTCTGGCAAAAAAAAGTACCAAAAAAAAATGTGTTAAAAGTTGTTGAGTACACTCCTGCAAAGGTTTCTGGCAAAAAAAAGAAAAATGTGTTAAATATCGCCCCCCCCCCCGGCCCCCAGGGCCCTCATAATCTTTCCAATACTGAACGTTTAAAGTTCCCAGTGCGACTCGCTTTTGCAATGACCATCAACAAAGCACAAGAACAATCGCTGCAAGTGTGTGGACTAGATTTGGAGAATCCGTGCTTCTCACATGGACAACTGTATGTGGCCAGCTCACGCGTCGGAAAACCTTCTGATTTATTCGTGTACAAACCAGACGAAAAAACAAAAAATACTGTGTATCCACAAACACTCGAATAAATAAACAGAATTAAAACTACACTTTAAAATGGTTTCCATATTAAAATGAATAAGTTTCAATAAAAATGACACAATGTAAATTGAATGTTATCATAACAAGTTTCCTTAAATTTCCTTTCTTCTGAGATCGCAGCAACGCGCGACTGGTAAGCTAGTCATCCACAAAACATAGTTAATGTCCACAAATCCACTGCATCATCAACAACTTCAAATCACTCCAACAATCGGGGAGAGGACGTGGTCTTGGGAGAGGGTGTGATCTCACGCTAGACTGCCGACTTTGGAGCTGGGAAACCAAGGTTCGAGCCTTGGGTCGACTCCACATCCTGTGATTCTGGGCAAATCACTTAATCTCCCTGTGCAGACCAAAAAATAATAATATTAATGTGTCCTTTTGTAACATAACTGGTGCTCATGTAAAGCACTCCAATACCTTTCGGCCGAGTTTGCACTATGTAAATCTGCAAAGAAAATCTGACATTCTCCACACCTGCAAATATCCTCACTTCATACTTTTCAACCAACACTCCAGAACTAAAGTTGTCTACTGCCTGAAACCAAACAGCTTTGACTAAACCATTACAGATTCTTCACAGATGAGATGCGAAAAAGTACCTGCCCTATGGGCACAAACTCCTGCCCACCCTTTTCATTTGCCATTAGACAAGTGAATGTTCTGTTCCCATTTTAAAAATTATCCTTTTACCTGAATCGCCCCATAAATTACAGAAAACAGACTATCAATCAGTATTCAAACAAATATACTCTACCACAATTCCGCTTAAGCACTTCCTATAACACAATGGCTACTGAGATCATGATCCTGACCAACTTACTCACCACAATCCACAGAGGAGAAACCTGCAAGACTTCCATGCAGCCTGTTTCTCCCTCAATTATTTTACCTCCAGCAAGGGTGGGAAAGGCCAGTTGTATGAATGACCAAAACTGTGCTTTTCCAGTCAGATTTCAATGTATTCAATCCCTTCCAAATAACCTTTTCCGTTTTACAAGTTGCTACATTGTGGTAAGGGGCAAGATCATCGCTGGTGCAGAAGCAGGTTGCCTAGCTCCACATGCACACCTTTACACCATAGTGCAAGAGTGTGTGTGAAATATACCACATGTTTTGTACACTTCCAAAACAAAAGGCTTTGTTTTGATTTACGTTAAAACTTTTCACATATTAGGTGTTTGCTCTAAAGTGCAGCGCACATGCAAGGTGTGAAAAGCTAAGGGAAATTCAAGCATTTCTGCATGCTAACATCTGCCTCAAGGAGCAATGGTTTTTGGAGCAAAGACCTGTCCCTCCGATTTTAATAGGTATTCATTGCATCACAACCATGGGTAGCAGCATGGAAACACCCTGGTAACCACCACTGGGACGTCACATTGACGTAAAGTAATGCAAGACTGCGCAACACCCTATCTACGTTTTCTCTGCAGGCAACTTTTCAGCACAAAAAGGTTTTGTGTTGCTAAATAAATAATGTTAACAATTTTGCCCCAGTTTCCTTCACTGTGCATGCATTTTCCCCCAGCGCAGGGTCTTGATAAATCTGTTGCCACATGCCCCCTGCCAGTACAAAACCTATGCTGAACAGTGCAATGTCTTGGTAAATATGAGGTTGAGCTGCTCTCTCCCTTTCACACAATGCAGCACAGTAGTATTGATTGCATTGAGCACTGTGGGGCATATTACCAACAACTAGCGATAATTATCGCTATGTTGGCTTAGCGGCAATATTTTTATCGCCGACCTGCAGCGATTTTTATCGCCTAGGAACCTTGCTATTATCAAGGTTTATCTCCTAAGCGATAAAAATCGGCCGAAATGCATGAATTTCGCTGAAAAGTCAGCGATATTCATGCATTACCGAGCTAATGCTCTTAGCCATGTTATCCACCTACCATTGGATAACATGGCTAAGAACTGCTCAGGGGCAGGTGTTAGCTTTTGGAGCTTAGCGCGAATATCTCAAAAAGTTGGTAATAGGAGATAGTGATGTTAGCGACTGTTTCCAGTCGCTAACATCTTGGCACGCCCACTTTGCATGTCATTAGTGATAAATTTCACTGCACTGCAAAGCGGGGCCCAAGATGGTCGCTATCTCCTACTAGCTGTCACTAACTGGTGTTAGCGACTGCTAGGTAATAGGGAGATAATTTTATCTCCGCTTTCTTGGCTTTTAAAGCCAGTAAAGCGGAGATAAACCCCCTTGATAATATGCCCCAATGTTATTAAATCTACCTCTGTGTGATTTGCCCACAATCAAGGACATTAGCTGAGGCCGGGATTCAAGCCCCTGTACTCACAGATCCACCGATGTTCGAATGTGATCCTGGTTTTCCAATCCCAAGGTTGTCTGCTCTAGCCGTGAGGCCACATCTACTCCCCCCCTTTGAGTAAAAATACTGTTATAATTAGAAAATACCATGTATATGTTAAAACCATCAGGACATTGCTGTCAATTGTGCAGCAGGTGTAGTTGCACTGGGGCCTGGAGCCGCCCAGTGAATAGAGAATGTTACTGTATTTTAGTACCCGAGCAGCTGTCAGGGGGTCCATTTTCCTGCTGGCACTAGATCTATTGGCACCCTGTCAGTCCTCTTATAAGCAATGGCCACAATCCTTAGTAAATATGGAACAAATGTGTATTTCCTTATACATGTTGCTCCTCACAGCAGGGCGGTCGTTTAACACTCCAGGTTGCTGACACTTATATCAGCTTAAATATTGATTGCCGGCATTTTGGTCCGTAGAGATGCAAACCTAATAATTTCTCTTTGAGACATGAAGGCCGTGAGAAGACGTGCACGGAATAATATAGGCAAGCAATATTTTTATGGCAAGGTTATTGTCGAGAACGTTCATTTAACACGAGCACTGCTGTGCGACGCAGGCAAACTCAGCAGGCTAGGGGCATTACTGTCGACAGAATAGCCCATACGCATTGAAATTCAAGCGGCATAATTACATTATTTTAAAATACCTCGTCAGCGCACAGCGGTTTTGCATACGTCAAAACTAGAAAGCTTTCCTTCCTCTCTTAAAAGAGGAGGTGGGTGCCTCTAATGAACCATTGCGCACTCCCATAACTTATTTTAGACATTAGGCAACGTTAGCATGTGTTGCCATGTATTGGAAGATTGGCGAAATTGGATACCACAGTGTTAAATAAAGGTTGAAGGCAACGCGCGTGCAAAGTACTACCGGCTGCTTTTTTTTTCTTTCGGAAAGTCATCTGTATAATGCCGCATATTAGCACTAGAATTTTGCCAGCCGCAACCCCTCAAAGGTCTTTTGCAAACACGTTGTCAGTCTGTCTTGCGCTTTTTCCTTTCCAATTAATTACACAATGCATGCCACCTGGAAGCATATTCTGGCCCCTCAAATTGATATTAAAATTAGGTGAGCAGGCCCCTGCAAGGTGAAATAAAGCAGTGATTTGTGCTGTTTTTCGGGTCTTAGGAAGCAGGGTTTAGAGGGGGGCTGCGCCGTTTTATGAAAGCGCCAAGCAGAGTGCCCTGAAGCTACAAGAGCGTCATTGTGTAACTTTGCTCTCAAAGACGGTGTAATTTACACGTTGGTAATCGGGCAGAAACCACATGGACGCCCTTTTCAGTTTCACAAAAGGTTGCTTTAATAAAGCAGCAGGACGTAACGCATAATTGTACCGTCGCACCCAATTCATCATAGAAGCTGTCACGTTCCACACACTAAACTAAAACAAAGTTTACATTTTAACTCCCCTTTCCCGAATGAAAACTCACCCCTGCTGCTGTTTGGTTTTGACTCTACCTCTCGACCGTTTTCCAGCAACTTTTTTCCTGTTCCTTGCCTTTTTCTCAATGTTTGGCCTTCCTGTCCAATCCAGTTAATTCCAAGCATTTATAGCACCTAAACCAAGTGGCATCCAGGCGCTTCACGATGCTCCTATTGAGCAACTTTGAACCGGCTAAATAGTAGGGTTTGCCAATTTTACTTAAAAAATTGAAGATTGGGATCCTTTTCTAATGCCCAGGGGGAGTTGTTCCGGATGTGTGCGCCGCCATCACCAGTCTACCCAACCTGCTGCTTTTATCTTGAGGCATGGACAGGTGCTCAAAATAGTATGACCTCCATTTTCCAGTAGATAGATATTTATGAGAGTGAGTCTGCCTGTGTTCCAGACAGCCTCACTGTGTGGTTTTACAGACCACAGCAAATGCTCTAAATGTAATAGGCAACTACATGGGGAGTCCAGTAGATAAAAGAAGCACACAGTTAGTGTGGAGCTCCGACCATATTTCGTGAGGTTTGCTTTTTATTTTTTTAGAAACTTGCAAGAAATTGCACCCAAATATCTATTTACAATAAACTTAGCATGAACCAATCAGAGCCCCTTCAATAGTTGTTCTGTGATCCTCCTTCAAGAAAGGAAGCAATAGAAGGAGGATACACAAATAGAAGCCACAATTCTTAGTTAAGTGGTTATGATGTTCTTCAATATTAAGTCAAATATATAAACTGAAGTATTAGCCTTCTGCAAGATGTTAATAGTCATTTACCAATTAGGCAGTGACCACGCAAAAAAGAGGTATTGATTCCACTAGCTAGCATGGTCGAACTGGTACAAAAATTGGGCCCAGGCACCGTAGTGACCTGGGTCAAAGGGGCACTAGGACCCTGTACCTGACTTGTCGGGAGGGGACAGGAGCCGGACACCAATTTCGATCAGGGAGTGGGGAGGGCACTCTGGACACGAGGGCACAGGGGACAGCTGTGTCCACATGCACATCTGTCCCCTGTGCCCTCGTGTCCAGATTGCCCTCCCCACTCCCTGAACGGTGATTGGTGATTGGTGATTGGTTCCTGACCCCTCCCCACCAGTCGGGTACAGGGTCCTAGTGCCCCTTTTAACTCAGGTCACTACATCTCCCCTTTGTTGCAAGAAAACGACAAGAGAAGAGGGCGAGAGAGAGAGAGAAAAAAAAAGAGACAGAGAGATATTTCGTTATCCCCATCATTACATTTCTTCAATCAGTCTTTTTCGCCTTTTGCTCACTCTTCTGGACAAGTTCCTTCCTTTTTCTTCTGTGATCCCTCTTCTTGTCCCTCACCGTGGTCTGGTCTTCTTCCCTTGTTGTCCGTAGCTTCATGTCTTTCATGTGTGTCACTGTTCACTGCTACAGTGTCCTCTCCGTCTACATCCATGGTATTCAGTCCGTTGAAGTGAGAACGGTTCCTTGTTATTCGGTATGGGCCCGCAGTCGCTGTTATCATTGGCCCTGTGACATTTGTCACTGTTGGCGGTTCCTTTGAGAACGGAGTGTCTGATTTTCTCAGTTGCCGCTGACGCACCACCACTGAGTCCCCTTGCTTAAGGTGCGACGGAGTGGCATGTCGCCTGGCGTAGGCTTTTATCTTATCTTTGGCCTCCTGGTCTCTGACAGCAATGCTGCTGTGGTCTGTTGGCGCTGTTGCTTCTAGTTGTGGTAGCCTCGTCCTGCTTGTCCTTCCCAGCACTAATTCAGCAGGTCATCATCCCATGGAGCTGTGGGGGGTGTTTCGATAATCTCGTAGTACTTGACAGAGTGCTTGTCCTATTGATATCTCCATCAGCTTTTCTCTTTGGACAACCTCTTTTATGTTCCCCATGAACCTCTCCACCATGCCATTCGCTTGTGGCCACAGAGGCGTTATCTTTCTGTGATGACTGCCTAGGTAGTCCATACATTTTCGAAACTCCTCTCCTGAGAATGGAGGAGCGTTGTCGGTTTTTAATGTCTGGGGGGAGCCCCAGGCTGTGAATGTGTCATCCATTATTGGCAGTGTTGCATACGCTGATGTCGATGAGATTTGTCGCACTATGGGAAATCTTGAATATTCATCAATGATCACGAGCAAGTAGTTGCCCGTGTCCAAAGGCCTGTAGAAGTCTGCTGCTAACTTTGTCCACACTGCTCCTGGAAGTTCCAACATTTGTAATGGTTCAGGCTTTGCTGGCTGTCCTGTTGTTTGGCAGATGTGGCAATTCAGGAAAGTGTCCTCCACCATTCTGTCTAGGCCAGGGAACCATACTTTCTCCCGTAGCAATTTCTTTGTTGCGACCATGCCTCTGTGTGATTAATGTGCCAAATTTTAAGTCTGTCGACGTAGTCCACTTGGCATTACTATCCTTGTTACTCTCATTATTATTCCGTTCTTCATGTATCTTTTTGAATGCTAACATTTCCTCCTTGTTGACTCCTTCTCCCATGGTGCTGTTGTTGTCGAAGTGTCTCCATCTCTGCTGTCTTGTCACCGCTTTAACCGCTTGCATTGTGGCATCCCTCGGTGTTTCTTGCTCTAGTTCCGCTATTGTTATTGGTGCCGGAGTGTTCTGTCTAAGCACAAAATGTCGGTACTCTTCTGCTATTGATACATTCTCAGGGGCCTGCGGTAAGGGGTGCCATGACATGTAGTCAGCCCGGTTGTGTTCTTTTCCCAGCTTGTGCACGATTTTGAAATCATAGTCCATCAGTCTTATACCCCATCGCTCAATGCGAGGCGGTATCTTTGCATTTGGATTGCCTTATGTAAATGTAAATGTATTTGAGCTTATATAGCGCACAGCTACCCGCAGTGGGTTTCCCGGCGCTTGCTTAGGGAACCCGTCCTGGTATTCCCCTGTGAGATAACCCCGGGGGGGTATCCACAAGGTGAAAGCCAGGCATCCCGCCGCGAGGGGCCGTTGTGGAGATTAAGCAAGCTATTGCCCAGAGTCGCAGAGTGTGAACCCGTGAGTCGAGAAGGCACCGGAGCGAGAATTATCGAGTCAGTGGAATTTTTAGCCCAAGACCCGCAGAGGCGGGGAATTGAACCCTGGTCCAGGGCCGATCTCAGCTTCCGGGTCTGCCGCCTCTAACCCCTGAGCCACACTTCTCCACTTCTTCTATCTTGTCACCAGGGCCTGATGGTCAGTAACGATGTTGAATGGTTTCCCGTAGATGAACATGTGGCAGTGTTCACACGCTCATACCACTGCTAGGCTTTTATTTTCTGGTTGGGTGTATGCCCTTTCGATGTCAGACAGACTTTTGCTTGCATATGCGACAATTTTTCTTGGAGAGTCCCTACCCGGCAGATGTTGTGCTAAAATTGCTCCTAGTCCTACCGGGCTCCCACGCCAGCTCCGTGCATAGCAATGGATCGAAATAGGCAAGATGATCCACAACTATTAGAGCATGTCGGATGGGCTCAAACGCCTGATTGCATTCTTGTGGCCAGATGAATTTCTGACCCTGCTTCGTTAGGTCCCGAAGCGATGTGCTCACTGTGGCAAAGTCTATTATGTAGCGAGCACAGTAGCTGGCAAGCCCAAGAAATGACCTCACCTCTGTGACGTCCTTTGAAGGACTCACCTTTTCCAATGTTTCCACCTTGCTTGGAGAAGATGTGTCCGAAGAATACCAGTTCATTTCTCCCCAGTTCGCACTTGTCTTCATTTAGTGTTAGTCCTGCTTGTTCCAGATGCAGGCATACTTCACGCAAAGCTCTGTCATGTTCTTCATCTGACTGACCAAACACCAGGATGTTGTCACTGTAGTTCAAACTGTTCTTTAGTGGCCTTATTACCTGCCTTATGGTCTCCTGAAATATCTCCTCTGCTGATGAAATGCCAAAACTCAGTCGTTCGTAGTGAAACAGGCCCATGTGCGTGGAGAAAGTGATAATGTACCTTGTTTGTGGGTCAAGCTCCAGTTGATGGTACCCTTTGTTTCTTCGAGCCGCAGGTGAATACATCAACAGTGGACGGTGCTAGTGGCGGCATTATTTAATCTTCTCATATTCTGACATGCACATTATGTTTCTTGTGGCCCCACTATCTAGCACGAAGCGTGAGTTGTGTCTTCCTACTTCGATGTCCACTGTTGCTGTTTTCTTGATCTGATGTTTCTACATAAGATGAATGTGCTCTGGCCCTCATTCTTCTGTAGGGGCATCGTACATCAGATATAGTCGTTCCACATTCCCTGACGCAGCTGTTCCTTCTGATTCAGTTGAGGAGCTGCGATTTGCCTTTTTTATTGTGCCTGACATACCTGCTCGTCACCGCCTGTGGTCTGGCTGGTATTCCTCGCTCACTTTTGAACTGTGCACCCATGCAGGTGCTTGCAAAACAATTGTCTCTGTTGCATTTCCTGCATTTCTGTAGTACTCTCTAGATGTGATCTCCTGTTATTGTATTGCAGTCATCATGGCAGAACTTACTCGCTCTGTCTCTCATCACTTCCAAAAACTTTCTTTTGTACTATTGTATCTCCTTATCAGCCAAGCTCTGCACAAGCTCTCTTGCACAACCAGTTTGTTTAACTTTTTTCCAAAATTATCTTAAGCAAGCACCCTCATCCAAGTACATGCCGAAGATGTGCAAATTATTTGCAGCCAGGTTTCCCCAACATTCCTGCGAACCCCAGTGCTAATGCCCCAGTAGACCATTGACATGTGGTCTCCATTCAGGTCACTGAGTCACCCTTCTGAAGCAGGTGCCCTCCACCTCAGCACTTCCCATAATTTGGGCACCTTCTGTGTTTTTCTCACCGTGTCTCTAAGAAGCAAAAAAATTCAAAGGAAATGAGTCTTACTTAATTTTTATAGCCATCTTGCGGGGAGCGAACAGGGTGTGTGGAATGTCAGACTAAAGGACTTTTTTATGGTTTGGCTTGACAGCACAGCTGTCACCAGAAAATTGTGGAAGCATCACTACAGAAGGGCTTAAGCTGTAACCAGGAGTACATGTTTTGATTGATCAGAAGTTGTGTGCTTCTACAAAAAGTGCTTGCCCTCTACGGAGCTATAATCATTTTGTTTATTTATCCATGTGCCTAAGTTTGGAATTTCAGGTGCAAGCACATGACATTGGAATGATATCAAAGTGTCTTAGATAGCTAATTAATTTAATGTTGTTTTTCTCTGCTAGCAGTACAGCTGTAAGGAGGGCAGTCATTAACCTACATGGATGCTTGACAGTGCAACTCTCTCCTGACCTTTTAACCTACACCAATATTATTCTACAGTTCTTTACATCCACGCAAATACATATCTATTCCCATGCTATTTACTTGTAATGTTTCTCCTTACCACACAATCCTCGTGCAGAAGCGATCGCTCCCCCACGCTCCCTGGTCTCCCTGGTCACCTGGTATCGTAACGCTCTACTCTCCCTGCTTGCATCCTATTAGTGCCTGATTGTAACGTAGCGCTCTGCTCTCATTGCCTGTAATTTATCATTGCTTGTAATTTATCAGTACCTGATTATAGCGTAGCGCTATACTTGAAGAGGCCACATAGCGTGTACTTTGATTTTGATCTGTGCCTGTCTTAACTCGTAGCGCTTCACTGCAAAGTCCGCATTGCCTTTTAATTGAATTAGTACCTGATTGTGCCGGTGCCTCTACCCACATCATAGCGATATTGCATCTTGTGCCCCAATCTCGTCCTGTTTCGCTTTTGTTTTGCTGCCATCTTGTTGTTGTGCCTCCCAGCCCGTCCCTCCACCCCGCTCCCGCCTCCCAGCTGCTCCTCCCTTGCTCCGCCCCCCCCACTATCCACTTATGTCAGAACAGCTTACGCGCAGCGTTCACGCACAGCAGACGCGCCCCATGCGTGCCGAAGGTGCACCAAAATTAAGCCCGGCGGCGCCCGTCCACGCCTGGACTGCGCCCAGCGCCAAACCCTCTGGCCCCCGCAAAATACACTCCACCCGCATAACGTACAACGCCGCAACCCTCTCAGCACTTAACCCCGGCTGACTCCCAAACTGCTACCAAGCCGCCCCAGGATACACCCATGGACCCTTCACCTGCCACTCCTGCAAGTTCGACTGCATCAGGACCCACACCAAATCCACAAACTCCAAACAGAGCTCCAACACTAACCACCGCCATTGAACAGACACGCCATTGAACTTTGGAACCTACTCGACACCACATCGCCGGACGTCGCCTTTCTTACAGAAACCTGGATGAACGCCTCATCGGCGCCTGACATCGCCATAGCCATCCCGGATGGCTACAAGATCATCCGAAAAGACCGCACCAACCAAACAGGAGGAGGAATCGCCATCGTCCACAAGAACACCATCCGCATCACGACCAGTTCCGACGATAACCTCGCAGCCGCCGAACACCTTCACTTCCAGATCCACACCGACCCCAGGACCACACTCAGAGGCACCCTCATCTACAGGCCACCAGGACCCCGCTCACATTTCAGCCAATACATCACTGACTTCATCAGCCCACACGCCCTCCCCTCCGAGGACTACATTCTACTGGGAGACCTCAACTTCCACCTGGAAAAGAACAACAACAGCAACACCACCACCCTTCTGGACAACCTCGCCAATCTCGGACTCAAACAACTTGTTGACACCCCGACCCACTATGCCGGGCACACGCTCGACTCAATCTTCCCCTCCAGCAAGCACATCTCCTTTAATCACACCACAGCTCTCCATTGGATGGACCACAGCTGCGTTCACTTCAACTACAAAAAGACTACGACCTACAACCACCCACAACCAATTCCCCGCAGAAACTGGAACAAAATCACCACCGACCAGCTCTTCACATCGCTCCACCAAAACCCTCCTGCCAATTCATCGGACCCAAACCAAGCAGCCACCAACCTCACACAATGGATCACCCACAGCGCTGACGAATTAGTTCCCTTGAAAAACAATCAAACCAAGCAAGGTAGCAAAAAAGCCCCCTGGTTCAATGATGACCTTAAGAAATCCAAGAAGATCTGTTGCACCCTCGAGAAAGCCTGGCGAAAAAACCCTACCACTGACAACCTAGCCACCCTCAAGAACGCCACCCGAAAACACCACCAACTGATCCGATCCACCAAGAAATCAGCATTTAAGGATCGACTCGACAACAAAGCTCACAACAGCAAGGAACTATTCAACATCGTCAAAGAGTTTACCAACCCCACCGCCGGCACCAACGACATCACTCCCTCCCAAGACCTCTGTGACTCTCTAGCCTCGTTCTTCCACAACAAAATCGCTGACATACATAACAGCTTTGGAGACGAGTCCACCCCACTCACCTCCGAACTGAAACCCTCCTCCTACAACCTTTGCGCCTGCAACCCAATCACCACTGAAGACACCATCCGCCTGATGAACACCATCCACTCAGGATCGCCAACCGACCCATGCCCCCACCACATTTTCAACAAAGCAGACTCCATTATCGCACCCCATCTCCGAGACGTCATCAACTGCTCCCTCAACTCCGCTACCTTCCCGGAAAGCTGGAAACATGCCGAACTCAGCGCCCTCCTGAAGAAACCCACAGCAGACCCCACTAATAATAATAATGACATTTGTAGAGCGCATGGAAAAATACGCCATCTCGGCGTGTCCCCGCGCTAAAAAAGAGAGGCATAAACTCATAAGGGGGGGAGTGGACAGAGCGAGGCAAAAACTGAACTCAAGAGCTACCGCCCCATTTCGCTCCTCCCATTCCCTGCAAAAGTCATCGAAAAAGCCGTCAACAATCAGCTCGCCGCCTTCCTCGAATCCAACAAAGCCCTCGACCCTTCACAGTCCGGCTTCAGAGCCAAACACAGCACCGAGACCGCCCTCATCGCAGCAACTGATGACATTCGAACTCTACTGGACAACGGAGAAACAGCTGCCCTCATCCTACTTGACCTCTCCGCAGCCTTCGACACAGTCTGTCATAGCACCCTTATACAACGCCTCAGCAACGTCGGAATACAAGGAAAAGCACTGGACAGGATCATCTCATTCCTCGCCGGAAGAACGCAGAGAGGCCGCCTCCCTCCTTTTAGATCAGAGGCCACCGAAGTCATCTGCGGCGTACCACAAGGATCATCACTGAGTCCCACACTCTTCAACGTATACATGAGTCCCCTAGCATCCATCACGTGCCAACACAACCTCAACATCATCTCCTACGCAGGCGACACCCAGTTAATCCTCTTCCTCACCAAAGACCCAAACACCGCCAAAACCAACCTGCATGAAGGGATGAAAGAAGTAGCCGAATGGATGAAGAACAGCCGCTTAAAACTGAACTCGGACAAAACGGAAGTCCTCATCCTAGGATCATCCCCCTCCGCCTGGGACGACTCATGGTGGCCACCGGCCCTGGGAACCGCACCCATGCCGACGGACCACGCACGTAACCTGGGCTTCATCCTGGATTCCTCCCTCTCGATGACCAGACAAGTCAACGCCGTCTCATCATCTTGCTTCAACATCCTACGTATGCTCAAAAAAATCTTCCGTTGGATCCCCATCGAAACAAGAAAGACGGTCACCCGTGCACTGGTCACAAGCCGACTAGACTACGGAAACACCCTTTAAGCCGGAACCACAGCCAAACTATAGAAAAAACTCCAACGCATCCAAAATGCCTCGGCCAGACCCATCCTAGACATCCCCGCCAAGCTCACATTTCCGGCCACCTGAAAGACCACCACTGGCTCCCCGTCAACAAGAGAATAACGTTCCGCCTCCTCACCCACGCACACAAAGCCCTCTACGACCTAGGACCCAAATTCCTCAACACACGCCTGTCCTTTTACACCCCCACCCGCCAACTACGATCGTCCAATCAAGCCCTCGCCGCAATTCCACGCATCCAAAGATCCACCATGGGGGGAAGATCCTTCTCCTACTTAGGGGCCAAGACCTGGAATTCTCTCCCCACCCACCTCAGCCTTACACAGAACCACCTCTCCTTCAGAAAACAACTAAAAACTTGGATTTTCGATAAGTAAAGTTCCCCCCCCCCCCCTCAACCGCCTTGAGACCCTCCGGGTGAGTAGTGCGCTATACAAATTTTTAAACTTAACTTAACTTTTAAAGCTAAACCTATTGACGTCGTCAAAGCTTGCTTTTTTGGTAGTCATAAGGTGAGGAGAAGCATGAGCAGTAAGCTTTTGGTGACATAGCAGGAGGAATGAGCGCTGGCTTTTATTTTTTAAGAAGTTTCATAAGAGAGGGAGGGTGCAGTTATGAATTGGCCAAGTGGCATGTGTTGCTTTCCTGTTCCATTCACAGCAAAAGAATAAACTGTATTTTTCTTCCTCTTAACCGATGTGCACTGACAGTAGAGCACATGCAACCTGCCTGGCTGACCTCCAACTAAGCCTGCAAAATAAAGTGATGTCGCAGGCGGAGGAAATTCATGGGCAGACTGCCTGCTTGCTATCAGGCAGCATGTTGGACAAGTATAATCTATAACAATTTCATTTGTTCGTTTCTTTTTCCCCACTCCCTTGAGGTTTATATTGCTGGTATGATTTTACACATTCCAGTGGCACTGAATATCTCTGAGAGAAAACGACCAGTCTTAGAAACAGTGTATTCACATAGGCATTTTGGAGTACATAAAAAAGGTCTGCTTTTAGAATCACCCCCCACACTTCTAAAATGAAAACGTTCAGGGAATATTAATGTTCGAATAGTACAAAGGGAAAGGCCTCTGCATTCTTTGAATTTTTATTAAGAGAAAGTTGGACGTTTCAGGGTTGATTTGCAAACACATGTAAGAGTGCTTAAAACAGCACTATATGGTACATTTTTACCTACTCCAAAATGTCTTTGTTATTAGGTTCAATAATATGTGTGTAAATATACATGTAGCTGTGCACTATGCATATGCCAGGTGTAAAATGATCTAATTCACAATCAAGGATCAGCAAGTGTGATATTAAACAACCATAAATTTACAACACAAGAGTGAAGGTTGTAGTTTCTAGGGGTAAGACCTAAAATGGAGAATCACTGAACTAGATAAATCATGGCGATGCCCAAGAACGGCAATGTAAAGGACAGCCACCATTTTAGAAGTCAACCAGAGAGAATGCTGATTCATAAACAAGTACACTTTCACAACATACACTGGTAGTATTAAACAAGCATTTACAATGCAACGGTCTCGCCTTTGCAAAAGTTAGCGCTTTTGGCATTGTAAATGACAAATGTTTTATTTATGTGTTGGTTTTGGAAACAGATAAATAAATGGCATTGTCATGAGCAGTAGAGAGTGAGTAGTAGAGAGTGAGTAGTAGAGAGAGTAGTAGAGAGAGTAGTAGTGAGTAGTAGAGAGAGTAGTAGTGAGTAGTAGAGAGTGAGTAGAGAGTAGTAAGTGAGTAGTAGAGTGTGTAGTAGAGAGTAGTGAGTGTGTAGTAGAGAGTAGTGAGTGTGTAGTAGAGAGTAGTGAGTGTGTAGTAGAGTGTGTAGTAGAGAGTGTGTAGTAGAGAGTGTGTAGTAGAGAGTGTGTAGTAGAGTGAGCAGTAGAGACTAGTGAGTGTGTAGTAAAGTGGTGAGTGTGTAGTAGAGTGGTGAGTGTGTAGTAGAGTGGTGAGTGTAGTAGAGTGTGTAGTAGAGTGTGTAGGAGAATGTGTAGTAGGGAGTGTAGTAGAGTGTGTAGTAGAGAGTGTGTAGTAGAGAGTAGTGAGTGTGTAGTAGAGAGTGTGTAATACAGAATGTGAAGTAGAGAGATTGAAGTAGAGAGATTGAAGTAGAGAGATTGAGGTAGAGAGATTGAATTAGAGAGATTGAGGTAGAGAGATTGAAGAAGAGAGTGTGGAGTAGAGAGTGTGGAGTAGAGAGTGGAGAGTCTGTAGTAGAGTGTAGTAGAAAGTAGTGAGTGTGTAGTAGAGTAGTAGAGAATGTGTAGTAGAGTAGTAGAGAGTAGTAGAGGGTGTGTAGTAGAGGGTGTGTAGTAGAGTGTGTAGTAGAGCGTGTGTGTAGCAGAGTGTGTAGTAGAGTGTAGTAGAGTGTAGTAGAGTGTGTAGTGTAGAGTGTGTAGTAGAGAGTGTGTAGTAGAGAGTGTGTAATGTAGAGTGTGTAATGTAGAGTGTGTAATGTAGAGTGTGTAATGTAGAGTGTGTAATGTAGAGTGTGTAGTAGAGTGTGTAGTAGAGTGTGTAGTAGAGTGTGTAGTAGAGAGTGTAGTAAGTAGTGACTGTAGTAGATAGTGTGTAGTAGAGAGTGTCTAGTATAGAGTGTGTCGAAGAGAGTAGTGGCTGTAGTAGTGAGTGTGTAGTGAGTGTGTAGTAGAGTGTGTAGTAGAGAGTAGTGACTGTAGTAGAGAGTGTGTAGTAGTGTGTAGTAGAGAGTAGTGACTGTAGTAGAGTGTGTAGTACAGTGTGTAGTAGAGAGTAGTGACTGTAGTAGATAGTGTGTAGTAGAGAGTGTCTAGTATAGAGTGTGTCGAAGAGAGTAGTGGCTGTAGTAGTGAGTGTGTAGTGAGTGTGTAGTAGAGAGTAGTGACTGTAGTAGAGAGTGTGTAGTAGTGTGTAGTAGAGAGTAGTGACTGTAGTAGAGTGTGTAGTACAGTGTGTAGTAGAGAGTAGCGATTGTAGTAGAGAGTGTGTAGTAGAGTGTGTAGTAGAGTGTGTAGTAGAGAGTAGAGTGCGTAGCAGAGAGTAGTGACTGTAGTAGAGAGTGTGTAGTAGAGTGTGTAGTAGAGAGTGTGTAGTAGAGTGTAGTAGAGAGTAGAGTGCGTAGCAGAGAGTAGTGACTGTAGTAGAGAGTGTGTAGCAGAATGTGTAGTAGAGAGTAGTGACTGTAGTAGAGAGTGTGTAGTAGAGAGTGTGTAGTAGAGAGTGTGCAGTGATTTGAGTTTTACATCAAATTAAAAACGGGAACGGAACAAACTCATCCTATACATTATTGTGGTAGGTGCCCACGCATATAGGGTTAAATGATGCGTTAGATGCCACAGGTCCCACCAACACGCTTCCTTTATGATAGGAGAATGCCCAACATCGCGGAGATTTGCTCTCTGTTCTTCCCGGATATTTGTATTTTCAAATGTATAATGTTATCCTGCTAAACGAAGACGATGCTCAAACTATAAAAGAAGAGGGTTTCACAGATATGTTAGTCCTTCCGGGCAAACGAAATGACCCAAAGAAAGATCAAGTGACAGTTTAGAGCTCCAAGTGAGTCTTAATAAAATCAGTGTCTGGAACGCATAGCATCAAAAAACGAGCGGGGCATCAAACTGCAGTGTCATTCAATCAAAGCTTCAAGGCTTCTGAGCGCTAGCCGAGAATTATTTTTTGTGAAGCACTAATCACTGTGGAAGGTGCCCCTGCTATCCCAGATGTGAGAAGTCAGTCTGATATGAAAATAAGCAGTATTTGGAATGAATGTATTTGGCAGGGGGAAGGTGGGGCGGCGCAAGACCGTACTGACGAGTGAACAGGAGCCATTTTGTACCGAGTGATTCTGCCTGTGTGCATGTAGACAAACCAGGCAGCAGCATGAGCATGTGATTCGGTAAAATAACAAGCATTTACAATGCAATGGTTTTGCCTTTGTTAAAGTTAGAGCTATTGGCATTGCTCTTGACACTCTGAAGCTCCACTCTGAAGCTCCACTCTCCACTCTGAAGCTCCACTCTGCACTCTGAAGCTCCACTCTGCACTCTGAAGCTCCACTCTGCACTCTGAAGCTCCACTCTGCAGTCTGAAGCTCCACTCTGCACTCTGAAGCTCCACTCTGCACTCTGAAGCTCCACTCTGAAGCTCCACTCTGAAGCTCCACTCTGAAGCTCCACTCTGAAGCTCCACTCTGAAGCTGCACTCTGAAGCTCCACTCTGAAGCTCCACTCTGAAGCTCCACTCTGCACTCTGAAGCTCCACTCTGCACTCTGAAGCTCCACTCTGAAGCTCCACTCTGCACTCTGAAGCTCCACTCTGAAGCTGCACTCTGAAGCTCCACTCTGAAGCTCCACTCTGAAGCTCCACTCTGAAGCTCCACTCTGAAGCTCCACTCTGCACTCTGAATCTGCACTCTGAAGCTCCACTCTGAATCTGCAGCTCCACTCTGCACTCTGAAGCTCTACTCTGAAGCTCCACTCTGAAGCTCCACTCTGAAGCTCCACTCTGAATCTGCACTCTGAATCTGCACTCTGAAGCTCCACTCTGAATCTGCACTCTGAAGCTCCACTCTGAAGCTCCACTCTGCACTCTGAAGCTCCACTCTGCACTCTGAAGCTCCACTCTGAAGCTCCACTCTGAAGCTCCACTCTGAAGCTCCACTCTGAAGCTCCACTCTGCACTCTGAACCTCCACTCTGAATCTGCACTCTGAAGCTCCACTCTGCACTCTGAAGCTCCACTCTGAAGCTCCACTCTGCACTCTGAAGCTCCACTCTGAAGCTCCACTCTGAAGCTCCACTCTGCACTCTGAAGCTCCACTCTGAATCTGCAGCTCCACTCTGAATCTGCAGCTCCACTCTGCACTCTGAAGCTCCACTCTGAATCTGAACTCTGAAGCTCCACTCTGAATCTGCACTCTGAAGCTCCACTCTGAATCTGCACTCTGAAGCTCCACTCTGAATCTGCACTCTGAAGCTCCACTCTGAAGCTCCACTCTGAAGCTCCACTCTGAAGCTCCACTCTGAAGCTCCACTCTGAAGCTCCACTCTGCACTCTGAAGCTCCACTCTGAAGCTCCACTCTGAAGCTCCACTCTGAAGCTCCACTCTGAAGCTCCACTCTGAAGCTCCACTCTGAAGCTCCACTCTGAAGCTCCACTCTGCACTCTGAAGCTCCACTCTGAATCTGCACTCTGAATCTGCACTCTGAAGCTCCACTCTGAAGCTCCACTCTGAAGCTCCACTCTGAAGCTCCACTCTGAAGCTCCACTCTGAAGCTCCACTCGGAAGCTCCACTCTGCACTCTGAAGCTCCACTCTGAAGCTCCCCTCTGAAGCTCCACTCTGCACTCTGAAGCTCCACTCTGAAGCTCCACTCTGAAGCTCCACTCTGAAGCTCCACTCTGAAGCTCCACTCTGAAGCTCCACTCTGCACTCTGAAGCTCCACTCTGAAGCTCCACTCTGCACTCTGAAGCTCCACTCTGAAGCTCCACTCTGAAGCTCCACTCTGAAGCTCCACTCTGAAGCTCCACTCTGAAGCTCCACTCTGCACTCTGAAGCTCCACTCTGAAGCTCCACTCTGAATCTGCACTCTGAAGCTCCACTCTGAAGCTCCACTCTGAAGCTCCACTCTGAAGCTCCACTCGGAAGCTCCACTCGGAAGCTCCACTCGGAAGCTCCACTCGGAAGCTCCACTCTGCACTCTGAAGCTCCACTCTGAAGCTCCACTCTGCACTCTGAAGCTCCACTCTGAAGCTCCACTCTGAAGCTCCACTCTGAAGCTCCACTCTGAAGCTCCACTCTGAAGCTCCACTCTGAAGCTCCACTCTGCACTCTGAAGCTCCACTCTGAAGCTCCACTCTGAAGCTCCACTCTGAAGCTCCACTCTGAAGCTCCACTCTGAAGCTCCACTCTGAAGCTCTACTCTGCACTCTGAAGCTCCACTCTGAAGCTCCACTCTGAAGCTCCACTCTGAAGCTCCACTCTGAAGCTCCACTCTGCACTCTGAAGCTCCACTCTGAAGCTCCACTCTGCACTCTGAAGCTCCACTCTGAAGCTCCACTCTGCACTCTGAAGCTCCACTCTGAATCTGCACTCTGAAGCTCCACTCTGAAGCTCCACTCTGAAGCTCCACTCTGAAGCTCCACTCTGCACTCTGAAGCTCCACTCTGAAGCTCCACTCTGAAGCTCCACTCTGAAGCTCAACTCTGAAGTTCCACTCTGCACTCTGAAGCTCCACTCTGAAGCTCCACTCTGCACTCTGAATCTGCACTCTGAAGCTCCACTCTGAAGCTCCACTCTGCACTCTGAAGCTCCACTCTGAAGCTCCACTCTGCACTCTGAAGCTCCACTCTGAAGCTCCACTCTGCACTCTGAAGCTCCACTCTGAAGCTCCACTCTGAAGCTCCACTCTGCACTCTGAAGCTCCACTCTGAAGCTCCACTCTGCACTCTGAAGCTCCACTCTGAAGCTCCACTCTGAAGCTCCACTCTGAAGCTCCACTCTGCACTCTGAAGCTCCACTCTGAAGCTCCACTCGGAAGCTCCACTCGGAAGCTCCACTCTGAAGCTCCACTCTGAAGCTCCACTCGGAAGCTCCACTCGGAAGCTCCACTCTGCACTCTGAAGCTCCACTCTGAAGCTCCACTCTGAAGCTCCACTCTGAAGCTCCACTCTGAAGCTCCACTCTGCACTCTGAAGCTCCACTCTGAAGCTCCACTCTGAAGCTCCACTCTGAAGCTCTACTCTGAAGCTCTACTCTGCACTCTGAAGCTCCACTCTGAAGCTCCACTCTGAAGCTCCACTCTGAAGCTCCACTCTGAAGCTCCACTCTGCACTCTGAAGCTCCACTCTGAAGCTCCACTCTGAAGCTCCACTCTGAAGCTCCACTCTGAAGCTCCACTCTGAAGCTCCACTCTACACTCTGAAGCTCTACTCTGAAGCTCCACTCTGAAGCTCCACTCTGAAGCTCCACTCTGCACTCTGAAGCTCCACTCTGAAGCTCCACTCTGCACTCTGAAGCTCCACTCTGAAGCTCTACTCTGAAGCTCCACTCTGCACTCTGAAGCTCCACTCTGAAGCTCCACTCTGCACTCTGAGGCTCCACTCTGAAGCTCCACTCTGAAGCTCCACTCTGAAGCTCCACTCTGCACTCTGAAGCTCCACTCTGAAGCTCCACTCTGAAGCTCCACTCTGAAGCTCCACTCTGAAGCTCCACTCTGCACTCTGAAGCTCCACTCTGAAGCTCCACTCTGAAGCTCCACTCTGCACTCTGAAGCTCCACTCTGAAGCTCCACTCTGCACTCTGAAGCTCCACTCTGAAGCTCCAATCTGCACTCTGAAGCTCCACTCTGAAGCTCCACTCTGAAGCTCCACTCTGAAGCTCCACTCTGAAGCTCCACTCTGAAGCTCCACTCTGCACTCTGAAGCTCCACTCTGAAGCTCCACTCTGAAGCTCCACTCTGAAGCTCCACTCTGAAGCTCCACTCTGAAGCTCCACTCTGAAGCTCCACTCTGCACTCTGAAGCTCCACTCTGAATCTGCACTCTGAATCTGCACTCTGAAGCTCCACTCTGAAGCTCCACTCTGAAGCTCCACTCTGAAGCTCCACTCTGAAGCTCCACTCTGAAGCTCCACTCGGAAGCTCCACTCTGCACTCTGAAGCTCCACTCTGAAGCTCCCCTCTGAAGCTCCACTCTGCACTCTGAAGCTCCACTCTGAAGCTCCACTCTGAAGCTCCACTCTGAAGCTCCACTCTGAAGCTCCACTCTGAAGCTCCACTCTGCACTCTGAAGCTCCACTCTGAAGCTCCACTCTGCACTCTGAAGCTCCACTCTGAAGCTCCACTCTGAAGCTCCACTCTGAAGCTCCACTCTGAAGCTCCACTCTGAAGCTCCACTCTGCACTCTGAAGCTCCACTCTGAAGCTCCACTCTGAATCTGCACTCTGAAGCTCCACTCTGAAGCTCCACTCTGAAGCTCCACTCTGAAGCTCCACTCGGAAGCTCCACTCGGAAGCTCCACTCGGAAGCTCCACTCGGAAGCTCCACTCTGCACTCTGAAGCTCCACTCTGAAGCTCCACTCTGCACTCTGAAGCTCCACTCTGAAGCTCCACTCTGAAGCTCCACTCTGAAGCTCCACTCTGAAGCTCCACTCTGAAGCTCCACTCTGAAGCTCCACTCTGCACTCTGAAGCTCCACTCTGAAGCTCCACTCTGAAGCTCCACTCTGAAGCTCCACTCTGAAGCTCCACTCTGAAGCTCCACTCTGAAGCTCTACTCTGCACTCTGAAGCTCCACTCTGAAGCTCCACTCTGAAGCTCCACTCTGAAGCTCCACTCTGAAGCTCCACTCTGCACTCTGAAGCTCCACTCTGAAGCTCCACTCTGCACTCTGAAGCTCCACTCTGAAGCTCCACTCTGCACTCTGAAGCTCCACTCTGAATCTGCACTCTGAAGCTCCACTCTGAAGCTCCACTCTGAAGCTCCACTCTGAAGCTCCACTCTGCACTCTGAAGCTCCACTCTGAAGCTCCACTCTGAAGCTCCACTCTGAAGCTCAACTCTGAAGTTCCACTCTGCACTCTGAAGCTCCACTCTGAAGCTCCACTCTGCACTCTGAATCTGCACTCTGAAGCTCCACTCTGAAGCTCCACTCTGCACTCTGAAGCTCCACTCTGAAGCTCCACTCTGCACTCTGAAGCTCCACTCTGAAGCTCCACTCTGCACTCTGAAGCTCCACTCTGAAGCTCCACTCTGAAGCTCCACTCTGCACTCTGAAGCTCCACTCTGAAGCTCCACTCTGCACTCTGAAGCTCCACTCTGAAGCTCCACTCTGAAGCTCCACTCTGAAGCTCGACTCTGCACTCTGAAGCTCCACTCTGAAGCTCCACTCGGAAGCTCCACTCGGAAGCTCCACTCTGAAGCTCCACTCTGAAGCTCCACTCGGAAGCTCCACTCGGAAGCTCCACTCTGCACTCTGAAGCTCCACTCTGAAGCTCCACTCTGAAGCTCCACTCTGAAGCTCCACTCTGAAGCTCCACTCTGCACTCTGAAGCTCCACTCTGAAGCTCCACTCTGAAGCTCCACTCTGAAGCTCTACTCTGAAGCTCTACTCTGCACTCTGAAGCTCCACTCTGAAGCTCCACTCTGAAGCTCCACTCTGAAGCTCCACTCTGAAGCTCCACTCTGCACTCTGAAGCTCCACTCTGAAGCTCCACTCTGAAGCTCCACTCTGAAGCTCCACTCTGAAGCTCCACTCTGAAGCTCCACTCTACACTCTGAAGCTCTACTCTGAAGCTCCACTCTGAAGCTCCACTCTGAAGCTCCACTCTGCACTCTGAAGCTCCACTCTGAAGCTCCACTCTGCACTCTGAAGCTCCACTCTGAAGCTCTACTCTGAAGCTCCACTCTGCACTCTGAAGCTCCACTCTGAAGCTCCACTCTGCACTCTGAAGCTCCACTCTGAAGCTCCACTCTGAAGCTCCACTCTGAAGCTCCACTCTGCACTCTGAAGCTCCACTCTGAAGCTCCACTCTGAAGCTCCACTCTGAAGCTCCACTCTGAAGCTCCACTCTGCACTCTGAAGCTCCACTCTGAAGCTCCACTCTGAAGCTCCACTCTGCACTCTGAAGCTCCACTCTGAAGCTCCACTCTGCACTCTGAAGCTCCACTCTGAAGCTCCACTCTGCACTCTGAAGCTCCACTCTGAATCTGCACTCTGAAGCTCCACTCTGAAGCTCCACTCTGAAGCTCCACTCTGAAGCTCCACTCTGAAGCTCCACTCTGCACTCTGAAGCTCCACTCTGAAGCTCCACTCTGAAGCTCCACTCTGAAGCTCCACTCTGAAGCTCCACTATGCACTCTGAAGCTCCACTCTGAAGCTCCCCTCTGCACTCTGAAGCTCCACTCTGAAGCTCCACTCTGCACTCTGAAGCTCCACCCTGCACTCTGAAGCTCCACTCTGAATCTGCACTCTGAAGCTCCACTCTGAAGCTCCACTCTGAAGCTCCACTCTGAAGCTCCACTCTGAAGCTCCACTCTGAAGCTCCACTCTGAAGCTCCACTCTGAAGCTCCACTCTGAAGCTCCACTCTGAAGCTCCACTCTGAAGCTCCACTCTGCACTCTGAACGGTCAGACTCCAAAAATCGGCCCTAATCACAATAGTATTATTTCACCTGCGTGAATATAAGTCTTTGAAATTCTGGCCAGTGGTAATACACACAAGTAATATAAAATTGTTGTTCCAAAGAGCATTAAATGGAAATAAAACAAGTACCAGACCCATTGACGCCTGCACCTTAAAAGTGAAACTGACTGAAGCAAGCGCCAGGGCCACGTTGAAAAAAAAAGCCACACACATTAGATGCAGTCAAGGCGCGCTCACGAGGTCAGAAGGCACTCCACAGGAACAACTACCAGACACATTGTTTCATTTCACTCTGAAAGTGCAAGTCAAAGTGAAACTGACTAAAGGAAGCGCACAGCCCATTAGATGCAGTCAAGGCGCGCTCACGAGGTCAAATCTCCAAAGGAGAAGCTCGTGACAGCCTGACTACAGCAGAAAAAGCTCGTAACAGTCTGATGTCCACAATATTCCCAGAAAAGTGGCAACATAAGTTGTCTCGCATAGACAGCAAAAGCTTCGCTTTTGCTTTCGTCTAGGCGAGACCTAAAAACGAGAGTGCAGATATTTATTCCTCCTCGCCTTGGAGTAAATTACATGCCCGCATAAACCACAAAGTTGAACTGCTGAGGGTGCAGACAAACATTCATAACTAGGGGTCAGTTTCACTGTCATACTGTTCACGAAAACTGGTCCCAACTTGCGATCAGTATTTCTGCAACTAGTATTGAATTTTGTGAACCGTCTTCATAAATAGGTCTTTTCACAAATTTATGAATCAGGATGAGTCTCAATCCATCCTAACTCACATGACTGGTGGCCCGCAAGGGTCAGCAAACTACTATGGGCCATATGTATGAAGCCAAAAATCAGTCGCAAACGCTGCGAATCGGTAAAAAGGAGCGTTTGCGACTGAAAAATCGCTAATCGCAATGTATGAAGCCAAAAACGCATGCAAAAGAAGGAATCGCAAATTAGCGATTCCCAAGCGTTGGGAAAAAGCAAAATAGCGATTACAATAGCGAATTCCAAATTAGCGATGAAACCTGTTTGCGAAATTCGCTAAAGTGGAAATCGCTATTTTGAAATCGCAATGGAATGTATCAACCAATTGCAAATAGCGAAATACTCAAAATCGCAAAATAAGGAATTGCAATTACCATCAAGTGGGAGCAGGTGGTAACCAGGTGCAAACTATAAATTGAAACCCAGAATGCAACACACTCCCTACCACAATGTCCGGGCTGTACATGATAGTGAGGAGGCGAAGAGTGAGAGCTCTGACGCAGAGGAGGAGACGGCAGGAGAGGATATTCCGGTTGCGCAACACCATCTTTCAACGCACTGAGGAGGATATCTACACCCATTACAGACTGGAGGAAGACAGCAAACTGTATTTGATTGAGGAACTCAGGCCCCACCTAGAACACCCCACCCGCAGGACACAAGCCATACCCACACACATCCAGGTCCTCTGTTCACTACACCTGCTGGCCTCTGGTAGTTTCCAGGGGGTCATAGCCTCTGCAGCAGGGGTGTCACAAAGTGCCCTGTCGCGCTTTTTCCATGCGTTTCTCGACGCAATGACACATAGGATGCAACATCACATACACTTCCCCAGCACCCCACAGGAACTAGCCAGACCAAGCAGGAATTTTACAACATAGCCCAATTCCCCCACGTCATAGGATGTATAGATGGAACACATGTTGCCATTTCTCCCCCATCAAACATAGAGTATGTATTCCAGAACAGGAAATGCTACCACTCACTGAACATACAGATAGTGTGTGATGCCAAAAACATAATCACCGATATAGTGGCAAAGTACCCTGGAAGCACACATGACGCCTTCATATTCCGACACAGTGGGCTATACCGTAGACTCTCAAGAGGGGAATTTGGAGAGGGATACCTACTATGTAACAGCACACACTGTCAGCCCACATTTCACATGGCCAGCATGTGCATCACAGTGACTGACCTTTACACATTTCCACCCACAGGGGACAGTGCCTATGCAGTCCGGGATTTCATCCTGACACCCTACCTGAATCCTGCCTCTGCTGGGGAGCGGCACTACAACCGGGCACACATTTCAACAAGAGGCATCATCGAGAGGACATTTGGGATTTTGAAGAGCAGATTCCAATGCATTCACAAGAGTGGAGGAGCCCTCCAATGCAGCCCTGAGACGTGCTGCAAAATTGTTGTAGCTTGTGCCATGCTCCACAACATTGCAACCAGGAAAGGGACACCTATGGAGTCGAGTGACTCTGAATCCTCTGACGTGGAGGGACCTGGACCCATACACATGGAAGCTGGCGTAGCTTCTGCTGCAGCTGGCCGACAGAGGCGTGATGAGATCATGCAAAACTACTTCTAGGTGAGTGAAAATGATACACTGACAACTTCTTGCTTTGTAAACGTGTTTACTACCCAATTGCAACAATGTAACACATCCAAAACAAACATGGATAAAGTCTCCCAAACAAAAGCACATGTTTCCATCACAGTGCTACAAAATCAGTCATTAGTGCAGCAAGTGCTACACTGTTGCTGGCCCCATATCTCCCCTGTGTGGTATTTCCTTTTTGCTGCAGTCACTATTGTTGTGTGGCAGGCCTGGTGCTCCGGCCACTACGGCGCCTTTCAACAGTGGGTGGTGGTGTGTTTGAGCTCCGCACCGACTGTGAGTCCTTCTCGCTGGGGGTAAGCGCCCCGGGCCCAGCAGTGCGCAGCGCACGCAGCTCATCCAGGGTGGCAGTTGACTGCACCACCACAGTGGCTGTGTCCTGGATACCATGCGAGAATTCACGCTGTGTCTCTATGGCACGCCTTGTCAGCATATTGGTGGAGGAGGCCAGGCAATTGATAGCACGCGTGTAGTGATCCATGCGGGCCATTTCTTTGCGCCTGGCTGCGTGTTCCTCTCTCAACTCTGCAGCCAGCTCCTGCACAGCCCCCCTGATTTCCTCCCGTATTCCTCTGTTCCCTGCCCTGATCTCCCTCTGAATGGCCTTCATGTGTTTAGCTTGCAGGCGGTGAACCTGCAGCATGTGCATTTCCAGGCCTGCGAACACAGATTCCTCTTGTTGGACATTGGAGCTGAAGGCCGTGCGGGGTCTGCACCTGCCTCTGGACATTGGTCTGGACTCCTGCTGCTGGGGTACTGGTGCATCAGACTGCACATTTTCATTTTCATCCTCATCCATAATCCTGAATGGCCTCCTCCTACTTTGTCCCTGTGGTCGGACGAAAGGACTGTCCTCCCCATCTGATTCATGGCCATGGCTGCCTTCTCCTGAGGCTTGGGGTCCTGTCACAGTTGCAGTGGCTGTAGCCTTCCCACTTGCAGGTGCTGTGGATAAAACAGCACACATTACTTATTTTTTCTTTACATGTGATGTTCAAATACATTTTTTCACAGTGATCCCTGACTTTACTTGTGTCATTCACCTTTCCTGACCTGCACATGTGTACATTGTTAAATTCTGATGCTACATTCTACATTACAGACTATTGTGACTACATCCCCCATAATGCATTGCTGTGCCTGTCTGTGTACTTGCTCTAGCCTGACATGTAGTTCCTCTAATCCCTAGGTCGCTGCAGGGGGTTGCTGGGTGTGGTTTAGGGTGGGGAGGTATGCTTCTTACCTGGCCTTGCAGCTGGTTGTGCTGCGCTGTCGAGCACAGACACGCCCGCAACACTCTGTGGAGGCAGTGTGCCCTCTACCAGCTCCTCCAGTGGTATAGAGTCAGGGACGTCGGAGGTTCCCCCACCGGTGATCTGGGAATGCTCCAGCCTGGCAGCCAACTTCTCCTTGGAGCGCTGGCGCAGGTCATACCAGCGCTTCCTCAACACCTCAACTGTCCTGTGGGTCACTCCTAGGGCATTCACTTTGGCTTGGATGCCCTCCCAAATCCTTCTCTTGCTGGCTTCTGGCACCTTGTGGGAACTCCTCCCAAATAATGCCTCATGGTGTGGCACCATTTCGGTAATGAGGGTCTCTAGTTCAGCCTCAGAGAACTTGAGCTTCCTCTTCCTGCCTGCTTCCCCTTCTTGCTGCTCCTGCTGGCTTGCTGGGACATCCTGGTTTCCACCTTCTGCCATGGCTCCTCAGTACCAAACAAAACTCTCACACTCTCTGTCTCAATCCAGATGCACCATGGGAAATCACTCACTTTCTGGATGGTGATGTCATCATAAAGCATCAGGATTGCGATTGGATGTTTCCAGAAAATCGCGAATTTGCGATTTTTCACGTGGGAACATCGCAATTTAGCGATTTTCGGGGTGCGGTCACGCAGTTTAGCGATTTTCTGGGTGCGGTCGCGCAATTTTGCGATTTTCGGCCAGCAATCGCGCTATTTTGCGATTTACTGGTTGCGAACTCGCTAATTTGTGATTTTTAACATTTAAGGAATCGCTGAATTGCATCGCGCAAAAATTTCGCGATTTTGGGCGAATCGCTAAAAATTTGCGATAGCTTTGGTACATCCCGATTTGCGATTCTGAATTAGCGATTCGGTAATAATCGCTATTTCAGAATCGCAAATCATTTTCTTGATACATATGGCCCTAAGTCTTTGACTGTTTTTAAATGAAGTAACCTTTTTTTGCCTCGTCTCTAAGAAACATTTTTTCACAATTAACGGAGGGAACGCAAAGGCTTATCGAAAACTATCATAATCGTTGTAAAAATGATACTGAATGCAATATGACAAAACTAGTTACGGAAATGTAGTATGTAGACGTTGTGAAAATGTGATTTCCTTAGCCCATGGAGTTGTGTTATTCGAATTTCTGAATGTACCCTTTGTGAAGTTTCCAACAATTTACACTTGTTTCCTTACCACAGATAAAAGTTAAAATTTCAATACTCGAAGCTATATAGACTGTTTCTCTCCCTGCCTTTTGTAAGACAAGTTGCAATACCACTTTTCATGGGGGAAGTATTAATTATGTTTTATTATGTGCAACCCCCAATGAATCTTCAATAAAAGCAGAAATGTCTTAATTAAAAATGCAAAGTAGCATGGTGTTCTTCTCTCATGTAGTACTTGCTAGTGATGCACTGTTTCAGAGTACCAGTCTTCTCCATGACCTTTCCCATGGGAATACAGTGAGAGTAGAAGAAGATTGCTAGGAGGAACTCCCAGAAGAGACTGTAAAAATAAAAGGAGGTGCAGACATAATTTGTAATGTCTAACTCCCTGGTATCAAATATCCCTGGCCTGGTAGGGTCACACAGGATCTTGTCACCCAGAATCTGCTATCTAATACTAGTGTGCAGTGCATATAAATAGTAGGAAATGGGGGCCCGTAATTTAATTTCCCTGAGCGCTTCACTTTTGACTACTTGGTTTTTGGACTTTTGGTGTGAGTGAGTTTCACCAACTGAGTTTCACTCACTAAATACTGTGGAAATGGACTGAGAATGCTAACGGCCCGTTTCTGCCTGTTTAAGATAAGACTGAAGATACACAGCTACAGTAAGAAGCTCTGAGCTGGTTACACATGAACACACAACTGTGAGCACATGTGCGCGCTGCACTTATTAGATTACTCTGTTGCGCAGCCAGGTATCTGCACACAGGGAACTTGCCACAGGAAGATCCTTCAAGGGTTAGTGCTGACTTGAGGTTGGCATTATAAAAGGAGTGGGTATTTATAGTATATGTGTGTAGTGCTTACTGAAAGTCTGTAATGCTAAACTGAACACATTATACGTGAAATCCGCACCAGTGTATTGATTCACCCTCCAGGGTCTAGTGAGGTATCAATTTGAGGGTAAACATGCATCCCAAGTGTAGAGACATAGTCACTTTCATCATAACTTCACTCCCTATGGCACTTTAAGTGTTGTCATATTTCCCTGGCTCAGCCATTATCAGAATCCAGGCCTTTGTCCCGCTGCTGGGCCAAGTTAATTCCTCTGCTGGCCAGAAAGAGGATCAAAGGTCTCCCCATGTAATAGAGCCATTAACAGTGTTTTATCAGTTCCTGGTAACGGAAGGGGTCGGAAGGAAATCTTCATCTGTTAATCAACTCTTCACATTATGCCTGGCATGGACAAGCCCGTAGAAACAAAGGAGGCAGTCCTGCCCTCTAGAGCCAAACAGAGGAGGGGCCCCCCTTTGAAGTTTAATGGGAAGGGATCATACAGATGTGTCAGATGGGGTGGAGCTGATGCTCCCAGGTAAGTTATTTTCATACACCACTTGAAGATGCCATTTTGAAACGCCCCAGAATATGTCCAAGAGGGTTAGGGCAGGGGTGAAGTGATGATGTGGCACTCTCATACCTTCTAGAACTTTCCACCCCCACATAAAATCACCTGCACAAGGGAGAGACTTTTGAAAAGACACTGGACTTAGGGCTGTGATACCAATATAATGCCCAACTGGGAGGAAGAAGACTGCTGAACCTCTACAAAGAGGGGTCAAAGGACATTGACCTCAAATGGAACCCAAGACTAGAATGGACCGCTGCAGGGCCAATGGCACCGGCCCCTTAAGTCCATCTGAAGAAAAGGGGGTCAGTAGACCTTCTCAGGGACTCTGAATGGTTTCTCTTCAACTTCTGGTGAATGGCCCTTGACGCCTATGACACATAGGTACCCTTCAAGTACCCAGCAGGCTGTAGAACCTGTGAAGTAAGTGTTCTTCTTCCTGGCTGTGGAAAGGTTGTAGGAGGCTCGCCCAAACAGGAGGGAGATTCAGGAGCCCAGGCAGAAGGACGGTCTGGTAAGGGAGCAGCAAAAATCAAGCTTCCCAACATAAATAAGATGTAAAAGCTAGAAGGTCTGAAGAGAATGCTCTG
Source organism: Lissotriton vulgaris (assembly GCF_964263255.1). Lineage (NCBI taxonomy): Eukaryota > Metazoa > Chordata > Amphibia > Caudata > Salamandridae > Lissotriton > Lissotriton vulgaris. The sequence continues at coordinate 471,158,421 of NC_141697.1, forward strand.
GGTGCCTAGAGTTGTCCACCACTAGCAAACCAAGATCAATATCATACAAATTGGCGCTACAGGCCTGGAGAAAACAGTCTTAAAGTCTGGTACCTGGGGGGTGACCAGGTGGGAAAATGAGCGGATATCACTCCACCATATCTCTTCCATATTCTCCCGGGGAGGGCCGAGCACCTTGTGTTTTGCACATCCTCTTTTTTTTAGTTAATTTACTGCAAATATGGTGTGCATGGGGCCCTGTCCCAGAGCTCCCCTGTTTGCCCACGGACCCCATCCCCTGTGGCTCGCTGATTACAGAATTCACCTGGGGGACCCTACTTTTGCTATACCAGAGTTGCAAGGCAGATGCTCTGTCACCCACCTGTGCACGTGTCTAGGGGGTGGGGGCGGCAAAACTCTGGAGCCATTTCAGCTGATGATCCACGTGGCAGCCGAAAGGAAATATGCCAGCTTCAGCACCTCAGTGTAGTGTCGTTTAAAAGGGGAGCCGGCCGGACAGTGCAGGAGTGGGCTCCCTATGCTGCCCTTAACCAGATGCATGCTGGTGGGGCAGGGGCACCTGGCATGAAAATACATCACGGTGCAAGACCATTGTTGATGAAAAAAAGCATTGTTTTCACTGCAGAAAAGCCACTTATCACATATTGACTTCTCCTGGGAAAGAAGTGCCCAAAATCACCTTGAGGGCACCAAAACGTGTTCAGACTGGCTTTTGTGGTGAAGGGACATCACTAAGGGAAGGTACGTCACTAAGGTTGCTGTAAAGTGTTCAGGGGCTGCTGCACCTCTGGCAAAAAGGTTACCCTAGGTCTCCCAGGGGCTTATTACCAAGGCCCCAAGAAGACATTTAGGGCATCAGGGCTGGCGCTAGGCATGGGCAGTGTGGGCAGCTGCCCAGGACCTCGCACTCAGCCTACCAGCAAGGGGCCCCGCACTGGTGGTGTGTCCTCTTGTTTCCCTGGCAATCAATTTGGAAGAAAGGTGTCTCCTTGCAATTTGGGTCCAGGGGAGGGAACCCTCCGTGGGCCTCTTAGGGATGGTGTCTGGAGGCCTTGTGGAGGGAGACGCTTCCTCTTGTCCCAATTGTGAGGAGACCCATTCAGAGACACTGCAGGATGCCCATTGTCCAGCATATTTCCGCCCCCACAGTTTTAACTTTTAGCCCACAAGCAATTCTCACACCGATCGGGCTGAGGGTGTGAGAATTTCTTTTGGGTTGAAAGTTAAAACTGTAGGGTGCTAAAATGCTGGACAATGGGCTTCCCGCAGTGTCTCTGAATGGCCTCCTTTCACGGGGTCACTTATTGAAATTAGAGTAGCCTCGCACAATCCCTTTTGGCCCAGGGCCTCGCAAATCCTAGAACCGGCTCTAAGGCATCATTATGATGCCGGTCGGTCGGACCACTGGGCGCTATTGCAGAAGTCAGGAGACTGCCCGATGACCATGTAGCGGTCTGACTGCGATATTTGGATTAGACCGCCAGGCTGGCGGTTGTAAATTCATTGGAACCACGGCAGGGGCATGCTGCAATCCCTTTCCGATAACCTTTACATGGAAAGGTTCTCGCCATGAAAAAGCTGTCAGAAAGGGATATGGAAATCTCGACGGCAGTGCCTGCCTCGGTGGCATCGCCACCATTCTGGGACGTTTCTCCGACCACCACACCAACGGGATCTATGATCCTGGCGGAGGCGGCAGTCTTGCATCCGACAGATATGGGTCCACCTGGCAGTATCATTATACAGAAGTCAGACCGAGGAGCTGATGGAACACCACTGGCGGCCTGTTGGCAGTCTGACGGATACTATCGGAATCAGGCCCTTAGTTTGTTCTCAAAACACTCCTGGTATTTGTGCTTTTGGTGCATGGGCCCTGGAGCATGAGGACACCTGTTGGTTGTGCTAAAACTGCAGAAGCAGCAGTGTAAAAGGGTAAATTAAACTCTGGGGCATGTTATTCATTGTAATGTTTTATTGCCAATAGTAACGATTGACAATGAAAAGCTCTAAATTAGAATGAATACTTTTTAATGTTGGTACTATCACCATTGACTTCAGTGGTGAATTATAACATGTTGCTGCTTTTATTAATGTGATGACACGCTGGCAAAGCCTTCTTTATTGATAATAACAGCCCCTTATATTGAAATATTATATCCAGTATGAGGGAGGGATTCTGATTGTAGGTTTAAGGCTTTCTGAAGGGGTAAGCTGTTCTAAGAGTTACATCCAAGCTATTTCCAAGTACCCGATTGTACCTAGCTGTAAATTAAGGCACAGGTATTTAATGTGTAATACAAGTACTTTTCGTTTTTGTAAGGAAAGTTGGACAGTGATTTATTGATTGTTGTGGTTGCCTACCAGCAAGCTGGGGTTACTATCCCACACCACCTCCCCTGAGCACGCCTTGGACTGCTCTGTTTCGCTACCAGGAGAGAGTCAAGTGCTGCAATGGGGTACTTGGTGTCAAGTAAAGGGAAAGTTGCAGACTTCTTACTTGTGAAGGACTTACATGCTTTTTAAATAATAACCCAATTTCCTACATAGATATTTATATATATGCCAGTCAGTGAAAATAAATATGACCCTTTAACATGTGGTATTTAGAGCAAGTAAACTAATAAACTCTCATTTACACATCTTTTGATACAGTTCAATGTTAAATTCCAGTTTATTGACATGAGAAAAACACTTTTTAAAGCCCCATATATTGTATGTTACGGATATGATACAAATGGATACATTCTCCTAAGACCTATAAGGGAAGCCTCTACAATATTAATGCACAAATTAAACCATTTGCATCTGTAGAATTCTGAGCCTCAACATCTGCAAATAAACCACTAGGAGCCTGATTAGGAGTTAGAAGGCTATATATTCGGAGTCCTCAGGTGGTTGGAATTAATGTTTTCAGCTAGGATCTCCAGGGCCGGACTGCCTACTGGGTGTTTTTTGCTGGGTTGTCAGGGTGGAGTCCAGGTTCAATGCTGAGGGGGATGATTGTGTTGCTGGGGAGTTGCCGGTGCTTCTAAATGAACAATGCAAAACAAATATCTTTAAAGAGTACTTTTTTAAACATTTGGTTTGCATTGTTTATTAAAAAAATCCTGGTAGCCAGTCCGGCCCTGAGTGTATCCTCACATACAGCCTCCTGAGTAAAACCCCTTGGAATGAGGAATAACTCTGCATAACAATATTTTCCAGCTGACTGGAGTTCCTAATAACATAACGTGTATATGTAAAGCGCACACTCACCGTAGGCATCTTGGCACTGAACAACAGATGTTTATTGTTACACAACTCAATGGCACTCATTTCATCAACCTCAAAAGGATGAAATGATCGACCTCAGAAGGATGAAAGGCTGAGTGGATCCACCAGGATTTGAACATGTGATCATGAGGTCAAACAAAGGCACCTGGAGTGGACGCATTAGTTCACTAAGCCAGCAGACCCGGCTTCATGGAAATACCAATTCATTATGCTTGGAGCAGGTGGGATCTGTGTGATGGGGTAGGAGGATGGGAGGGTGGTACGATGTGGGAGTGAAGTGGAGGATGTTGCCTGCCAGTGGAGAGCATTACATGCTCCCCTCCTGCCCTGGAAGGGATTCGGGTGGGGGCCTGGCACTGAGGCATAACTGCACTGCAGCCCATTCCCAAAGTGAATTCGGCCAGTAAAATCCTTTATCTTGTGGCCATTATATTAATTTCACTATATTTCACAGGAAGCAGGAAATCCATACTTTACAATTGCATGTGGGGCGAACTGAGAACAATAAGATAATTCTGCCACCATTGTTTGTAAATGACTTATTACAAGGTGCCGTGTATTGAAGTTCAATTGTGTTCCTGTGGAGACCCCTCTACCTCAGTGTGATTTATGTGTGTGTTATTGGCCCCCAGCAGTCAGACCCTAAGCTAAATAGCCCCGCTGTTTTCCAACGCAAGTGATTGCTTAGCTGTCACTTCGGACTAATAAGGGCAAAATTGAATTTGGGAAAAAAATTAGGTGTTGCTTCTGGAGCGCGCATTTCATTGAGCCGTGACCCTACTCAAATTGCAACGTGTGGCGCCAGTCGCGCGCTGCCTACACAGGGAGGCTCTTTGTGTTCTCGAAGTGTGGAAGAGTCCCCGAGTACAGCACCACCTTTTAATACAGCACGGCTCATGCCCCCTGCACAGAGGCAGTCAGAGCACGGAGCCGCATGCCTGCAGCAGTTCAGGTGTTCTGCATCTATAAGTAACACAGTGTGCTGTTCCAAAGGAGTGAAGTGTGAGGCAATGCAGGAGTGCGGTGTGATGCAATGCAGGAGTGCGGTGTGATGCAATGCAGGAGTGCGGTGTGATGCAATGCAGGAGTGCGGTGTGATGCAATGCAGGAGTGCAGTGTGGTGCAATGCAGGAGTGCGGTGTGATGCAATGCAGGAGTGCGGTGTGATGCAATGCAGGAGCACGGCTTACTACTGTTCACTGAAGTGCAGGAGTGCAGCCTTCTGCGCAGCAGTGCATTGTATCACTATTCTCTGATGTGCAGGAACAGAGGGCACTACTATTCACTAATGTGCAGGGGTTAGGTGTGCTACTATTCACTAATGTGCAGGGGTTAGGTGTGCTACTATTCACTACTCTGCAGCGGTTAGGTGTGCTACTATTCACTAATGTGCAGGGGTTAGGTGTGCTACTATTCACTAATGTGCAGGGGTTAGGTGTGCTACTATTCACTAATGTGCAGGGGTTAGGTGTGCTACTATTCAATAATGTGCAGGGGTTAGGTGTACTACTATTCACTAATGTGCAGGGGTTAGGTGTACTACTATTCACTAATGTGCAGGGGTTAGGTGTGCTACTATTCACTAATGTGCAGAGGTTAGGCGTGCTACTATTCACTAATGTGCAGTGGTTAGGTGTACTACTATTCACTAATGTGCAGGGGTTAGGTGTACTACTATTCACTAATGTGCAGGGGTTAGGTGTACTACTATTCACTAATGTGCAGGGGTTAGGTGTGCTACTATTCACTACTGTGCAGTTGTTAGGTGTGCTACTATTCACTAATGTGCAGAGGTTAGGCGTGCTACTATTCACTAATGTGCAGTGGTTAGGTGTACTACTATTCACTAATGTGCAGGGCTTAGGTGTACTACTATTCACTAATGTGCAGGGGTTAGGTGTGCTACTATTCCCTAAAGTGCAGGGGTTAGGTGTACTACTATTCACTAATGTGCAGGGGTTAGGTGTACTACTATTCACTAATGTCCAGGGGTTAGGTGTACTACTATTCACGAATGTGCAGGGGTTAGGTGTGCTACTATTCACTAATGTGCAGTGGTTAGGTGTACTACTATTCCCTAATGTGCAGGGGTTAGGTGTGCTACTATTCACTAATGTGCAGTGGTTAGGTGTACTACTATTCACTAATGTGCAGGGGTTAGGTGTACTACTATTCCCTAATGTGCAGGGGTTAGGTGTGCTACTATTCACTAATGTGCAGTGGTTAGGTGTACTACTATTCACTAATGTGCAGGGGTTAGGTGTACTACTATTCGCTAATGTGCAGGAGTGCACCCTACTGATAAACTGGATGTGTAATAGTGCAGTGTATTACTGTTCTCTGATGTGCAGGCAGGCAGCATCCTAATAAACACTGATCTACAGGAGCGCAGTATACTGGTATTTATTCAGTGATGTGCAGGACAGCTATTCAGTGCTGTGAAAGAGTGCAGTTCCAGAGTGGCATGTGGGCAGTGTACTACTGAGCACTACAGTGCAGGAGTCCCTCGTCCTGCTGTTCCCTGATTTTCAGGAGCACAGTGTACTGCTATTCTGCGATGCAAAGAAGTGCAACACCCTTTAATTCCCTAATGTGCAAGAGCAAAGTGTACTATTCAATAAGGTGCTGCCGCCCATGGGAGCACTATTCACTTATGAGCAGGAGATCAGTATACTGCTATTCGCTGAACTGCTGGAGACCAGTGCGCTGCTATTAACTGAAGTGCAGGAGAGCAATGCATTGCTATTCACTGAAGTGCAGAAGAGCATTGCGCTGCTATTCACCAAAGTGCAGAAAACAATGCACTTCTATTCACTGAAGTGTAGGAGTGCAGTGCACTGCTATTCGCCGAAGTGCAGAAGAGCAGTGTACTGCTATTCGCTGAACTGCTGGAGACCAGTGCACTGCTATTAACTAAAGTGCAGGAGAGCAGTACACTGCTATTCACTGAAGTGCAGGAGAACAGTGTACTGCGATTCACTGAAGTGCAAGAGATACGTTCACTGAAGTGTAGGAGTGCAGTGTACTGCTATTCACTAAAGTGCAGTAGAGCAGTGCACTGTTATTCACTGAAGTGTAGGAGTGCAGTGCACTGCTATTCACCAAAGTGCAGAAGAGCGGTGTACTGCTATTCGCTGAACTGCTGGAGAGCAGTGCACTGCTATTAACTGAAGTGCAGGAGAGCAGTGCACTGCTATTCACTGAAGTGCAGGAGAGCAGTGCACTGCTATTCACTTAAGTGCAGGAGAGCAATGCACTGCTATTCACTGAAGTGTAGGAGTGCAGTGCACTGTTATTCACTGAAGTGCAGGAGAGCAATGCACTGCTATTCACTGAAGTGCAGGAGAGCAATGCACTGCTATTCACTTAAATGCAGGAGAGCAATGCACTGCTATTCACTGAAGTGCAGGAGAGCAGTGCACTGCTATTCACTTAAGTGCAGGAGAGCAATGCACTGCTATTCACTGAAGTGCAGGAGTGCAGTGCACTGTTATTCACTGAAGTGCAGGAGAGCAGTGCACTGCTATTCACTTAAGTGCAGGAGAGCAATGCACTGCTATTCACTGAAGTGTAGGAGTGCAGTGCACTGTTATTCACTGAAGTGCAGGAGAGCAATGCACTGCTATTCACTGAAGTGCAGGAGAGCAATGCACTGCTATTCACTTAAATGCAGGAGAGCAATGCACTGCTATTCACTGAAGTGCAGGAGAGCAGTGCACTGCTATTCACTTAAGTGCAGGAGAGCAATGCACTGCTATTCACTGAAGTGCAGGAGTGCAGTGCACTGTTATTCACTGAAGTGCAGGAGAGCAGTGCACTGTTGATTGGTCTTTGATTGGTGAGAGCAGTGCACTGTTATTCACTCTAGTGTAGGAATGCAGTGTACTGCTATTCATTGGATGGCAGGAGAGCAGTGTACTGCTATGCATTGGATGGCTGGAGAGCTATGAAATGCTGTGAAGTAGTGCAAGGTATTACTCGTGCAATAGGGCAGTATTCTACTAAACACTGATGTGCAGAAGTGCAGTGTAGCAGTACTTATTGATGAGCAGGATCACAGTGTGCTTCTACTCCGTGCTGCAAAGGAGGCGGTGTATTAAAAATCCAGACCCCCCCCCCCCCCGATCCTAAAGGCACCCGGCGCAGCAATCGCCAGCACCTACCTGCATCTTCATGCAGTCGCTGTGGGCAGCAAACACGGGTACCGCCACGCATGGCACAAGGTCTAGCTACGCCACTGCTTTTCAGCAGCACAGTGCGCTACTATTCACTAATGTTCCGAAGAACTATGTACTAGTATTGAGTGATGCAAAGGAGTGTGATGTATTGTTATTTACGTCTGTGCAGGAGTACAATCACTCCTTTCACTCATATGCAGAAGCACAGTGGGCTGTTATTAATGACTGTTCAGGATGCCAGGCGTACTGCTGTTCAACCCATGTGCAGGAGCACAGTGTACTGCTAGTTAATGCTACACAGGAGAGTGGTGTAGTACCATTCAGTACTACAAAAGAGCGCTGCGTACTTCTAGTTACTGATATGCAGGACCTTATTCTGCACAGCATAGTATTAACTTACTGATTAGCAGCATTACTGTGTACTGTATTCAGTGCTGCAAATGGACACAGTGTGCTACTGTTGACTCGTGGGCATGAGTGCAGTACACTACTATTCACTAATGTTCCCGAGTGCAGAGCATGTCTAGTCACTGATGTGCAGCTCTACTGTGTACCCTCATTTAAGTGCTGCAAAGGAGAGCAGTTTACTACTATTTACTGATGTACAGGAGTGCAGTGCACTACTAATCCCTGGTGTGCAGGAGTGCAGTACACTACTATTCAATGGTGTTCATGATTGCATTATGCTACTATTCACTGATGTGCAAGAGTGCAGTACACCACTATTCACTGCTGCTCCAGAGTACAATGTGCATCTGATCCCTGATGTGCAGCACTAGTGTTTATCCATATCAGTCCTTCAAAGAAGTGGAGTATACTCCTATTGACCGATATACAGGAGTGTAGTGCAGTACTATTCACTGATGTGCAGTGCACTACCATTTACTGCTGTTCGAGAGTCTAATGTAGTACTTATATTGAATGTGAGGCACTACAGTGTACCCTTATTCAGTGATGCAAAGGAGGAGTGCAGTATACTACTATTGACTAATATATGGGAGTGCAGTGCAAAATTGTTCACTGATGGGCCTGGAGTGCAGTGCATTAGTATTCAATTATTTTCATGAATGCATTGCAATACTTTACAGTAATGTGCAGGAGTGCAGTGCACTATTATTCACTGATGTGCAGGGGCACAGCATGATACCTTTCACCTCTGTGTCAAAGCACAGTGTTCTTGTTATCACTGATGAACAGGAGTACAGAGTGCTGTTATTCGCTAATGTGCAGGACCACAATGGACTACTGTTCGCTGCTGTGTAGGAGCGCAGGGCACTGCCATTCAGTGCTGTGAAGAATTGCAGTTTACTGCCATTTCCTGATGTACAACAGCACCATCTACTTGTAGTCACTGGTGTGGAAGAGTGCAGTGTACTGCTGTTCACTGACGTGCCGAAGCACTATGCATCGTTGTTCACTAATGTTGCAAAACACTACACAGGAGCACAGTGTAGTGCTTCTCACCTCCACAATTGACTGTTGCTTTTCAACACACTGTACTCCTGTTCACTGTTGCACAGAAAGTCAACAGTGACATTATGGTTGTCACCTGACTATGTCATCAAGGCACAATTTTTCCAGTTCTAGGCTTCCATTTACCAGCCTGAGACATAACATCATCTGTAGTTAACCATAAAGAGACTTGGGCTGGCACACTTGAAAATGAATAATAATAAAAGAAAACTAAACTGATGATTGCAAAGGTGGCAAAAACATGGGATTAGGTAGCAACCCTAGTGTTCACAGCTGCAGAGGGGAGCAGTATACTTCTGTTCACTGTTGTCTAGGAGCTCGATTTATTAGGATCTTCTTCCGCAAAGTATCCCAGTGTACTGCATGTCACTGCTATGCAGGAGTGCAGGTAACTGCTAGCCACGGTTGGGCACTGCTTTGCAGATGAACCTGAAATTCATCATCCAGTGAAGATCTGTTTGACAATCGGTTTGGTGATTGGTCATTTGGCTCACTAGCTCAGGAGACCTAAGAGGTGTCTACAGATAGGCCTTACCTGTGAGCTTAGACAACCATAGAGAATTTGAGCATCCCAGCATCATCAACCCGGCCAGTCCTTACTAGGACTAGGCCATATTCCCTAGGTTCAATTTGAGCTCTAAAGGCCATGAAAATCACACAGGTCCAAGCAAACAAATAAATTGCTGTGTGCAATATCTCATGAAAAAGCCTGAGAAAACGTAGTGGTTACCATAAAATCATGTAGTGGAAAATTATAAGTATAGACTGGGAATATAGATTTCTTCAAGGTACGTAGATGTGGAGCTACGTTAAAAAAAATCATACTTCTATCTGTGCACTCATTTATTCTACATTTTGTCCCTCAACACTGTGGTCTAGAGTTTGTGACCCGTTGATATTTTGGCTTCAATATTCCCTGCTACAGTGTAAAGAAACAATTGAGTTAAAAATGTTCAAATGTATTCAATGTGATGGACCAGAACTGAGAGGGTAGGCTTCAGAGACGGCTAGGCTGACCCTGGTTACAAAAATGCTAAAATAAAGAACGAAAACATGCCTAGGATTTCTGAGAGCAAGCCTTTCAAGGTGACTTTTCTGATTCAAATAAAAGCAGAAAATTTGCTTCTGAGTTGTTTCAGTACTCAGAGAACAGCCAATTCCTACAAGCTCTTATTGCATTTTAGACCTAGTCAACATCCATAGCACAACAGGGCCAGATGTAGTGCTGCAAACCTAAATCAGAATTGGTCCTGTATCCTTCAATTCTCCTTGAGAGATCGACCGATCTTCCCATGTTCCTGGTTATTGACTCAATGCATCTTTGCATGAGGAGTGGCTTTGTTGTTAATTTGCTGACCCATATAAATATCTAAAATAGATGAGGTTAGGAAATTGAAAAAGTTAACTTTCGGACTGTGGGCAAATTTAAACCTGACATGAAATATACTTCTTATTAAAACAATTAACGTTTGTAATAATCTCTCGGCTAAATGGGAAACAAGACACTTCCAAGAGTTTGAAAGAATTCTGCTAGATATACTATCCGGCCAAGAAAGGTCAGTCTTCAATCTCTTGCCTGCAAACTTCAGTGAAGAAAGAGGATTTTGGATTGCCCAATATTAAAGAACATATTGGAAATGCTTTATTTTAGAAATGATATGAAGGATGTTAGTGACACAAGATGAAGATAGGGATACTTTGACCTAAGTGGTAGTGAAGTGATGTTTTCCAGGAAATATTCCATAAGAATCATTTCACATTGGCAACCCTTCTGGAGGTCTTGTTTTGAAGTCCCAAGATTGATTCTAACTAGGAATTTGTTAACAAACTGAACTTGCACAGTTGCAGATTGCTGTGAAGCGGAGACAATTCGCCAATTTGGAATAGCCCAGAAAAAAAATGAAAATGTTCGACTAGGCCAATTACTTGAAGCAGGACATTTTAAAGTTTATTCAAATGTACATGCACAGTGATTTGAGTATACCTGAGTATCAAACTAAGCTACAATAAAATAATGCGGAGGAGTTTTTACCTTTGTGCTGGGTGGATTCCTGTGATAACAAATTAGTAGTAATCTTCAGAAGGATCCGTAATTATGCAACAAAGGTTGGATTGGCTCTTATATAAGGAAGTGAGGTAGACTAGTGTGGATGTTTTCAGAAAATGGAACACTGACTGAGCTACTAAATTAGATTAGACACGGAGATCATAGTGCAAGAGTGGGATTTGGTTTGACCTTCACAGCGAAAGTGCATGTTGACATGTCAGAAAGGGCATCCCCAAAAAGCTTTGCCATAGGTTACATTGTCCATCAGCGAAAATTAGAAGGTTTAACTTACCAGAGCTGGAGCTGGATGTCTTCTAGAAATGCAGAAATAGTGAATAATATTACAATGTTCAAGCATCTCATCTTTCTGTAAGAGGTTAGCAAATAGAAGTGTCCTTCTGTTAACTGACACATGGCTTACTGATGACTCTGGCCCCGATATGTTAGCGGCCATTCCTAACAACTATTATATTATTCACGCTTTTTGCCTTTCAGACAAACAAGGTGGGGGAGTGGCAGCCATTATCCACACCGATCTTAGGTTTTGCTCTCTACCTAGTCTTTCTCTTAAAGACACTGAAAACATTGTAATAAAGCTTGAATCCCCCCATGACTGTTTTGTTTCTGTGCTACTTTATAGGCCCCCTAATAAGATGCCTTCTTTTCCTTAAGCACTTAGTGATCAAATGGCGAAATTAGTAACTGACCATGCTAAAGTTATGCTTGTGGGTGATTTTAATTATTGGTTTAATGACCCTCATGAAGGTCCACATTCGTTCGAAAGGACGGACCTCCTTACGAACTTAAACTTCACTCAACAGGTACCCTCTCCCACTCACCAGGAAAGGGCACATTCTGGATCAAGTCTGGACTAATGGCATGACTACTTCCACTCCTATCATTGCGCCTTGCTTTTGGTCCGATCACCAACTACTGAAATTTACACTCAGTTTCTTGCCAACTGAGAAACCTAGCATGCCCAAAGGTGGCCTTGTTAGGAAATGGAACTCTATAAATAAAGAAGATCTCCTCTCCATGCTTTCTGACACTGCTCCGTCTCAAGGGACATATATCGAGGCCACAGAAGCTAATGTTTCTGAATGGCTACTGAACGCCAGCAATAAGCATGATCCCCTGACGGGGCTAAAATCAGTTCGTCCGATTGATGTACCAAGATGGGTCTCCTCTGAGCTTAAAAACCAGAAACTGTTGTTACGTCAACTAGAGAGACAGTGGCTTTCAAAATATTGCCCGGACAAAAAACGTATTTACATTGTTGCTAGGAAAGAATATAAGAAATGTATACTGACTGCTAAAGCCTGTTACTTTTCCTCACGTATCACCAATTCCATCAAAAATTCTAAAGAAATATTTAATATAGTTAATGAACTCTCCAATCCAGAGAGAATCCTACTGAAGGCTCCACCATCCCAGACACTATGCGAATCTCTCAATGATTACTTCATTGATAAAATCACTGCTATAAAGGATAATATCCCCAAGCATTCTCTCATTCCTAGCTCCCCTGCTCCGCCCACTAGCAATAAAACGCTTAGTCACTTTCCTAGTATTATATTGAAACCTTTCAGAAACTCCTAACTAAGGTTAAATCGGGTGCTCCCTCCGACTGCTGCCCGCCCCACATACTTAAAGACTGCCTTACAGCCCTGCCTGGCCCTGCACTTACCCTTTTGAATGACTCCTTATCTTCTGGCCAAGTTCCTATGGCTTTTAAGAAAGCCATAGTGGTACCCCTACTAAAGAAACTAGGAGCTGATCCAACGCTCCTATCCAATTATCGTCCTATTTCTTTGCTTCCGTTTCTTGCCAAGATACTGGAGGCCCACATAGCAAGCAGCCTTTCTAATTTTCTGGAAGAATCCAAATACCTCGATCCTCATCAGGCAGGGTTTCGGTCGGCCCATTCCACCGAAACTGTCATATTGGCAGTCCTGGATACTCTCCGGGATCGTGTTGATATGGGCTCCCCCCATGCTCTGGTACTATTGGACCTGTCGACACGGTCGACACGGCCGACCACACTATTTTGGTCGACCGTGTCATACTCACGGGTATTGGAGGCGTGGCTGCTCACTGGCTTACTTCATTTCTGGATGACAGATTTCAGGCGGTTCGCCAAGGGCCTTTCCTGGCTCCACCGCGTAAAATCACTTGTGGAGACCCACAGAAATCGGCACTTTCTCCGCACCTGTTTAATATTTACATTTCTCTCCTGATTAAATCTCTTATAGATAGAAATGTGACAGTCTTCAATTATGCGGATGATCTACAGCTGGTCTTTAAGATAGATGGCTCCCATAGCTCTGTGTTGGACTTTCAGACTACCATGCTGCATATACAACAGTGGATGGACCATAACCATCTTAAATTAAACCCAGGGAAAACAGAGATTGTTTTGACTGGGGACAGCCATAGATTTTGGAGCCCATATTATTGGCCTCCAACTCTGGGTCCTTCACCTTCCCCTTCTACCTCGGCAAAAACCTTGGGAGTCTCACTGAATAACGAGCTCACACTAAAATCACAGGTCGGCAATGTGATTTCTAAATGTTTTTTCCAGTTGCGAAAGATTAGGAAGATACACCGGTTCTTTACCCATGATGCCCTAATCCAGATCATAATTGCCACTGTTATGTCACATTTAGATTATGTTAACTCGGTATACTTAGGAATGCTACTCTATCTTTTCAAACAGCTGCAGCTGGTAAGAACCAGGCAGCACGGCTGATCTCTCGACAACCAAGATGGCAACCAGTTACGCCCTTGCTAAGGATACTACACTGGCTTCCTATCCTGCAGCGCTGTGCATTTAAAATGGGCTGCCTTGTATTTAAAATCTTGCAGGGAAAAAGTCCTGCATTTATGTCAACAGACTGATTCTCAGACATACTCCAATACGAAACCTCCGTTCTGCCCATCTCTCATTACTCACCATCCCTACTTTTAAACGAGTTAGACAGGGAGGCCGCAGATTCACGGTCCTTGCTCCTAATCTCTGGAATTCATTCCCCCTGGAAATTCGGTCCTGCACTGACATCTTGCAGTTCAGAGGCCTTCTTAAGACCTGGCTGTTTATGCAAGCATATAATTAAACTTTCTTTTTTGGTAGTTACTCAGTCTATCTAGCGCCATGAAGCCACCCGGTGAAAGTGCGCTCTACAAATGCCCATTAACATTAACATAGAATTAGTTTGATTTTACTGGAGGTATTTTGCATCTTTTTTTGAATGACTATTCAGATGTTGTAGGACAAGATCAGCTCATAAACCTATGGATTCAAAGGGCGGTTATGACAGTCAAAAACACATTTTTCAAAAATGGAAAAGGCGAGCTTATGCCATGGTAGATGATTGAACCAATAAACTTTTAAATCTGAATAGTTTCCGGAGTATCCAATGAGTGAGTGAAAGGTTAAGGAAATAGTTATTTTGACTTGGAAGCTTAAAGGTAGACATTTGAGGAAAATACCTCATGTTAAGTCAGAGATTAGAATAACAGAGGAGAGAGGAAATGCTGAAAGAAATAAAATGGAGAGGTTTGAATGGATTTTGAACCTAGGCAACAATACAAATCTACAGCCCGGTGGAGAACCAAATGGAGAGCACATCCAAAAGCCAGATTTTGTGGGAACTAGTACTAAAGATGGACAAAAACATTATATTAAGAGGGTCATTATTATGTCGGGCGGAAGCACTTCTGCCCGGCACCGTATCAGTCATGGGACCGACCGCCACCTGGTCGGCGGTCCCGACTGCCCCATTAGGACGCAATCGAACACTGTTCAGTCCCATTCCTACATTCTACTATGGAATCATGCATTCCAGGCATAAACAAGCCGAAATGCATGCTCCCATAGTAAAATGGGAGGTGCTGTTCATCCCTGCACCCCGTGGCAGGCACCTGAAGGTGTCTGCCACAGGTTGCAGGGATTAACAGGGTGGCACAGCCTCCAACCAGAGGCCGTCCACCCAAGATGACCTGCTGGGGGTCCCCAAAGTCGAGTTTCGGCAGCCTTGCCATGTCAGAAAGGCCGGCACAGAACGGCTGCAGCAATCTGACAATGAAATCTCGAGGGTGGAAAGAGCCATCCTTGAGATTACAAGCCGCATTCCGACTGGCAACAAGCTCTCTAAGCCCGTCTGAAGCCAGTCGGAATGACTGGTTGGATTTCAGGCTCTGACTGAAGGTCGTTGCCTTTTATGGCTGCATCGTAATCATCCCCTAAATGTGGAATTTAAAAATGTAACAAAACACACATGAGCAGTATTTCCTGGAGAGGTATTATGCTCTACTGCCTTAATCCAAAAGGCACAGGGTATTGGCCCTGCCTTTTGTCCAAAGAAGGTGGTTGTTACCTTTTGGTCCAATTGAGGCTGACACAAGGTAAATAGCTTATTATACTACTAAATACAATTAACAAAGTAGACATATTTTAGTAACACCAGGAGCAGAAATATGTGTTTGAATAAATACTTGTTATGGGCCTCTCAGTATAGATCCCTTTCATAACAACGAAAATGGCCAAGCATTGACTTCAATAAACGTATTTATGTATGAAATTAAGGTTCAGGGGCTAGACAAGAACTTTATCTCCTCGGAAAGTGTTGCCTTTTCCAACACGAGGGTCAATATATTCAGACGGTGGATCAATTCAATTCAATTCAATTCAATTCAATTGTGGCTCATATATTGAAAACATTCATGAAAGCAACTCAAATTGCACAAACAACAATGGTACATTAAAATATCTTGTGCCTTGCGAGCCAAGAACGGTACCAAAAGAGAGTTTAGCAGGATTCATCAAGTGCACTCCTAAATAGCTTTATGAATATAGATTGCTTAGACAATAGAACCTAATAATGACCATCATTGTGATATCTGTAAGTCAAATATCTTCAGGTTTCAGGTGATTTGGGATTTTCGAGAGTGCCAAATGTGTTGAAACATGCAAGCACCTAAACACTATGGGGTATATAAAGGCATCCAAAATCTCACAATATTTCTCGGTTTATTCATTGATGAAAAGATATCCTAATTCAGATTCTAGTCTCTAAAATTTTATATTTTATTCTCCATAACGAAATACATGACCTTGTTACACAGACTCCTCTGTTTTTTTCTAGGCAGACACGTGTTTCAGCTACAACATATATGCCTCAAACCTTCACTGGGTTGAACTGTCAAATACTAAAGATTCTAAAAATAATATTTGTGTGCAATCAACATCTAAGTCCATTTAATCATAATGTGGCCTGGACAATTGGACGCTGTGTGGTCTGCTATGATCTAATTACGAGATGAATAACGGTAGGTCACACTGAAACAAACATCCCAGACCGATTCTGAACCCAGATTACCCATCTTGAAGGATGTTATTTGGCCCTCAAAATTCTTGGAGTTGACATGTGACCTCACCTCCATGATTTTGCTCATGAAATGATTTTTTTAATGAATTGTAAATTGCCATTTCAGGACGGTGGACTGTAAGTTTTCTGTCTTTTTGGTAAAACTGAGAGAAACTGTGAGAACAACTTGTTTTAGGACATGCAAAACTTTGTCTTTGCTAGAAGGAGGCATTTATGACATTAGGAATGCCTTTGTCTAATGCAATAACGTAGTCTTTTAATGTTGATGTCAAAGATAGTTCAACTGGTAGATTGGGAAACATCCTTTACAACGCAACGTTTACCACGCAGTGCCTTTACGACGCAACTTTTACAACGCAAACCATTACAACGCATTGCGCTGGGGGGCGCACTAGGATAGGGAATAGGTTAATTTACTATCCAACACCTTCCCTACTTTCCACGGGGACTGGAGTTAGAATAGTAAATTAAACTATTCACTATTGAGCGCCCCAAAGTACTATGCGTTGTAAAGGTATGCATTGTAAAAACTGCGTTGTAAAGGCATGCGTGGTAAAAGCATGCGTTGTACCATTATACATCCGGTAGATTAGATGCTTTGGTTTTCCAGCTTTCCACTTGTCAAATGCTCATTGAGGTGAAGCCAATAGGACAGGATGAGTGGTTGTTTGTTTAAAAGTAAATGTCCCCTTAAGGCTAAGTGGCCACATTTTAAGCATGTTGTCCCTGAAGAACATACACCATTTTTTAATAGATGATCAGATGCCATACAGGCAAATTTTAAAGTACACAGTTGCATAGTTTCCCTGCAGATTTTAAATGACTCTTTCATTCAGATATGCACTTGGTTGATTTGGCACACATAATTAGTTTTTTTTGTTACTTGGTCTGCCTTGTGGGATATCTCATATTTTTGTAGATACCTCAGTGTGCTAAATTTGCTTTTAGAAAGCTTCACACCCCTTTTGCTCAGTTGGAATTTATTGAGGTACTAACTGTTGGTTCGGGTTGGTAATCTAAGAGAAGAGGAGCTTCTAGTGATTTGAAATTGGCTTGCATCAAGTACCGGAAGTTTGAAACATTAGGAACATTGAAATAATAACTAAATCATTGGTTTTCAAGGAATCTATCTAGGTAAATTATAATGAGAAGCTGGTTGTCCCTTAAGATATATAGTGTGCGGCATCTGTGTTTTATAAATCAATCTAGTAGTATGTAATGTATTCTTAAGTTGTCTCAGTGCAAACTAAAAGGGAACATAGGTAGACATTTGATGAAATGGACTATATAACAGCTGATTATACCATGATATTGAATATAATAGTGATGTAATACAACATGTTGTGTTGATCAAATACACTAATAAATGCACATTCACATATTTATTACTTCAGTGCCAAGGTTTAACTAAACAGAGAAATTACTGCTTAATGTCTCACAGCTTCCATATTACACTCATTTTACAGAGGAAAGCATCTAAACCTATACTCAAAAGGCTACTTTTCTTGAGATGTTATCTTCATTCACAGATTTACTCCTTTGTACTGGAGTTTTTAGGAAATATTTACATTTGAAACTTCTATAAATGGAACACAGCATCACATAAATAGACACACTCTCAGAGCATGATTCTATTTATTGCCAATGTTGAGGGAGGGGCATTGTGATGGATTTGAAGAATATTGCACACATCCCATTTACAGGTATACTACCTAGGAGTCAAGCACAAGGTTCTAGAATAAAAATACTAAGGGAGGCTTGGCTCTGTTTCAGTACAGATAGATTTGGACCCAAAACTATATTTCTCTCTGCCATAAATTGATCAATGAGACAAAAGTCTTTTTGACAAAACTTAATTGACCTAAATTAAGACCAGAAGCCACTCACTGTTGGTATAATGCAGAAAGCAGTTGGAAAAAGAAAGAACATTGAGATGTTCTTAAAGACAGTAGAGAGGATAGGTAGGGCACATAAAAAGTTACTAATGGATAAAAGACAGTACTGGGTGCAACAGCAGTGGGGAGTGGGACATATGTGTAGATGCATCCAAGGTAAACAAAACACAGTCTTTGGCCAACTAATTACCTCATTGCCCATGGGGCTAGAGAAATTTCAGCCCGACTCAATTTTTGCTAGAAGAAGACAAATGGCATACATATTTTCCGATTTGTAATGCTTTAAGTGGATTCATTCCATTCTACGATCGAGGACGGAGTCCTGGTTTGACTTTGGCATTTTAATAAATTAGCATTATTCACAGTGGACAAAGCGATCAATGCTGTTCAGTCACAAATGTGGCCAGAAACCCAGAGTAGACAAAATCCCTGCATTTAAGTCAGAAATTTTAATTTGGGGGTGTTGTATCTTAGAATTAGCTAATGCTATACTTGAAGGGGCCCTGTTCTTTGACCAGATTTGGTGCCCAAATTGTCCTCGTTTTTAGCAAGCATTGGCAATGCCAATAGGTCTGCTTTTAAATTAATGTTACATAGTAATGTGAAGCATTACAAGTAAATAATATGTGTATTTGTGTGGAAGCAAAGAACTGTAGACCAGTATTGGTATAAGTTAAAAGCTCAGGTGACAGTTGTGCTGTCAAGTCAGACCTAAAAATCCATGTAGGGTAATGACTGCCCTCCTACGGGCTGTGTTACTGCCAAAGAAAGAAAAACACTATACATGATCTTGTTATCTAAAACATTTTCACAGGATTCTAGTGTCATGGGTGCCCCCCACATAGTTCAAGCTCAGCCAGCTGGATAAATAAACTAAATGATCACAGCTGGTGGAGGGCATGGACTTTTATAGTGGATGCACACGACTTCTGCCCAATCAAAACATGTACTCCTGATTCCCAACATGTGGGTGGAACCAAAGCCCCTCTCTAGTGGTACTCACATAATTGTCTGGCGACAACTGCGCCGGAAAGACAGACCATAAAAAGGATTGTCAAAACAAGCCCATAAATTATGACATATTCATCTTGATTGATAACAGCTCCGAAATATTTGAGATAATATTGTTGAATTGCCTGTGAAGTTGTCATGTGGTCTTCGATAAAGGAGTTAGCACCATAGATCAATTTTTCTGATTACATCTGCTTTTAGAAAAGCCATTAAACTTAAGGAAAGAATCCCTATGCATCGTTTTTGGCAACCTGAAGTTAGTATTTAAGAACATTTATGGAAAGTCTTGGGATCAATGTGGATGCTATCTGACTTAAGAAATGTGATATATCTGAAACATGAGAGCAGTTTGCCAAAGTATGATGGGGACTGAAATGAGAATTGACCTAGGCCCTGATTTAAACCTTGGGAGTTCTGGTCCCGATGTCACTTTTCTGACGGCTTCATAGCCTGCCCGCTCGATTTAGATGTTGCCGAGTCCATTGACAAAAGACTGTCCGCATGTGCCCAACTCCCCAGGATTTCACTCCTGCATCGATGGCGCCATACGTAAAAAAATGACTGTCGGAGTGAGTCCAGCCTGGATTACCTCTGAGCTAATCTTGATGTGCCTTTCCTCCGGGGAAACAGAGGCAGGGATATCTCCATACTTGCGTTGTCGGAATTAAAGAAAATTAGTTAAAACATCCCTTTTTTTCCGTTTCCATTTTGAACCCCATAGTCCAGGTCTTTCCCTTGCTGCTATAACTTGACCACTACGCTAATCAACCCCGTTGTCACTTGGTTTAAAGGTACATTTTTTACACTTGTCTTACTGTGAATTGTGTGTTAACATTTGCTTTAGCTTTGTTTATTTTTACATTGCTCTTACGTGCAAGTTTTTTCTCATGTGTAATGCATTAATGTTCATTTTACTACTTATCAAGGTAAAATGAGTACACCTGTATTGACACAGATTTTTTGTTGTTGTTGTGGGTGTTGTGTTTTTGGTGCATGTGGGTGTGCATTCAATAGTGTGCGTGAGTGTTATATATGTGCTATGCTATATGTACAAAAAGGGGAATAATACATTACCTAAACATATTTGTGAACCAAAAACTACCTATATGTGCAGTGACACAATATAAAAATGGTACTTACCCGTCTCCAAACCACCAAAGACTCACTCCATCAGGAAGAAGCTGCTAGAACAACTCCAGCACAACAGGAACATCTAAACCGGCGCAAACCCACTGACCTGATGGCGACGGAGTACTGTTAGCAGGCACATTGAGTCCGCCGCGTCGACGGAGGTGCACAGCTTATGTGACAGTAAACAGTCTGTCAATGTAGATGGAGGTTTAACCAGCCCACATCTAAATAAGGCACTCGGGGCTCCGTCAGCTCGTCGGAGTACTTGCAACCGTGCCACTGAAGGAAGACAGGCGTCCCGCCAAGATCTAAATCAGGCCCCTAGCCTTTTCCTGTAAACTGGGGAGAACACCAGGATTACTTATTAGCCCCAACATTATTTACTTTGTATATTATTACTGCATTGACCTGGCTCAGTGACTCCATTATTAATGCACAATTTCTGGGAGGCCAAAAATGTACACCCCTTTTATTTGCAAACAACACATTATTAGATTCAAGTACACTACTTAGGGTGCAAAATACGTTACCCTCATGAACAGATTATTATACATTGAATGAGATAATGGTCAACCACATAAAAAACGAATTTAAGAAAATATATTCTCCATAAGGCTTTTCTAAGCAATCCAAAATTTAGTGATTCAGACTTAGAAGTAGCACCTGGTGTTGATTATTTGGATGTTAGACTAAGCCACAAAGGAAAATGGGAAAATCATATCTAAAGAGTACCATCATTCTATCACATAGGGTGTTGGCTGTAATGAAATGTGCAAAAAGATAGAGAGACAGGTCTATATTTCTGGACCAGAAAGTGAACAGTGTCCAAGTCGACTGGGATATGGTGGATACGGTGACCTACTAATGACTCTGTTTTAACAATAACTGAGAATATGTTTCTAAATTTGATTTTGGGCTTACAGCAAAGCACACCCCATATCCACCCGTGTTTTGAAATTTGCTGCTTATAACTGAAGAGTCAGGGATGCTTGTCGAATGATTATTGTACTGGGTGCTGTGGTGGAGGAATTAAAAACTTGGGACTTTTCAAGACACCCTCAAGAAAATCAGTAGGATTGAGGGCAGCAGCAACTTTAGCTGGTTTGAATACGTGCACAATCGCTCCCAGTTAATTAGTGTGGGGAGCATTTGGTTAAATCGTGAGACAATTTATTCCAAAACTCCGCAGATTCTGAAATCCGCAAATAAGACTTGGAATAAGCTGGTAATGATGAGGGGCACTAGATTGGAATAGGTAACATATCAGTACCACGCGACCAAGCTCTCAGCCAGGCTCGAGCAATGTTTGTATTATACAGAGCCAACATGGTGTTAGGGTTGGCTTTTGGTCATGAAGTTGCGAAAATGCCCTGCCAACTCAAGGCTCTACCAAAATTTTGCCGACAGAAAGACCCGGTTCATCAGAACTTGGTCCTCACTGCCCAGAAAGCATGGAAACTGAGACATAGTTTATTTACCTTTTTTCTACAGTATAAAGAATTATGAAATATTTAGTACCAGTGCTTCGAAATAGAAACAGAAGACAATACCGGGCAGCGCTAAGATTGTGCAAATCGAATACCTCAGAGCCAGGGACATCTTAAGGATTTAGGGGGCCCTGGCCAAACGTATTGTGGGCCTCTGTTCGCAACATCTTTGAAGTCCTGATCCAATTATGCTCTTTCGTGCCCACTTCGGCCTGGTCACTCACAGTGCACAGACATACTCGCCTAAATTCTAAATGTGGTTACATCCAACAATCAGGGATAGTGAAGTGTGTGTTCAATATTGTAACAAAGCAGCAGCTCACTAATGCTACTGCTACTGCACCCTGAGACACCTTCCCATTTCTCATATGTAGGATCTGGTTTCGATCTAAAAGAATTTTTTTTTAAGGATGTTGCAACCACATCTTGACTCCTATCTGTATTGTTGATTTATGTGGAGCATAAGATGTCTTTGTTATTGTGACAAATGTGATTGTTTATTCTTACCACTAAGTCACTTTTTATTTTATGCCTGAGGTAAGGAAAACTGTTGATTTCCAGTTACCCTGTCAGGTCCAGCTCACTTTATGGTTGCTGTATTAATTATGTTCTAATTCTTGATAATAAATTTGTAACATTTTTTGCATTGGACACAATTAGACCCAATCCTGATCTCAGCATTATGGTTACTCTTTGTATTCATTTTTGAAAGGGACCACTGTCTCTGATAACTGACTGCAACCCCTGGTCCCCTTCGACTATTAGGGTTCCCTTGTTCGTTGTTGATAGATGTTGCATGAAACATGAACACAACATGTCTCTGTAATACACTCTCACACAACACCCACATTAAAAATAAATTTAAGGAAACTGTCTTTAAAACAATCTTTTTAAGAACTATTCAAGGTCATCAGGACAAGACTTCTCTGCAGAACAGAGCTGGCTCTATCGTGGGGCTTCATGAAAGGCTGGGGTCCTGTGCCAGAGTCCACTTGGCCCATGCCTAAAAACGTCTCTGCTCAGAGCTGTCTTTTATGTTTGCTATCTGTGAATATTTATTCACTGCTAGGAATTTACTGCTAAGGTGCACAGACGCAGTTTAATGATCCATATAACATAACTTTGTTCGAAGCAGGTGCGCATCAACAGACTTGGCTTTTATCTGGTTAGAAGCTGTTTACACAGCTTATTAAGAATTAGTAATTTCTTGATTATTGATGTGTGTAGTTTTAGAATATGTGCACACGTGTTTATATTTATGATATTTTTATAATGAAGTCGCCAAAGTTTCATGCAAAAGAATTATGAATGATGCACCTCGCACAAACCTTTTTTAACTTCTTACTATGCTGCTTCAGGTATGTTTCCTGGTCCCATGCCATGCATAGGGTCTTGTAGTGTTGTGCTGGACACCCATACAAACCTCCATGAAGAACAAAGACCCAGATCTAAAGCATGCCAAACCCGATTCTAGGATGACCAGTCGACCTGACACCAAATATCCGCCCGCCAATTTTATGTTTTATGTTACGTTCAATGTTCCAACGATAGCGCAACCAACTGCACCAACCCTATGCTAAAATGTCAAACGTGCGCAGAAACTAGGGGCAGATATGAGCACAACCACCACTGTAACCTGCAAGACCCTATGCAACTGCCTGACAAACATGTAATTTGTTGTATGTCATTTTTTGTATTCTGTAACATGTAAATAACAATAAAAAGTTATTATAAAAATGTATGTGGCAAATGCAGAAAATGTATAATTGTGTATGTTATGGCCTTTTTTCCATATCCGAAATAAGCCAATTGGTTGATTGAGCTGATCACACTGTGGGGTTTCATATTGGGTGCAGCTATAGTTCTCAGTGCCCCCCACCCCCACTGCAACCCAATTCTTCCTGTACCCAGGTCCCTCTCCGGGCGTGAGCCATAGTTTACTGATAGGTAAGAATACGCTTTCAAAATGAAAAAGAAACGTTAGTTAATATTTTTATGTGTCTGGCGACATATCCTCCAATGGTGTGGTTCCTTTTAAAACGCCATGCTAATTTGCAACCGAATAAAACAAGAAAGCATTCAAATCAAGTGTACATGAAGATCACAAGATGAAACTACCTGAAGATTATTGCTCTTAATTCCTATGAGGCAATTGACCTCTGCTTTTCAATATACTCTTCATCTCAGAGATTAGTTTTGCAGATTTTAAAATGCCCTTAATTGCAGTTTCATAAACCTCTAACTATATAAAATACTCCATGTTCTTTGTTTTCTGCTGCTGGGTGTCCAGGCCAGGCATGTCAAACTATACCCACAGTGCAACTCATAGGCAGACCACTGACACACTATTGTGGTAAAAAATATTGCTGACAAAAATTTTGTCTCAAAAATATTGTCACAAAAATATTGTTTAGCATAAAATTGTGTGCCTATACTTATAAACATAAGTGCAAAAATATCAGATAAAAATAGTGTAGACACTAATATTAAAAAAAATATAGAAATATTGAATGTGGAGTATATATACAGTTTAAAGTAGTAAATATTGCATATTATAATTAGGGCTCCCGGTTTTATGGTATTTTTTTTTTTTTAACATTTCCGTCTGTATTTATCCATATTTATATTTTGGTCATTTTTTCAGTATGTATCCATATTTATTTTGTCGCGAGCAAAAAAAAGACACTTTAGCTAGCATTTATTCACATGTTTTAAAAGGCAATGCGCGCTTGGTTGTTATAGGTTCAGATAGATTTATGCAGATGGGTAAATGGGTTACTGCTTTTAACAAAGAGATCCTTTTGTTACTTGCTGTTAATAAATTGCAAACATTCTAATATAAGCCAGTGAGCTATGAAGGGCCTTGTAAGCCACGCTGTCTTATGTAACACATTCTATGCATTTATTTACACATGATTTATTGTATTGTATTGTAATTGCATTTATATAGCGCTTACTACCCTTTACGAGGCATTGAAGCACTTTTTATCCAATAGCACGCTACTCCAGAACTAACTCACAATATCAGTATAACCCCGCAGGACCAGCACAGGCATTGACCAGTAAAGGTTAACACCGTGCTCACTTGTTCTGTCCCCAACGCTTCTTGCTCCGGTAGGAGCCTCCCCAGACCGAAAATGCTGCAGTACTCTGCAGTAAATACAGTAGTGTGCAGAGCTCCATGTGAAAGTCGCACTGGTCCTGCAATCACCCACCACAGTCTTGAAGAGAACCTTAACAACGCTGCCAAATAATGAAAATGTCGCACATAACAATGTGAAACCTTGGCAGCTATGTGTGCGCTTTAACATAAACAAAAAACTGTCCACAAAGAAAAAACACGGGAAAGAAACAAGGGGGCAACCCCAACTCTCCCTCTCCCCCTCCCCTCCTTATGTTATAAAATTTGTAAGGTACAGCATACACACTCTATTGACACCCTCCAACACTTACTATGGATGCCATTAGACCGATGATGTGCACACTCAGAGGCACAAAGCAGGAACAAGCAGCTGCCCTACAGGTCCAGCAAGCGGCTGGCTCCTAAGATCATTTCACACTAAAGTTTAATGTGTGCACATGCATATCTCTTGAATCTAGGGGCTGAACAAAGTCAAAAGCATGCCTCTCAAGTATCTGTGAAGTGATCAGCTTTGTGCATTTGTTTTCCCTTCATCTCTTTTAGGTGTGCTTCCTGCCGCACCTCTGCTCCTGCCAGAAATGCTCCAAGCCAGGATACTTAAACAAAAGGAGGCCTAATGGCCCCTTAACATCGACCTTTGTATTAACTCAGCTGAAATTCGATAAGCTCTCTCCCCTCCTCGAAGACCACACAAAGTTAAACCTTTTTATTGTCATTTTTCCATTTTTAAATATAAATGCAGACAAAGGAAAAATATTTTTCCATCTGTATTTATATGTAAAAATCTGTTTAAAAGGAAAACCGGGAGCCTTGATTATGATATAGCAATAATATAATGTAAATGAAATACATCCCACTAATATTTAATACTAAATATATAATCATATACTTATATAAACACACACACATATGTGTGTGTGTGTGTAGGGGAGAGGAGTTGACCTAATGGCTAGGGCGGTCGACCTTGAGTCTGGGGAACTGGGTTTGAGTCCTGGCAATGACGCTGAATATCTTGTGATTCTGGACAAATCACTCAATCTCCCCGTGCCTCACAAAAAATGTATGTATCCTCATGTAATGCAACTGGTGCTATGTAAAGCGTTCTGGTACCCGGTCAAGTTTGCGCTATAAAACAATATATATATATGATATGAATGATGTAATATGTGACATCATCAGCAGTGGATTGCGGGTGCGCGATATATAGTTATTGCAACTAACTATATATGCGAATTTCTATGGTTTTGTGCGAGTAAATTAAGGTTTTGTAAATGCTAATTCCTAACTATATATGGTCTATAACCAATGGTTTTTTCAGTGAATTTTCATGGTTTTGTAAATGCAAATTCCTAACTATATATGGTCTATAACCTATGGTTTTTTCAGTGAATTTCATTGGTTTTTTAAAAGCTAATATCTATAGCTGTAAAATATATTCTTTATTACGTGACGTATCACGTAGCCACGTGAGACGCCTCATGACGCGTCGCATAAACGTGACGTATCGTCTCTGCAGCGCAAACAAAACCCGTAACGTAAGCGCGCCAGAGCACGCTTACAGATATATATATATTTTTTTAACCTTAATTAGACAAAATCCACACGTCCACATATCTTGAGGCCTTGCAAAGGCACATCAAACAAACAGTCCCTACAATTTTGCCAAGTTTGGTGGAAATCTATTCCTTTAAATTTTATTTTACTGTTTCTCTTGGTTTTCCCCTTGTTACGCTTACCGGAACGCTACCCGGTACGCAAACCGGACGCTCCAAAAACACAAGATGTCGGACTCCCGTTACGCTGCCGGTTAGCTGCCCGGTTGGCGTACCGGGAAGCGCCTCTACCGCGAAAAATCGCAATTTTCTTTTTTTTTCTTTTGCTCCGCGGGGCACTTTAATATCCCCCTCATCAATCCTAGGGGGTCAGGAGGGGTCTACCTTGCCCCCTGTCCTTCATTTCCCCCTTCGTTTTTCACCACCTCTTGTCTCTCGATCCTACCGAGAGACAAGATGGCGGCCGCTCCGGACTGTTTACAATGTTGACAGCCAATCAGCTTCTCCTCAGACTCCCGTTACGCTGCCGGTTAGCTGCCCAGTTAGCTGCCCGGTTCGCGTACGGCGAAAAATCGCAATTTTTTATTTTTTTTTGCCCCGCGGACCACTTTAATATCCCCCTCATCAATCCTAGGGGGTCAGGATGGGTCTACCTTGCCCCCTTTCCTTCATTTCCCCCTTTGTTTTTCACCACCTCTTATCTCTCGATCCTACCGAGAGACAAGATGGCGGCCGCTCCAGACTGTTTACAATGTTGACAGCCAATCAGCTTCTCCTCAGACTCCCGTTACGCTGCCGGTTAGCTGCCCGGTTCACGTACCGATTTGCGCCTCTACGACAAAAAATCGCAATTTTTTTTTTTTGCCCCGCGGGCCACTTTAATATCCCCCTCATCAATCCTAGGGGGTCAGAAGAGGTCTACCTTGCCCCCTTTCCTTCATTTTCCCCTTCGTTTTGGCCTCCTCTTGTCTCTCGATCCTACCGAGAGACAAGATGGCGGCCGCTCCGGACTGTTTAGAATGTTGACAGACACCGGAGAGCCAATCAGCTTCGCTTCGCAAAGCTCCGTTACGCGAAAAGTACGCGAACTGGTGCGCTATCCAGGACGCTGTCACAGATATATACATTTTTTTAAACGTTAATTTCTCAAAATCCACTGGAGCACATATATTGAGACCCAGCAAAGGCACATCGGGCTAACAGTCCCTACAATTTTGCCAAGTTTCGTGCAAATCCATTCAGCCGTTCGAGCTAAAAGTGAGGCCAAACGCCCTATGGAAAAATGAATGGGAAAAACGCGTTTTGGGACCCCCCTTTTTTCTCGGCCCCCCCTTGACGAACCCCCCCCCCAAATTTTCAGGGGCTGCTCAGAAACAAAATGTGCCATTTTCCTGAAAATTTCAGCCGATTCCGTCCACAAACGCCAAAGTTATTAGACATAGAATTTTCAAAAGTTCCATAGAGAAAAAATCCTAACTATATATACCTACTGGCGACCGCCAGTAGGTAATATATATATATATATATATATGTATATATATATATATATATATATATATATATATATGCGTGTGTGTACATATTTTACACTCCAAAAAGAAAGAAGAGACAGACACTCACAGGGAATCAAATTAGCTCTTTTTATGGTGACGAGCAAACCTGTTTCGGCTACCGCTTTTATCAATGCTTGTTAAAGTGAAATGGAGCAAGTTCAACAGTTAATTTGAATGATGTCCCTTAAACTCCCATTGGAGGATTGCCAAGAGCTATAGAGATAGGAAAATGCCTTTGTAGAGGAAAATACCATGTTGTGACTGCCATGTCAACACGTAGTTCATCATTTCTACTTAGATAGCAATACCAGGGGTTTAACATCACGGATCTCATATCCAACGGACAAAATCTTACCTCAATAGGCATATTCACGTAGGGAAATATCTGTGTACTTACATCATTGTAAAACATGCACAGGGATAATCCGTCCTCTCTAAGCAATGAAACCCTAGATGTGCTGCACTTGGTTTACATCAGGAGCAAAATGTTGTCTCAAAGTCATTTGCTGTATCTCAGGCATTTCGCTCAATCCTGATTGCCCTCAATTGTCCATTGCACTGGTCGTTCCTCCATTGCTAGACCTGTACCCCTAATCCATGCAGCAGACAGAGTTTCTCACACAATAATATCCACAGGGTATGGTTTGATGATATATGTATAAATAGTGTAACAAGTATTAAAAATATATTTTACATTATATTAATTTTGTTCCTTGAATATTTTAAATTTACTAGTTTAAAAGGATATATATATATATATATATATATATATATATATATATATATATATATATATATATGTGTGTATATGTGTGTGTGTACAAAATAGATACATAATTAAAAAACATATAAACAATTTAATTAAAAATATATTAAGTAATTTAGGCAATAAATAATATATTAAAAAAATGAAACACCAAAAGCACATTTACTAAACATTCTATAAACATTAAAAAAGAAATAATAGAAACAAATATTATAAAACATGAACAAAAACTGCTGCACAATATGTTCAACCAATATTAGGAAAAGTATTGGGGTCTGGGAATATTAGATTATCTATTCCCAATCCAGTTTATGCAACAATAGGGAAAGTGATAGACTTCCGAGGGCCTAGATTTAGTATTCACACTCCAGTCTGCGCAACATAAGGAAAGTGTTGGACTTTGGGGGAATTTAAATTTACTATTCCCACTCCAGTTTAAGTAACAGCAGGGAAAGCATTAGACTTTGGAGGGGTTACATTCATTATTCCCACTCCGAACAGCGCAACAGTAGAGAAAGTGTTGGACTACGGGGATATTACATTTACTAATCCCACTCCAAACAACGCAAAAGTACAGAAAGTTTTGGACTTCGGAGCAGTTAAATGTACTATTCCCACTCCAGTCAGCGCAACAGTATGGAAAGCATTGGATTTAGGATGGGGTTATATTTAATATTCCCACTCGAATCTTACCAACAGTAGGGAAATTATTAGACGTTACTACAGTCAGTTCAATAGTAAGGGAAAGTGCTTGCCTTCGGAGGGGCTAGATTTGCTATTTTAACTCCAGTCCAAGTAAAAGTAGGGACTACTTTTACATGCATTACACATATAAATAACCATAGTAATGCAGAAAAAAATGTTAAACTCTAAATATGAAAATGATTATTAAACCCTATATGTATTACTTACTGGCGGCCGCCAGTGGGTAGTTATAGTTAGGACCTAGTTTCCATAGGAAAAGCGTTTTTTGATTTGCCAATATCTTTGGCGCCATTTGACGAATCTTCATGAACTTTTCAAAACTAATGGTTCGATCAGGTCAGCTGCTGTCTTGAAAGTTTTGGGGTGATTTGTCAAGCAGGGGCTGAGAAAAAAGAGGGGTCCCACAACGCATTTTCTCCATGTTAATTTCCATAGGAAACTTTACACAAAGCTACAGCCCGAACTGCTGTATGGAATTACATCAAATTTGGCATGAAGGTAGGTCTTGGTTCAGAAAGCGTTCTTTTTTTTTAAAGGTGTAAATCAGTAGTTCCTGAGAAATTCAAATATAAAAAAATATCAATATCTGGTGACCGAGGAAGATTCGACACCCTCCCGATCACGAGCTACGTTTTGATTGGCTGCCGACGCTCCAAACCAGGAAGTGTTGGCAGCCATCTTGTGACTCTGTAAAATCGAGTCACAAGAAAAAAGTTTTAAAAAAAGGTTAAAAATTAAAGAAAAGGGGGCAGGGTAGAAACACCCTGACCCCCTAGGCCAGCTCCAGGGGTCCCACAGGGACCCCCGGGCCCAAAAAAGCATTTTTTTGTGGGGGGCCGGATTCACGCACCCAGCACGGATCATGCTGAATAAAAAAAAAAAAATCAAAGCACAGTCTCCCGCGCTTCCTTTTAATAAGCCCCAAGGTGGACCAGGTCGTGGGGGCATAATGCAAATATATGCGGGAGCTGTGCGGGTCCCGCAGCCCTGGGGGCCAAAATTTCCCTGGGGCAATAATGAATAATAAGTGTGGGGGGCTCGAGCCCCCCACACAGCCCTGGAGACCACCACCTCCCCGGTCTATATATCAACTAAGGATGGGGGTCTGTTGCAGACCCCGGCCCGGGGAACCACCACCTCCCAGAGGCTATGTAAATGTTGGGAGGGGGCCGTGAAGCCTCCCTCCTGGAGCTCTAGATGTCCCTGGGGACCATCACCCCCAAGGGCCAGCTCCAGCAATGTCACCCCCAGGGCATTGCAGTTTGCAATGACAGAGCGAGAGCACGGCTCACTCCCTGTCACTGCAAACCCGGCTTTGCATCATGGAAGGGAAAGCTGGTAACCTGCTCTTGTTTCCATGAAGCAAAGCAGATGGCTTTTGGGCAAAGGGAGCTGCATGTCAGCAGCTCCCCTTGCTCATAGCAATGCCGGCTCCTGCAGGAGGCAGGGAGCCGGCTAGGACCGCGGGGGCATTGGGGTCCCCCAGGGCCAAAAAAGGCCTGGGAAGGGGGGGCCGCACTGCCCTCCTCCCTGAAAATAAATATAAAAAATAAATGGCCAAGCCTCAGGGAGCTCGGCCCCCCTCCCTGTGTTTCAATTATATAAAAAATGGCTGGGTTCCGGGGGATGGGGGTCCCTGTGGTTGAAAATGGCCCAGGGAAGGGAGGGCCACGTGGCCTTCCTTCCTTCATTTTTTTTACAAATGGCACAGACACGGGGGATGAGGTCCCCGGGGCAGAAATCAGCCTTGAGAGGGGGCCAAGCGGCCCCATCCTGTTTTATTTTAAATTAAGAAAAAATGGGGCAGGCTCTGGGGGAAGGGGTCCTCAGGGCCCAAAAGGGATCAAGGAAAGGGGGGCCACACAGCCCCCATTCCTAAAATAGGGAAAGAAAAAGAGGCCGCAATTCCCTGGAGGTCCCGCCCCTTCTCTGCATGACTCTGCAAATACACCTCCTGGCGTGATTTGGGTTGAGGGATCCCATACGGTGGGATTTCTAAGAAGTCTTCACAGGTCACGCCCCCCTTTCTCCACCACTCTGCAAACGCGCATCCTGGCACACTACTGTTTGGGGGACAAAGTCCACTTTTCTCCTGAGGGACTTTGGCGGCCAAGAAGCCTTCCTGGTACCTCCAGAAAAGTCCAAGGCAGCAGAATTCCTGAGTTCTGGTCTGAGGCCCAGCCCTCTTTTTCCACCACTCTGCAAACGCGACTACTAGTTAAAGAAGCATTTGAAATGTAATAGGTCTCGCATTTGCAAAAGTTACTACTATTGGCGTTGTAAATGTAGAAGTTTTTTACTAATGTTTTTTGGAGTGGAGTGGATGTACATTGTTTGTAGTGGAATAATGTGGTATGTTGTGCAGTGAAATTATCTGGATACAAAGTATGTGGTATTTAGTGTATAAAAAGTATGTAGAGTGAGATTATGTGCTATGGAGAGTAATTATGTGGTATGGTAGTCTGTGTTGTGGAGAGGTAACCTCAGGTTTAGTCTTCCTCATTTCCACAGAAGCTAAACTATAAACTCAATGAGACAAAAAAAGAAGAAAGCACTGAGGAGCACATATGGACCTAGTCGGAGGAATGAGCAGTGCCACTGGAATTGTGGAACTGTTTCTCTGCAGCGACTTTCGCACAGTTATACATTTTCTGCATTTGCCACATAATCCATCATCTGCTGCATAATCTGCAAATTTGAACGAAAAAAACCTTGTTTCTACCTCAAACTGCTCAAACGCTACCATAAATGCAGCGACAAGTGTTACAGCGTGGTGGAAGGCCCTTTGCAAACTTAGAATGGTCACCTGTTAAGTATTGCTAAATGTGGGTATTAAATTGGTACCACTGGTGTGCAAACCACTCTTGCTTCTTTCTGCGCCTCTTTTGCCTCTTTCTGCATTTTGTTGCTTCTTTCTGCCCCTTTATTTTTGTCTGCACTTCTTTTGCCTCTTTCTGCTCATCTCTTCTACTTTCTGCACCTCTCTTGCCTCTTTCTGCACCACTGTTGCCTTTTTCTGCACCTGACTTGCTTTTTCCTGTATCCCTCATGCCTCTTTCTGTATCCTTCTTCCCTCTTTCTGCACCTCTCTTGCCTCTTTCTACATCCCTGTTCCCTTTCTGCACCTCTCCTGCCTGTTTCTGCACCTCTTTTGCCTCTTTCTACCCGTCTCTTCCCCCTTTCTGCACCCCTCTTGCCTCTTTCTGCACCTCTGTTGCTTCTTTCTGCACCACTCGTGCTTCTTTCTGCACCCCTCGTCCCTGTTTCTGCAACTCTCTTGCTTCTCTCTGCAGTTCTCTTGCCTTCTTCTGTACCTCTCTTGCCTCTTTCTGCACCCCTCTTCCCTCTTTCTGCAACTCTCTTGCCTCTTTCTACCCCTTTCTTCCCTTTTTCTGCACCACTCTTGCCTCTTTTAGCACCTTGTTGCTTCTTTCTGCAGTTCTCTTCCTTCTTTCTGCACCCGCCTGCCTCTTTCTGTACCCCACTTGCCTCTCTGTGCACCTTTCCTCCCCTTTCTGCATCCCTCTTGCCTCTTTTGGCATCTCTGTTGGTTCTTTCTACACAGCTCTTGCTTCTTTCTGGACCTCTCCTGCTTCTTTCTGCACCCCTCATGCCTCTTTCTGCACCCTTCTTGCCTCCTTCTGCGCCCCTGTTGCTTCTTTCTGCACTTCTCTTGCTTCTTTCGGCACTTCTCTTGCTTCTTTCTTCACTCCTTTTGCCTCTTTCTGCAACCTTCTCTCCTCTTTCTGTACCTCTCTTGCCTCTTTCTGCACCCCTGTTCCCTGTTTCTGTACCTCTCTTGCCTGCTTCTGTACCTCTCTTGCCTGCTTCTGCAACTCTCTTGCCTCTTTCTGCAGTTCTCTTGTCCCCTTCTGCACCTCTGTTGCTTCTTTCTTCACTTCTCTTGCCTCCTTCGGCCCCTCTGTTGGTTCTTTCAGCACTGCTCTCGCTTCTTTCTGCATCTCTATTGCAAATTAATGTAGCCCTCTTGCCTCTTTCTGCACCCTATTCCCTCTTTCTGCACCTCTCGTGCCTCTGTCTGCACCCCTGTTCCTTCTTTCTGCACCTCTTTTGCCTGTTTCTGCAACTCTCCTGCTTCTTTCTGAACTTCTGTCTCCTTCTTTCTGTACTCATATGGGAAGTGCAAGCTGTTAAGTTTAAAGGTCTGCGTGCTCTTGTGACTGAGGTATTTGTCTACTTTAATATGTATTCTTACATGTGTTACGCATCTGAAGATTGTAGCTTAAAAAGGGGGTAACTGCTCCTATATGTGGTCAAATCTTCTCAGTTCTGCTCCGTCATTCAGTTGCACAGGCAGACATGTCTTATGTATATATGTGTTATAGAGTCTCTCAAATATATCATTGAATACCCATGTGCCCTGTATTGTGAGCAGAAAGAAATGCATACATCTTTTTTTACACAAATTTACATAGTATGCTGTTTGAAACACAGGTATTCAAGTATTTGCATGTTTATTTACATTTAACATGTCACTAGGTAAAAGCATAGACACAGATGCATACCTTCACAAACTTGGTCAGACTTACAACAGTCATATGCTGAAGATTGCTGTTTTATATTTGATAGGCCTAACATTCTGAGCAGTCGATTAATAGTGAACCTTCAAGAAAAAAGTGAGGTTTAAGACATCTTTGGAGAAGGATTAGTGATTAGGGTACTTTGTATGAGTCTGTTGTAAGGTACAGTCAAAGTAGACCTGTTTCTGCACCTCTGGTGATTCTTTTTGCACATCTCTTGCTTCTTTCTGCAGCTTTCTTCCTCCTTCTGGACTTCTGTTGCCTCTTTCTACATTCCTCTTGCTTCATTCTGCACCTTCCGCGCCTCTTTTTGCACCTCTCTTCATTTTTTCTGCTAATTTTTTCCTCTTTCTGCACATGTCCTACCTATGTAGGCATAGTTAGAAATTAGCATTTGAAAAACCTTAGCAATTCACTGAAAAAGACAGAGGTTTCAGGGACGTTATATTTATGGATTAGCATCTAAAAAACTTTGGAAATTCACTGAAAAAAACAGGTTTCAGGGACGTTATAGTTAGGGATTAGCATTTAAAAAAACCTTAGAAATTCACTGAAAAACCACAGGTTTCGGGGACGTTATAGTTAGTTGAACATTGCACTCGCATAAAACCAGAGAAATTCAGCTGTTATAGTTAGTAGAGCTAACTACAACTCGGGCCCCAGCAATGCACTGCTGACGACGTCACATATTACATCACTTATGACATGGTCAGTGACATCACTGATGACATCTCAAATGACATCACTGATGGCATCACTCATGACATGATCCAGTGTCTGAGTGTTTCTAAAAAGTTCAATAATTAAATATATATATATATATATATATATATATATATATATATATATATATATATATATATATATATATATATATATATATATATACACCAAGGTGTTTTGAAGAATGAGTGGGTGTATGAGTGTCTGAATGGATGATTTAGTGGGTGCGTGACTGACTGTATAAGTGAGTGATTAAATGTGTGTTAGTGAATGCATGGGTGAATGATTAATCTGTGTGAATCTGTATCAGTTAGTCAGTTGGTGTGTAAGTGGCTGCATGGGTTGGTGAGTAGCTACATCAGTGTCTATAAGGGTTAATGATTGGTTGTCTATGTACCTGTATGGGTGCCTAAGTGTTGTGTGGGTGGCTGGGGGGGTGTGACTCCCTGCATGGATGTGTGAGTGGGTGATTCACTGGGTGTATGGATTTATGAGTGTGTGTGTTACGGTCTATATGGGTTAGTGAGTGTACGTATAGGTGTGTTTGTGAGTGAATGGATGTCTCAGTGGTATATGTGTAAGTAACTACATATGTGAAAGGCGGTATATGTGAGTGTTGGAGTATATAAGTGAGTATATGTGACAGTGAATGATTGTGACATTGGCTGCATGGATAAGTGTGTGCTTATGTCAGTAATTATTGAGGAGAGTACCTGAGAATAAGTGAGGTGATGTGTGTGTATAACTGTATAAGTGAGTAAATGGCAGTGTAATTAATTATTTGGGTGACTGACTAGGTGGTTGAGTAACTCTTTGGGTGAGTGGCAGTGTGTGAGTGTCTATATGGGTGTATGAGTGGATATATCAGTGACTGTATTAATTAATGGCCGTGTGTATTTATTTATTTTGAAAGTTTTATAGAGCACAAACAAATCCCTTGTGGATATCAGAGCGCTTTACAGTAAATTAAGATCTTTATACAACCATAAAAGGCAAGTTGAAGCGCGTATACACAAACATTTTGTAAATGCAGAGTCGTAAGGTACAGCACGAGAATATCTTGTTGCGTCAGGCATGAGGAAGATAGAATGTCTAGATTGCCTAGATGGTACCTTGTCATAGTAGGGGTAGTAGCGAGGGTGCATTTGGTCTCAGAATTTCCTTGGACCTTACTTAGGTGAATTTGGCCATGAGAATCGATTTTACTTCCTTTTTGAAAAAAGTAATGTAGTGTTAAGTCTGGTTTCTGCGGGTAAAGCATTCCAAAT
The DNA here is from genome assembly GCF_964263255.1 of Lissotriton vulgaris. Lineage (NCBI taxonomy): Eukaryota > Metazoa > Chordata > Amphibia > Caudata > Salamandridae > Lissotriton > Lissotriton vulgaris. The sequence goes on from NC_141697.1 coordinate 471,194,554, forward strand.
TCTGGGCGCCATCCCTGAGAAGGTTCGGTTATAAGTTTTCTTCTTGTTGAATCTTTGTGGTTTCAGTAATAGGTTTTTCGGACCTATTGAGGATCTGCTCCCACCGGAGATCGTCAGTTTCTGTGTTAGATAGCAGGGTGTCTTGTGATGCATGGCTTTATGCATCATACATGCTATGTTCAAATGAATTCTGGCTTCCAGAGGTAACCAATTCAAGGGTTTTAGGTCCGGGGAGATGTGGGAATTTCTTGTAGAACCAGTGATGAGTCTCGCTGCAGCATTGATTGAAGCTCTTAGCGGTGCTGTTGTGGCTTTGGGTAGGCCACAAAGAGAGACACTTCGGTACTCCACTCTAAAGATAACTAACGCTTGTAATGCCTGCTTGAAGTCATTGCTTGGCAGAAAGGGTTTCAGCTTCCTCAGTGTGTTTATCTGGAAATTAGCTACCTTTGTAGCATTGCTGATGTGTTTATGCATATTGAGGTTACTGTCAAGAGTTATTCGACGATGGTTGGTTGAACGTTGAGTGCCGTAAGGTGTTTCATCCAGTCTTCCATAATGGGGTCTTGGGCGGTTGGAGCTATTAGAAGGAATTCAGTTTTTAGGGCATTCAATTTGAGATTATTTTCTGCCAGCCATATCTGGGTACTCCTAAGCGTTGTGTTAAGAGGTTGGATGTCTTCTAAGCTGTGGATCTTAAGGTATAGTTGTGTGTCATCAGCATACATGTGGTATTGCACGTTAGGCGCTTGTAGAATTTTGGTGAGAGGTTCCAAGAAGAGATTAAACAATGTTGGTGATAGAGAAGAACCTTGCGGTACTCCTAACGTTACTGGGACAGGTTTGGACTTGGAGTTATTGACCTTGAATTGTTGTGTTTGATTTTGTAGAAATGAGGTAAACCAGTTTAGTACTGATCCAGACAGCCCCATTCTATGTTGGAGAAGATCAATCAAGTTCTCATGTTTGACTGTATCAAAGGCTGAGGAGAGGTCTAGCAGGATGAGTAGGCAGGATCCATTTTGGTCAAGGATTTGTAATGTGTTGTTAATTATATTTGTCATGGCTGGTTCAGTGCTATGACCTGCTCGGAAACCCGATTGGTGTATGTTAAGAAGGTCAAAGTGGTCAATATGCCTTGTCAGTTGGAGATGTACACATTTTTCCAATAGTTTGGCCAAGGTAGAGATATTGGAAATAGGACAATAATTGTTTAAGTCTGTAGTGTCAGACGTGGGTTTCTTTAGAATGGGTGAGACCTCACCTGTCCAAATTTGAGGGTGTCCGGGATGCAACCTTGTTGTAGTGAGCTGTTTATGATCTTAGTCAAAAGAGGCAGAAGCAGTGGAGTTAGGTCTTTAACAGCGTTAGCAGGGAGAGGATCAGTGAAGTGATTGGCAGGGTTCAGAGCATTAAGTATTTTGCATATGGCTTCTTCCGAATATGTGGTAAAGGATGAACAATCTGCGTTGTTTTTTAGGTTAAGCTTTGATGGGCTATGGTAAGGTGCAATTGTCATTGCTGGGGAGGTTTTCGTGTGAGATCCAGAGTGAAAGATTATATCATTGAGGAGTGAGCGGATGTGTGTGTAGACATACGAATCACTGAGCGGGTATATACTAACTGCTATTGGTCTGTTTATGGTTTCGATATTGGTAGTCTGTATTTTGAAGGGGGTGTATCAAAGGTTATATTAGGGTGTGGGGAGGTGCATCAGATGATTGCGTGGATGATGTCATCAGTGATGTTATTTGAGATGTCATCAGTGATGTCACTGACCATGTCATGAGTGATGTAATACGTGACGTCATCAGCAGTGCATTGCGGGGGCGCAAGTCATAGTTAGCTCTACTAACTATAACGGCTGAATTTCTCTGTTTTTATACGAGTGGAATTTCCAACTAACTATAACATCAGTGAATATATATATATATATATATATATATATATATATATATATATGTATATATATATATATGTTAATATATATATGTGTTAAAAAAATAAAAACAATTAAATATATAAATAACAATGAAAGAAAAGAAGGAAAAATGTAATTACATATAGTAAATTCAACTTCTATGACAACTAAAAAGACGATAAAATAAGTAGTAATGCATTTTATTTCAATTAATGCATAAAAACCAATTCATATCAAATAAATCTTTCTTCAGTTACTATTTCATAACCACAACAATTAGCATAAAACAGTACAATAAAACTCGTTAAAAATGTAAATACAAACAGTGTGCATAACTGGTAGGCTGTCCTAATTCTTACCGCTCTATTTACAAAACTGAGTTCAGCTTGACAAACAGGTAGGGACTGCAGACAGTGAAAATATAAAAATGCAGGTCAGCTATGCATAAAGTGCAGTACAGATTGTTTAAAAAAAAAAAACTCTTTGGGTATTTTTAGAACTTACAAAAAAATAATTGGCATAGGGCAGCACCGCTAGTCTTCTTGCTGTGCTCCCATATGCCAATGTGAAAGGGCAGGAATGCATCATATCTAAGAAATACGGTGCATTTCTGTACTTTCTCCCTGCACTGATGCACAATTTGCTGCCTACCGCCACCGTAGGAAACTTTGCTCCATGGGGCAAGGGTGCCTCCGTTACAGACAGGATTGTTTTTGTGTAGCGAAGGGCAACTTCCTGCACAAAATCAATCCAGAGAGGCGCTTTCTTCTTTCTATGTATGCAAAATGTAGCACACACGGAAAGAGGAAAAAACAAGGATAAATAAAAATATTTCTCCTTGTTACATTTGCTCTGGGGACGCGTAAGGTTTTGTTGCTGCACTAGGATCATGTGGTTAAGTACATCAGGGGCAGAGTGAAAATCCATAGGTGCTGCATGAGAAAACCTACTGCGCTCATTGAACATCTCATTGATGCAGAGTAAGGCAAGGCAGCAACTTGCACTGCTTTGTCTTACTCCATATATATGAGGCCATGCAAACCCATGTAGAGTGGCTTTGCTTTGCCTCATAGATATGATTGAAAAGCTTGTGCCAACCAAAGCATCCAAAAAAGTGACACCCCGACAACGTAAGCCTCTCATAAATAAGCCCCACAGTATATTATTATTATTATTATTATTATTTATTAATCTTGTAGAGCGCGAACAGCTACCCGTGAGGGTTTCCCGGCGCTAATTGACATTATAGCATAGTGGTCCAGTAGGAGATAAAGCACAGAAAGCAAGATCTTGACAGCTATCAGAAGGGAATTATTGGGCAAAAAGCCAGGTCTTAACGGCTTTGCGGAAGCGAAGATGGCAGTGCTCCACTCGTAGATCTAAAGGAAGGGAATTCCAAAGTCTGGGTCCCAGTACAGAAAAAGAACGACCGCCCGCTCTAGTGAGCCTAAACTTAGGCACACAGAAAAGATGTTGGGAAGAAGAACGGAGGGAGCGTGCGGGAACATAAGGTATAACGAGAGATTGGAGATAGGTGGGGGCAGCTTCAATCTTTATCTTATGCATAAAGCATAGTGTTTTGAATTTAACTCGTTTGTCGAGGTTAAGCCAATGGAGTTGTTTGATGCGTTCGGAAATTGGGTCATATTTCCGACAACCGCACAGAAGCCGAGCAGCGGCATTCTGGACTAGTTGGAGACGGCGCATAACTGCCCTGGTCGCCCCCAGATAGAGCACATTACTGTAGTCCAATCTGGAGGTCACCAGCGCAGTTACAACAGATCTCTGGGTGTCAGAAGGTAGGATCCAAAAGATTTTTCGCAGCCACCTAAGAATAGTAAAACAGGTGGCTGCAACCTTATTGGCCTGATCCTTCATCGATAGCTCCCTATCGATAATGACCCCGAGATTTCTCGCTGGTTCCAATGGAATGGGTAGGTCTCCCATAGTTGATGGCCATAGTTGATGGCCAATGTCTCGAACTCCACAGGTCAGGCTTATTACCGAAGACAAGCACCTCCGTCTTATCGCTGTTGAGCTTAAGAAAATTACAGCTCATCCAGCGGGAGATGTCCCTAAGACCAGATTGTAAAGAAGAAAGTGATGAAGGGTCAGCTTGGGATAGGGAAAACACAATCTGTGAATCATCAGCGTAAGTAAAGAGTTTAAGACCCGAGTGAGCAGCAACATGTGCTAGAGAGTGTTGGAAGTGGAAGTGTTGGAGAAAATTTGAAAAGTTCGATCAGTAAGAAAGGACGAAAGCCAGTGCAAGGCTTTGTCACATATACCAAAGGAGGCAAGACTACTGAGAAGGATACTGTGCGAGACAGTATCGAAGGCTGCACTGAGATCGAGCAATATCAGTGCAGCCGTTTCCCCTCGATCGAGAAGTTGGCGAATGTTCTCAGTTCTCAGTTACTCCTAAAAGAGTGGATTCAGTGGAGAAGCCTTGACGGAAGCCTGACTGGGAGGGATGAAGGAGATTGTTCGTGACAACAAAGCGAGATAAATGTAGATGAATATGCCGTTCCAAGATTTTCGAAAAGGCCGGCAACAACGAGATTGGACGGAAGTTAGCAGCAACATTTGGGTCCGCACTGGGTTTCTTAAGAAGTGGGGTCACCATTGCATGCTTCCATCTCTGAGGGACCACAGCTGAATCAAGAGAGGCATTTAACAAAGTGCAAATTGTATATAAAGTGCTTTATGCAGACACGTCATCACAGGGACACACTCTAAGGTGCATATTAGCAAGGGCCATATCGCCGGTTTAGCAGCACTTTTTCGCTAAAGTGGCAATATTTTTATCGCCCTATTAGCAAGCTGTCGCTAACAGCAGTTTAAGCGATAGCGACCGGTTTGGGGCCCGCTTTGCATGTCAGCGATATTTATCGCTAATGACATGCAAAGTGGGTGTACCCAAACTGTTAGAGACTGAAAGCAGTCGCTAAGACAGCTATCGCCTATTAGCAAGGCAGGCATAGCAATAAAAAAAATGGCTATAATCTCACGCCTGCTAAAAACATGTCTTAACTGTTTATCCAATGGGAGATGGATTCACAGGTTAAGTCCCCATTGGCATTAAAAGGTGAATATCGCTGGATTTCCAGCGATATTCACGCATTTCGCCACTATCGCTGGATATTTTAGCACAATGGAGAAAAACAATGCTAATAGCAGGTTTTCTCCGTTAACATATCCAGCGATAGGCAGCGATGGAAAGAAAACGCACTAAGCGCATTTAGCGATAAATAGCAGTATTCCTTGCTAATATGCCCCTAAGATCCTTAAACTAAAGCCCTGGTGTGGGATGAGCACTCATAAAAAGGGCTGTACCAAAAAGAAAACATGTTATGTATCGAAGTATCCAACAAATGTCACAAATTATAAATTGCATTATCCTTCCTATTTAGTTTGTTTATATAAGAGGTAGAGTTGGTGATATATGTTTACACACATCCAACTGTTTTACTTTATAGTACTAATTACTGTACAGTCATGTTAATCGTCCAAATTGTATTTTGCTCATCTTTTCTGTCACGCATATGTATGTTGTTCAGTGTTCTGAAACTCACTCGGGTTATGTCTGTGTTATATAAACCTGTCATCAATATATATAAAAACAAATGTATGCCTGTCTGTTTGTCTTTTATGCATTACTACACCATTCATGCGATCGGCATGAAACTTTGGGAAGTTGTTGAGTACACTCGTGCAAAGGTTTCTGGCCCCCCAAAAATATATATATGTATATATATATAAAAAAAATGTGTTAAAAGTTGTTGAGTACAGTCCCGCGAAGGTTTCTGGCAAAAAAAAAAAAATGGTAAATATCGCCATCCCCGGCCCTCATAATCTTTCCAATACTAAACGTTTACAGTTTCCGGTGCGACTCACTTTTGCAATGACCATCAACAAAGCACATGGACAATCGCTGCAAGTGTGTGGACTAGATTTGGAGAATCCGTGCTTCTCACATGGACAACTGTATGTGGACAGCTCACGCGTCGGAAAACGTTCTGATATATTCGTGTACACACCAGACGGAAAAATAAAAAATACTGTGTATCCACAAGCACTCAAATAAATAAACAGAATTAAAACAACACTTTAAAATGTTTTCCATATTAAAATGAATACGTTTCAATAAAAATGACATAATGTAAATTGAATGTTATCATAACAAGTTTCCTTAAATTTCCTTTCTTATGAGATGGCAGCAACGCGCGACAAGTAAGCTAGTAATTAAATAAAATAAAAACAATCTATAATCTTGTTTGAGAAACTATAGCAAAAAAAAAGTAAGTAAAAAATGAATGACACATGCCAGATTTCACTTCAGAAATATCCAGTGATGCTTCTCAATACTGACGTTCTATTCCTATATATTGTCTTTTGAAATATTAAAATCATCACTTAATAAACTGAAAATGTAAGCGGTCACACTAGACACTGCTGTCTGGTCCTTCCTCTCAAGAAAATATATAGCTTCAAAACTCTAACGGGCTTTGAGCTACCTATCTGACAGCAAAAATAAGATGCTCTCACAGGCAGTCCCTGGTGCGCACATTTTAAGCTGCAGCAGCTTTAGTACCAATAACACTTTCGTGAAAGTTGTCCTTCCAGTAATTGTCGGATCAATGTAATCTTTGGAGAGGACGTGTTTGGAAAGGAAATATGAAATGCATGAAGCATTCTGTATGTAGGCCAAGTGCACTGTGGATAAAACCATATTGGCAGTAAACAGTTTTTTTTGTTGGTTTTTTTTTTTAGCATATGGATTTAGCAAGCACTTATGTGCTTTTATGTTTTTCAGATTTACTAGAGTGCAAATCAGGTCCCACAGGTTATTAGCGTGCTCTAGAAAGAGTGAAACGCAAACCCTGCACAGAAACATGTGTTTTTCATGTCCAAAAGACATTTGTATTCTCAAGGCATCGGCATCTGACCGCTATTTTAAAGTAGCCCTTCAGAATCGCCAACTGAGCAGCATTGTAATTTGCCTTTGTGAACCACAATGCTGGACCTGACAAAAAAGCAAACCCCTCCTTGGAATCTGCAGGGTTTTGCACCAATCTGTTTCGGAATGTCCTGCTCTCACAAAGCATCGAATGATTGCCAACTGCCAAGGACTGACAATAATCATTTGCAAACTCTAGGCTTCTCATTTTCGTTTGTATGCACTTTTACTAATAGGAAGTTAGACGTTCTAGTGCTGATCCACAAAGGGATATGAGATTGAGAAAAAGAGTACTCATGTTTCATGAATGTTTGTGTTTTTGTGAATTGGCCCAAAACAGGCTTACGCACTGAAGTCACAAACATCTACAATCTACTACAATGCCTTAAACACCCCTGCAAGTTATCTACAGATAATCACATATTTTATGTTCAGTCTAATGGCACATCTTTCAAGCATTCAAGCTTGTGACACTAACTCAAGAGCTGAAATATCAGCACAGGTCATATGGCTTTTTTAACACTTCAAGGAAGAACACTTCTGTAAGACTAACAGGAGGAGAATCCAGAGGTCTGGTCGAAAATTGGAAAAGGTCCTTGTTAGAAACTGGGTAACTGGCTGAGGAGGGTGAAACCCTACTCAAGCAGCAACCACAATCCTTGTCAGGGTGAAGTTACAAGCAAACCCCAAATTAACCTATGCTGGATCCTCTGGTAGCTAGGCGCAGAGCAGTCAGACGTAACTTAGAGGCAATGACAAAGTACTTGAGCAACATTTCAAACAATAATAAAATTGAAAACATAACACAAGAGAACTCTCGCAGTAAATTAGAAAAAGAATGTACGCTTTAATAAATAAAGCAAGACCAAAACAACAAAAATGAAATCAGTAGAACATGAGATATGCAATTTTGAAGATTTCAGTGAAAACAGTTCCAAAAAGCACAAAGTGTCAACTGTGGTGATCTGGTCACGCCGGACCGGGACATGATAGAGCACAAGCCAGATAGAGGGACCTACTTGGTCTTCCGAACAGAGTACCTTAACCCTGGTTGCGAAGAATGCGGATTACTGTGTTGAGGATGCGGTGCGAGGTCTGAGCGACAAGATGTGTTGCGCAGCAGCGGCTCTGGAGAGCTGTGAAGTACAGTGCGTTGAGATGTGTCACGAGGTTCTGATTTGCTGCATTGGGCAAGGCGATATCCTTCCTGGAGCTACATCGTGCATTGGCAGTCTTTATGGACTGCGATCGTCAATGTGTAGTCTTTGCGTCAGGTAAGTCTGTGCAGCAGAGGTAATGTGTCTGCTCTGAGGGTGATGGGTCAAGCAGCAGAGGCGTTGCACCGGTTCTGTGGAACATGTACACCAGAGGAGATGTGCGATGCTGCACCATAAAGTGACTCCCCTCACCATGGCACAATGACGGACCTACATTCACCAAAGGTACAATGTTTCACTCGACATTACCAATTAGTGGTCCTCAATTTGTGAACTTGCATTATTTTTTCCCTCTATGTGTATACGGAAAGGGGCTACATATCAAAGCCAACACATGAGATACAAAGGGTGCTGATAACCCAGAAGAGCATAGATTAAAGCTGTTGATGAGGAGCAGAGTATACAGGTGGAAAAATTACCACACATTTAAAAGATCGACGTATTCATTATGCTAGAATTGCATTTTAAGAACACGTTTAAATGCTATTGAAATGCTCCTTTTAGGGGGCGTGGCCAGGAGCCAACGAAGATGTCCGCCTAGAGAGCGAGCAGCACCAAACCCACCTCTGTCACCAGTGAAATCCGGCTTCCATCTGACCCCGGCACGCCTATTCCAGCTCCCCTGACACCTGTGCCGGAGCGCTCCAGGATTATGCCTTTAACAGATCCCGACTCCTCTCTGGGCCGGATATAGAGCTCCCGGGCCTCCGCGCCAGACCTGGTGGCGAATGACTGGAGCCCGGAGCCGGCGTGGTGCGTCTACTGTGGGCCCCGGCTTGTGGCCTGGTCGTGGCGGCAGAAGGTGCAGAGGCCTTTTCAAATCGGGGCAGGCAGACCTCCGAGACGTAAGGGAGCACTGCGGAGTGTGTATCCGCTGCCCATCTCGCAGTCAGTGAGAGGGGGTGCCCTGCCCCCCGCGTCTCAGTGGGTGAGAAGGCGCGGCCCGCTATATCATCGGAGGCCCGGTCTGGGGCCTAAGCAGAGAGGCGCAAACTTTCAAAGTGGAGCCAGATCACAGGAATTACCGTATCCGGTACGGTTTGACGCAGTGCCTGCCCCGTAGATGGCCAAAAGCAATAGGACTAAGACTGCCTGGGCCCTCGGAATGCCGCTTCACTATAACGATCGGCGTTGAGGAAGGGGGGAGCCAACGGCGGCGGTACCCTGGGGGCACCTCCCTGACGAGGGGTTGAAGGCCAGAGAGGGCTACCGTGGTTTGGCCAACAGAGGAGGCACTACATAGGGCAGGCCCAGTAACGTCCTGGACATAAGTTCAGGCGCGACTCTAGGCCTCGAAGCAGGGGGGGGGGCGCCCCCTGTGGGAAGAACTGCCCGCTGAGCCTGCATCAGCATTCCGTGGAATTGGCAGCTGACGGTGAGCCGCGGGACACAGCAATGGGGAGGCGCACTTTACGATTTCGCCACTGCTTCTGAAACACTATGAAAAGGGTCCGAGAGACTTGAAAAGGACCACGCCACGGGCTGCAGGCGCAGGTGACGTGGCAGGCTACACTACGACTCGGTCTCTGCTGGCCGGGTTGTTGCGGAGTGTGTGGCGGGTCTCGCTACCAGGCCGGGATCCTGGGACTGGAGTTGGGAGTGCCCCTGGCGGCGTCGGTCGGCCCGAGAAAGAGCGCTCGGCGCTCAAGGGGCACAGCAGCAGACATGCGGAACGCAAGGGACCTGTGACTCAGGGGTGAAATTTCAGGACGGATCAGGCGCACCGGGTGTTGCACTTAGAGGCCTTAGCACTCCGCCACTATGAGACCGAAAGGGAACGCCAACACCCAAGCCAACAAGCTGGACAAATACGCAGTGCCTCTGGAACAGGGCCAGGCAGGTAGTGCTTCTGAAGACCAGGCTGCTCAAAAATAGCCTTCCCTGACCTCAATAATGGCAGCGATCCAGACAATGGGTACCAATCTGGAGACTAAAATGGACAAAATCTCCATAGAAGTGAACCTACTCCGTATGGACCTTGGCAAAACCACAGAGAGATCCAAGAACAACGAATCGGATATCAAGGTACTCCAAACCTCCTCGAAAATGCTGGAAAAACGAGTCAGCAAACTGGTACACCAACACCGGCAAATGGCTCTCAGGCTCGAGGATCAGGAAGGGAGAGCACGTCGGAGCAGCATTCGGGTAGTGGGAGTCCCGGAGGGAACGGAGGGGCCCAGTGTCGAACTATTTCTGGAGGACCTTACCCTCGCCCACCTAAAGCCAAAGCACCTGTCCAACATTTTTACAGTGGAATGAGCTCACCGTGAGCCGGTCCCTAAACCCAAACTGGGGGCTCCGCCCAGGACAATAATCGCTATAATCCTTAATTATAGGGACCGGGACGCCATCCTTCAGGCGGCGAGGCAAAAGGGCGACTTGCACTATGAAGGGCCCACGATCCGTTTCTTCCCTGACTTCACACTGCAGGTCCAGCGGGAATGGCGCTCTTTCGTGGGCGTGAAGGCGGCACTTCGTGAACGAGGATACATGATGTTCTTCCCGGCCAAGTTGAAGGTCATCTCGGGAGGTAAATCCCTATTTTTCACTTCACCGTTGGAGGCCCAGAACTGGTTGGACAGCGAGTCACCAGACGAGCACGCATAACCGGAGGGTGGAACATAGAGAGATACCCAGCTCGCCTCTCCAGTATCTTTGGCTGATAGGTCGGAGGTGGACGTCCAGAGTCAGCGTTCAAGGCAGTCCAGACCGGCCAGCCCAAAGTGGGGATCTAACCGGGACACTGAAGGTCGCTGAGGGCGGTGAACACAAAATATGGACCCTGCTGAACTGTCATGTATAACTTGTGTGTTGGGGGACTATTACCATATAATGCTGTTGGTGGACATAGCACTCTTTTGCCTTCTATTCCATTGCATGTTAAATTGTGTCTTGGGAACAGGAGCTCTGTGCAAAATGGGGGCAGATGGGGGTGGCGGCTGGAGTTGGGACCGGCGCACTCTTCCCCTACAGGAGTTCTAGCGGGAGGGGGCGGTTTCCTCACTCCCGGGTTAGGGTTGGGCGAAAGGCGCTCTGCTAATTGGGGTCATGGGTAGTTTGAAGCCTACAGAGCAGGGAAGCAGGGTGGGGAGGAGTTGTGGTTGGGGGGAGGGTAAGTTTTGCTGAGACCGGGGAACTGGGGGGCCTGTTGTTGAGGATGAGGGGGACAGGAGGGGCGGGAGTTGGGATGGGGGGAATGGCGGGGGCAGGGGGGGAAGTTCGGAATGGTCACACCAGAATTGCGTGGATACATGTGTGCAAGATGTCGGCAGTCACGGAGCGGGTGTCTCAATGAGAAGTGAGCACTGCTATGAAGTGGGATAAAAGTCTTAAGATGATGAGCTGGAACGTCAACGGACCGGGGACAAGCTTAAACAGACCATTGTGTTGCAATTTGTTAAAAGACACCTCCCAGATGTGGTACTTCTGCAGGAGACGCATCTACTGGGTAGCGCATATCAAGCACTCAATAGGTGGGGATACTCCTTGGCGGTGCACGCCCACTTCACCTCCGGGTCCCGAGGGGTGGGTATACTGCTACATCGTACATTTCCCTTGGTAATTGACCATACAGACTCAGACCCTTTAGGACGCTATGCGGCTATTTCAGGGCACTGGGAGGGACGCAGGATAAACTTAGTCACGACCTATATCCCACCTGGTCTCCAAACCCAATCATACCAGGACTTGGGCAAGCTACTCCTTTCTCTTCCAGAGGGGCTCCTTCTGGTGGGGGGGCGACTTTAACGCTGTGGTCTCAGGAACCCTTGATTGGCACCCCCCCCCAGGAATACGCCCACGGGCCATATGTGGTTGTCTGACTTCCTTGAGGCCTTTGGTCTTACCGACATTTGGCGTCTCCGCCACCCAACGGACACGCAGTACACTTTCTTTTCCGGCCCACACCGTTCATTTTCCCGCATAGATTACATATTGGCACCTCTGCAACATGACACAACGATCTGTGAAATCATACATCTAGCAAGGGGGATATCTGATCACTCACCGCTGCTTGCCCACCTCTCAGTCGGGGACAAACAAGAAGGTTGCATAGCGCCGATTAACGATTGCAACCTCCGTAGCGAAGAAGTGAGGAAGAAGCTCACTCATTCGATTGAACGCTACTTCGAAGACAATGATGGCACGGTAGACTCATCAGTGGTACTGTGGGAGGCCTTCAAAACCGTATTGAGAGGGGAGGCCCTGTCTACAATTGCTGGCCGCCGCAGGGAACGAGAGGAGCAAATGGTCACTATGGAGAGAGACCTCCTCGCGCTTGACACGGTGGCTCAAACCGGGGGAGACCCGGAGACAGTCCACCTGATGCAACTCAAGGCGGCAGAATACAAGGCCCTGGCCACTGACGCTGCTAAGACAATGGCTAGATATAGGGATGGTAGAGTTTATGACCAGGGAGACAAGGCAGGCAAGCTTCTAGCCTGGCTTGATATAAAGCAACAGGCTCAGAGAGTAGTGGCAGAACTCAAAGATAACTCGGGGTCGTCATCACTGAACCCCGTGAAATAGTTAGGGAATTTGCGTTGCATTACCAAAGGGTCTACAGTACGGGTTTGATAGCCCAGAAGAGGACTCGGTCGCCCTGTTGACTGACATCCGGATGCCCACCCTTTCAGAGGCCGAGTGTGACACCTTGGAGGCGCCGCTTACTGCAGAAGAGTTGAGCCGGGCGATTAGAGATCTCCGGTCGGGGAAGGCCCTCGGGTCTAATGGTCTGCCGTTGGAGCTGTACAAGCTCTCGCCGTCTTCATGGGGTGTTGGGACGTTATCACACCATCCAGGAAGATGCAGTGGTGGTATCACTAGACGCCGCAACGGCATTCGACACGCTTGAATGGCCCTACATGATGGAGGTCCTTCGGAAACTGGGCTTTGGACCCAGCTTCATTGGGTGGGTACGTCTCCTTTACTCTGAACCCTTGGCCCAAGGTCTCGGTTAACAATAAATCCTCCGAGGTGCTTGCGCTTGGAAGGGGAACACAGCGGGGGCCCCCTTTCACACCTACCCTTTGCTCTGTTGTTGGAACCTTCGGCTGCCTGGATCAGGCAAGATCTCTCCCTGAAAGGATACGATGGGCTGACGGGTGGGAAGACAGGATTTCGCTTTATGCGGATGATGTCCTCATATATCTAATGAGACCTCGTAAGTCCCTGATAGTGGCCATGGACATCTTCGCCAGTTTCGGGAGAAATTCTGGATACAGTATCAATTGGAGCAAGTCCATACTCTACGTCTTGCAAGGTAACCCTCCGCCACCCCCCGCAACTGCTCGATCACAGTGGCCACTGAGGGGTTCTAGTACCTCGGGATTTTCATTTCTAAGGAGAAGGTCACGAGGTATGAGAGGAATCTCCTGCCGCCCCTCCAGCGCTACAGGAGGGACTCTGCTTCCTGGCGAAAGCTCCCGCTGTCCCTACTGGGAAGGGTGGTGCTCTTCAAAATGATGGCACTGTCGAGGTTTTTATATGCCCTACAAAACTATCCGGACTTGGTCCCGAATTCTTATTTCGCATACATTGAAGCCACACAGAGAGAACTGCTATGGTCTGGCACGCCTCGCATATCCCTTCAAAAATTGACCCTGAGGTGGTTTGACGGCGGCATAGTGCACCCGGACATTCGAAAGTACTACTGGGCTGCACACCTTTCGGCCATCAATCAGGGCACATACTGCGACGGGAATGACCCTGGATATGGAATGGACCGGTGGCTCCTGCCGGGCGTGAACTTCGAGGCTGCGCTCTATTCTAAGCCCGGTAGGTACCCACTCACTGGGCCCACACAACACTCGGTTCAGTTATGGCACATTGTACAGCGTAAGTTGGGTTGGGCTGATACGCTCACGATGGCCACCCCGCTGTGGGTCTCCGAGAGGCTGGGAACCCTGGGCCGAACTAAAGGATTCCGTAATTGGGACCTCATTGGTATTTCCCGCATTAAAGATGTGTGGGGCCCGGATTGAGTAGTGTCCTTTGCCTCTCTCCAAAGCACTCACAAACTGGCACATACAGAACACTTTCGATACCTGCAGGTCAGACACTCCCTCCAGGCGAATATCCCCTCAGGAACCCAGCCCCCGGACTCCTCCCCCCTGGAGGATAGACTCTTAGATGGCCACCTCCCTGAACGCCATATCACTCACGTACAAAAAAATCGTCAACAACTCTCCAGACCCTCTGCTGCCCCTCAAAGGGAAATGGGAAGCTGATGGTTTAGAAATAGATGAGGAAGAGTGGAGGACTGCGTTCGCTTCCCCAAAGGAAGTAGCCATATTGGCTAGGCTCCAGTTGATTCAGTTAAAAATTCTCCAACGAGCATATTTCTCCGAGACTAGGCTGCAACGAATGGGCCGCAGTGAGGAGGGGCTTTGTAGAAAGGGATGTGGTGAGAGAGGGACCTTCTTTCATACCCTGTGGGAGTGCCCTGTGCTGAAGAATTACTGGAACCGGGTTGTTCGTTGCATGCAGGAGGTATGGGGGTAGTGTTGCAGCTGGAAGCTAAGAGGTGCCTGCTAAACATTTGGGAAGCCACGGATCTGCCGCCTCATGGGAGGCTGTGGGCGACACTGGGTTGTGCCATTGCTAAAGCGGAACATAGCTAGACAGTGGGGGGGGCAGCGAGGCCTCCGAGATTGGGCACCTGGAAGACTGACATTGACTGGTGCATGCTCCAGGAGAAAACGGTGTATGTGGCACGTGGATGCCCACGAAAATGGATTGAAGTTTGGTCCAATTGGGACGAGTACAGAGGCAACATATGTGAACCCCCCAAATTGCCTCAGTTGACGAACCGCTCGTACTGTGAACTGAAATGTGATGCACTGCTTTGATAACTTTCGCACTGTCAATGTTTCTTATGCCTTTTGTCTCCCGATATGCACATATGACTACAATGTATCATTAATGTGATGACCGCCACACCTTTAATTTTGTTAATAAAAAGAATTTTAGAAAAATAAAAATTTACAAAAAAAAGAAATGCTCCTTTTAGAAAATTACTTACAACTAAAAACACAAATGCACTTTGCTAGAATATTAGTAAGTAAACTGAAAATATATCCCATTATAACTGATATAGAAGTGAAAGATGTCATTAGAAATGCTTTATTTATTAATGTGTGTTTTTTAAAAATTTGCACCAAGTAACTACATTAGCCTGTGCAATAACTAGGCCCAAAGCTTTTCTTTCGACCTTTCCTCAGAGTAAAGCATTCAGTGCAACTGCTTAACATTGATGTAATCTTGAGAAATATGCTGACTCTAATGTCATGTTCATTTAGTTCCTCTCCCCATATTAAATCATTTCACTAGAATATAATAGACTTATTGAAACTGTAAGGAATAAACAGTGTCATATACTTTATAAAGGTTCCTTCCGAATAACTTGATATGTGCTTTCACAATACTGTTGTGTCTTGGTCGATGCAATGAGCTTATAGTGCATCTATTAGATTAGGTAAGGGGGTTCTCATGGGAACCTTTCCTCATGTAACAATTACGCTAGAAAACTTTATCAACCTGGATGACAAGAGTTCAGACTGGGGGAATCGGAAGAAGATGTGTCGTATGACTGACGACACCACCTTGTGAACCGTTCGGATTGGACATCAAGTGAAGACGCCTTCAGAAGTCTACACATGTGTGAAAAAACTATGCTAATGAGTGTTCCTAGCTAGTTAGACACACCTCTTCATTCCCTTTACCCATCCGGTGGTTCTGCTGCTGGGTTTTCCTTTGCCCAAGACTCTTCTTTATGAAGAGTTGATAATTTTAGATATTCCTGAGGTGAGTTGCCTTCATAAACTTGTGATCGATTGATTGATTGATTTGAAAACTTACATAGTGCACAAATGCAAAAGGGCATCTTGGCGCTGGACGAAAGGTTTGCCAGAAGAAGAGTAAGAGCAGAGATTTAGTTGAAAAAGAGCCATGTTTCTAGTAAGTTTCTGAAGGAGAGCAGTCGGGAGCGAGTTCCATGAGTTAACTGTCTCCAGAATAAAGCTTCTTCCGCCCAACAAGCTTTCTTGAATCTGAGGGTCTGTAAGAGTTTGCTCTGCGATGATGATAGATTTCTGACGGGTAGATACTAGGTTAGATGTTGCTTCAGGTACTGAAGACCAACACTGTGCAATGCCTTGAAAGCTATGCATAAGGATTCAAATGTTATCCTTTTTTCAACTGGGAGCCAGTGAAGCATTCTCAGTCTATGGGACATTGGTTGAAATTTAGGGATAGAAAGCAACAGTCTAGCTGCTGCATTTTGCAGACATTGCAGCTTAAGTAGATACTGCTTTTGAATACCCACATAAAGAGCATTTCCGTAATCAAGTCTGGGCAGGGCTAATGCTATCACAAGTGTTTTCACGAAATTCGGCAGTATGAAAGGACAAGTTTTCCTGATAACCTTTAGGGTGAAGAAGATAGTAGAGGTAAGGTTGCTGATCTGGTGTTTAAAGGTTAGATTATCTTCAAATACAAAACCCAAGTTCTTCACGTTTTTGACTGGGACTGGAAGATCTCCTAAACTAGCTGGCCACCACCTATGCGATCAGAAGGAGGTGTAAGTACACAATAGGAGTACCTCCATATTTCCCCCATTCTACTTTAGGCAGTTCAAGCTCATCCACTGGTTCACCTGGGTCATACAGTAATTAAATAGGTCTGCTGTTTCCTCTACATTGCTGGAGATTGACACCACTAACTGGGTATCATCTGCATAGGATACCACAGAGAAGCCAAACTGCCTGATTATTTTAGCCAAGGGGGTCACATTAAGTTTGAACAATGTAGGGCTTAATGAAGAGCCCTGTGGCACACCACAGGAGAGCATAACATTCTCAAAGGAAGATGTTCTGATCTGAACAAACTGAACCCTGTTGCTCAGATAGGATTCAATCAGTTTAAAGGCTGTCTCCTTTATCCCTGCCTCTGAAAGCCTTTTCATCAGTATGTCATGTTTCACAGTGTCAAAAGCTGTAGATAAATCTAATAACATCAGTGCGGCCTTGCCATCAGTGTCCAAGACTGCTCTGAGCTCTTCAGCTGCCAAGACCAAGGCAGTCTCTGTACTATGCCATTCCCGAAAACCATATTGAGAGGGATCTAGCAGATCCGCAGACGAGATGAAGGCTGTGAGTTGGGAATTCAGTACTTTTTCCAGTACCTTTTCTGGGAAAGGTAGCCTGAGAATGGTCTGTAGCTGCTGAGACTGCTTGGATCCAGATTAGCTTTCTTTAAAAGTGGGCGGAACGAGGCTATTTTCCAGGAATCAGGAAAAATACCTGAACAGGTAATCTCTTTGAATACTGTCCCTAATTGTTTACTGATAGGATCAGGAGAAAGATATAATATTTTAGGGGGCATAGGTCTGATGGAGCTCCAGAATTTGATGTCCTAACCACCTGGGATATATGTTCTACATTGGGTGAACCTAAAGAAACAAACAAATTAGATGGTAAGGAGGATGCGACGGATGAAGTGATTCCTTTTGAATCAGTATCTCTATCAATAAAGGACCTATACACAGTCTCCCCCGTGTTCTTGAAAAACCATGCTAATGAATTTCAAAATTCGGCACTGCTGTCCATGCTGATGGGTTCTGGTAAATTGGCTAGGCGTTTGACTGTTCAGTCAATCAATCAATCAATCATAGGCATTTATAGAGCGCTCTACTTACCTGGAGGGTCTCAAGGCGCTAGGGGGGGGTGGGGGGGATGCTGCTGCTACCCGAACAGCCAGGTCTTGAGCTTCTTCCTGAAGGTGAGGTGGTCTTGGGTCAGGCGCAGGTCGGTCGGGAGGGAGTTCCAGGTCTTGGCGGCCAGGTAGGAGAAGGACCTTCCTCCTGTTGTCGTTCTTCGGATGCGGGGGACGGCGGCAAGGGCGTGACTGGCTGATCGGAGGTGTCGTTTGGGAGCGTAGAAGTTGATGCGGTTGTTGAGGTAGCTCGGGCCTTGGTCGTGAAGAGCTTTGTGTGCGTGGGTAAGGAGACGGAAGGTGATTCTCTGGAAATATTATTTTGCTGGCAGACAAGCCTAAATTGCAGCCTTTCAAGGTCATTAACACATATTAATTACCTTGAAAGTATTATTATACTCGTTTGCATCTGTTTAAAAAAAATTTGAAGATGGCCTCCTTGCATCAATTAAAAAAAATATGAAGATGACTCTAAGGGGCCGATTCCAAGTTTGACAGTGCGGCTGTGGGACAGCCCTGCAGCCGCACATCCAAACCCATGTGAGAACTGACCGTCGTATAAAGACTTTTTTTTAGTAATTGATGGACATTTCCTTTACCGTTCCCATGGCGGTGCGGGAACGTCAAAGGAAGGTCCAGCATAGGATGCACTGTGAAGTCCAAGACATGCTGGAACTGGGGGTGCATGCACACAGGGGGGCACCTGTTGTGCACCCCCGGCGTGCATCCACAAGGCGTGAGGTACAAGGGGGCTCCCTTTCGTTCCTCAGCGCCACTGTTTCCATGGAGCAAAGACCTCCATGAAATCAGTGGCAGTAATGAATGTCGAAATATGCTTGGTGGGACCGCAGCGGTCCCGCCAAGCATATTGATGCCTCTTGATTGCTGTGCCACCGCTAGGGAACGGCTGTTTCCTCGCGAAGTCGGGGGTCCCAGGGCAGCATGGCTACTAGGGTTGTTTGTGACTGCTACTGCCTCCCTTTCACGAGTCTGACAGTCCACGGATTGGCTGACTCATATTCAGCATCTAAATGTCCCGGGTGTAAGGATAAGGATGTAGGACATATCCACATGTTTGCTCATTGTAATCATCTACATGGGTTTAGGGACGTTGTGACTGCACAGTTAATGACCATTATACGATCTAAATTTATCTTGACAACAAATGCAATAACGATGGGCAATGATGAAGACAACCATGAAGTGGTGAGAGGATTCTACTTAATTACCCTCATGATCGCATCTATTGCTAAACACTGAATTAACCATGAACCACAGCGAGTGCAGCATCTCTAAACAGCATAGTTTCACACCTTTGAGCTAGAGGCCAAGGAAAAGAATGGGTGGTGACATTGAAGGATCTTTTGGAGCCCACTATTGGAGTGGCCTCAATATTAATAGATTATAGATATTGTTCAATTCTTGGTGTATTTTAATAGCTTTGTCATATTGTTAGTCATTACCTTCTACTGATTTTACCTTAAGGACAATATCTTCAGGATGAATTTCGCACCTTATTTTGTACATGTAAGATGCTTTTTTTTTACACTTGATTTGTTGATTGCCAGGGTCAATATATTTATGCTTTCTCAATAAAAATAATAAATACACTTCTTTGAAAGACTGGTTTAAAGCTAATGGAATGATTCACCCACTCAAGTACGTGATGAAAAGCATGATTAGGCCATGTACCAGTGATGTATCTTCTTAAATGACCATGTTTTGTTCATGGACGTAAAACAGGAATGCCCTGGATGCTGGTAGTTGGTGGTGGTTCTGTCAATCAGGAATTTATTCTGCAAACTAGAACAAATCCATATCGCGGTCTCATTAGCTATTAAGCATTAAGATTTTTAGAGACTGGAGCAGATCATCACACTTTATCTTAAACACCAAAAATGAAAAGCAAGGTGATTGCAGGGACCTGGGCAATGTTTGCAGATCTCTACCTGTGTCTCTTGGGGTGTTTTGAGGTACCTTTAAGTTGGCGAATCATGTGTCTCTTAACAAACATGAGTGCAGAGCTGTAGCACGGTCATAGACATCAATTTCGACACACTAGCTCTGTGGTGAAAACAGATCTGGAATTTGGCAAGCTGATCAAGGCAGCGGTGAGCTAGAGTTTTAATGGCAGTAGAAAATGCTTTTATATTCGGCACCGATTAATAAGAGAAATCAAATTAATTTGGAGCAGAAAAGGCTGGATTATATCTCGTGTATTCTGCATGATGTTTTCTTCAGCCCATCTGCATTAGCTGCCACCTAAGAGTGTGATGTGTTGTGTTGTCTGTACCCTTTGCTTCCAGTAAAGAGCTTTTCATTTGCCCGAATAATTTCACAAGAGCATTTATACAATCAGTTTAATTACAACAAACGAAGACTACAAGTACTGAAATGCTGAATAACACACAAAACTCTGAACACGGTGTCCAGGCAGCATGGAGTGGAGAGGTGTGGTGCAGAGGCCAGGGCAGCTGACTTTAGAGCACAGGGTTTACAATTCGATCCCCGCCTCAGGCCAGCTCAGCTCAGCACCATGTGACCACATGCGCCTTGAGACCCATAAGGGTGAGTAGTTCACGCTTTACAAATACGGATTTACATTATTCTTTTATTTTTTTTACATGGAGCGATCTGTGTTCTTAATGACAGAAATGAAGCCAGAAAGAGTTGGTGTGAAGAGCACTGAGTGAGGTGGAGGATGTGTTTGGCAGCCAGCCATCATGTGATGGAAAAGGGCAAATTGGAGACATCACCTTGCATTGGAAACAGCAAAAGAGGAAAATCCTGTGAGTGATACTAGGCCTACACCTGCCTCCTCAGGCTTTTTCATCTGATGAAATGTCCATAGATGAAAAATAATCTGGGGGTATTTCCACGGGGTACAACCTAGCAGCTTCAACCATGCCCAACAATAGTCCCTTCATTATGTAGCTCTTGAAAAGGCATCAAAACATGTTTGCTCTCTCAGAGTGTTTCCTTTTCCTGCACTGACCTGCAGTAATGTGCAGGGGTTTGGCCCAGTCATTTGCTGAGTTTTCCTTCCAGTGAGAACAATAATTGCTCCATTCCTTTGGGCTTAAGGGATCCCGTGGGCACCATCATTCCTACTACCAATAATCTGCTCTCATTTGTAGATTCTTGGCGGACATGGTATGGTTATTTTGCATTTTGCATTAAGGTGTACATTCTAGTAGGCACTTTCCTTTTTATCTGTCCTTGGGTCCTGAAAAAAGTTGCATCATTTATGTGACAATGAAACGTGAGAACAGGCCTTAACTAATTGGTCTTCTATTTTAGCATGGACAGTGAGTGAGCCTTTTAAGGAATCTACACTCACTAGATACACTTTTAATGAATGAATGAGCTAAACATACTCCTGTCTTTGAGGACATCCAGTACCTTTAGTGACTAGATATCCCTCATACCCTTTTCTAAACACAGCTTAGGGTGGGTTACGTGCTAGAATTCCTCCCACCCCATTACCTTAACACCTTTTGGGTGTCATCAAACTACTCCTTGGCTTTCCCCACATCTTTGTCTGATCCTGCATACAATAATGGAGCTTGAGAGCAATGATTAGAAGCCCAAGACACCTTAGATACCAAACCTCTGCTCCACCTGGTGGCTCCTGTCAGATGTCTCCTACAAATGTTTCATATCTTAAAAGTTTTGAATTGTTTCCATCTAGTAGTATTTGATCGATTCTATTTAGAGATATTAAAACCTGAACAAAGATCTCTGCAGCACTGTGATTGGATTTCGTTAAATTAACTCTCACAGAGCCCCCCATTTAAACAAACTCAGCAAAATCTCCTCCTTTATACAGCATGCTCAGACCCACACAACAGTCAAACTATAAAACCCCTTCACTAATGCAGATCACTTCTAACTTTAAGGGCCTTGTATATGTAAAACAGGAAGTGCTGCATATTGTAGCTCCACAGGCAAGGCCTATTTAAACACACCTATAATCATCCTTGTGTAAGGAGATGTTATCTCACTGCTTGCAGACCACAGGTTTAGCCCACAAGGGTGTTAGGTAGTGAACATCCATCAGCACAGTATGTGACATGTACATAGAGCGAGATTGTGTCTCTTAGTTAGGCCCAGCGCATATATCCAAATGCTGATAACATTAAGGGACATATTTACAAGCACTGTTACATCGCTCTTACACCACGCAATGTGGTGCAAAAGACATGCCTAACCAGGTGAGGCATAACAAGGAGAAATAGCTTTACTTCTTCTGGTTACTTATTCTTTCTAAGTCGGCTGCATTCTGCATCACACGCAGAAAGAGAAATTTGCCTCTCAGGATTGTTTTTGTCCAGGATGGTGTCCCTTCCTGCAAAAAAAAAAAATCCTTTCTGCAAAGCAGGTACCCTTGCACCATGGTGCAAGTGCGCCTGTATTGGCGCCAGGCAGCCAAAATGGCATCAGCACAGGGACAAGGACAAGAATGCGTCGAATTCTTTAAAAGTTTGGCACATTTCTGCCCTTTCCCTGTCACGCAGCACAGGCAGGTGACTTGGCCCTAAGTGCTAATGAAAGCCCCACTCCAGGAAAGTGCAGTTTCAGGTCTGTTCAGATATGGACTACTTTTCCATACTCCCTGCAGGCAGAGAAAACACTACTCATGGAGCAGGAAAGGTCAGAGCAGGAGAGGTCAGAGCACTCTTTTAGAACCATTCTTTACTAAACCATCTTTTTTCCTGTCCCTGCTGCCTATTTAAGATTAGCGGTACAAAAGGGGGTGGTGATGGCCGAGCATCTGAATCAATCAAACACTCACACCCAGTCAAAAGATCTGGGTTTCATCCATCACCGTTCTTTAGCCCACTCTGACACCCCAGTTCAGACATGGCTATATGCAAATCAGTCTGACCTTGTGCCTCATTGGAACAGTCCAGCCCGAACTGCCAAGCCATGTCTTCCCTGGACCGGAAACAAGCTTCCGAGGACTGGTTTCTGGCATTCCAGCCGTCTTCAGCCCGGCTTGCTTGAATCCAGTGGCAAAGTGAGCAAGGGACTCACGTCTGAGCATACCCTGCCACACTTATGGCGGCCAAAAGCAGTACAAAAGGGGGTGGTGAAACCGGTCCCAGGATGCTTGCTTCCGGTCTACGGAAGACATGGCTTGGCAGTTCGGGCTGGACTGTTCCCATGAGGCACAGGGTCAGACTGATTTGCATATGGCCATGTCTGAACTGGGGTGGCTGAGTGAGCTAAAGAATGGTGATGGATTAAACCCAGATCAGTTGACTGGGGGTGAGTGTTTGATTTCCTCAAACGCTCCGTCCATCATCCCCTTTTGTTTCTATTTAAGATTAGCAGCACTCGGATTATCTCGCTCCAGGTAAATCAGACAGGAAAATGTTACAAGTTTTCTTTGAAAAAAAAAAGCAGGCCGAAGTTCTAATTGCAGTAATATTTTTCAATAAATGTGGCGCCGATGCAGTATAAATCCATTTTATTTACAGTCATACCGCTGACTATCTTCAGAACAAGCTTGTCATAAAATTGAAAAAATATCTTATAAATAGAAATTGTCAATGAGAGCACAATATTTCTCAATAATTGCTTTGTTACAATGCTGACTTTGACACCCATATGCCCAGCTTCCGGCTGCTCTGTGTCAGATTTCTCGAACATGTGCTTTAAATAATAGTAAATTGACCCCATGACCTTCCAAAGATGGTTTTAAGGGGATCTGCTTATGGGTCCGTCAGTTGCCGAGCAAATTAGAGACACAGTCATAAAATTCAACTGAAATGTGTAGGGTTTCATTGGAGCTAAATAATTCATTGTTCAACAAACGAAATTCTTTCAATACAACGTCCCTCTGGTTTAAACATTGCGATTTTAAGTGGCTATTGCATTTTTAAATATGATTGCGTAGTGAGGACGAAATAATGTCAGAATACTAGCTTTGTTTAGGACTCTAATATAATATAACCTACTACTTGGATCTAAAAAACTGTTGGATTGTGGTATAACGTTCAAGCCTTAAAATAAGCTATTAAAAATCAGCTGGTCCAAATATACAGAATCTATAGCTTTTTCTTTGTGATGATTGTTTCACAGATTTGTACTTTGCTAGATTCGACTCAATGATATTTGCATTACTTAATCAAAGCCTGGGGAGTCATCACTCTTCCTCTGTTACCTGAACTAAAGCTATGTCTTCCTTTATATTTCTTCTTAGTTTCATTACCATATAACAAATCTAATGGCTATCTATGTTATGCATTTATTAATCCGAAAAAGAATATAATTTCTGCCTCTTTAATCGTGTAACAAATGCGTTTTCTGAACATAGGGCCTCATTACAATGGCAGTGGGACCGCCACTGTTAGGCTGTCGGTGGCGGTCCCACCACCCACAGACCCTGCAGGACCACCCAGTGCATTATGATGACGGGCGGATGTAGGGTTGGCGGAGAAACTGACCGAAACGCATTGGACGGGCTCAAGAAGCCTATCGGACAGTCTGCAATCCCTACAATGGTGGCGATGCCTGCTCAGGCACCGCCATAGGGATTACAATGGCCCTCTCCGCCGGCCGTTTCATGGCGGTTAACCCGCCATTTAAAGGCTGGCAGAAAGGGACTTTGGGGGCCCCCAGTGGGCCCCCCTTCTCCATGACCCTCAAAAATGTGCCCTGCATGTGGCAGACATCGCATGGTGCCTGCCACATAGCGCAGGGATATATAAGAGGTGTTTTATTTGTATTGCGGTGTGTGCTGCAGCCCGCAGCACACGCCGCAAGATACACAATGCAACCGCTGTGAAGACGGTCGCATCGTAATGCGGCCAGCGGGACCTCCGACTCCTGGTCAGGCAGTCCTGTTTCTGCATCAGTTACGTCAGCCCGACATCATAATCAGACCCAAAGTACTTCGTTTTTTCCTCCCAATTAATAAAGTAGACACAAAATTCTGTATTTGTGGATATTAAGTCATTTTGGTGTTGTGTGTAGCTACATAGTTCACAGAATCGGTGGAATTCTGAACAAAAGAAATCTCCTCAGCTTTTCTTTCAACCCTAATGTTAATTGGTTATTGATCATTACAGTTAGCCCGGGTAGTGAACCAAGAGCCAGATATATGAATTATTAGTTCCAAAAACTGGTCAAAATTTGTGACCAGCATTTTTTTTAACCAATAAAAAATTGTACAAACCACCCCATGCATTAATAGATCAGTTTGCAAAATTGCCCTAACCTCATTATTAATATTAATGTAGTAGTTAGCAAATTGAGACCCATTCAGATTGGTGGCCATCAAAGCAATGTGGTCTGCTAGGATCAGTGGACTACCAAGTCTGTGATCGTTTTACATTAAAGTAAACTACTCCTCAGCAAAAAAAAAAATTTTACATTCACAAGGGGATACCCATTTTGCGAATGGCTTACCAACCTAGAGCGGGAGTGGGTACTTTTTCAACATTTTGCAAACTGATTTGTCGCAAAACATTGTTACATGTCATAGTGATTCGTTATTCGGAAGGGATGTCTACAATACTCTCATTACTAAAAAAGAGATCTGTGTGGGGTCACAATCCTTTTTAGGAGTCTTCCAAAATTAACCAACCACTAAAATTGGAATCTTGCATTAGAAAAAACATGTTTGCAGCCTCAAACTCCAAACTGGGTCTGTACAATCATAAAAATGCATTCTACATTTGACCCCTATTATGTCTTTTCTCAGAACATTTGTGAGATATTGGCTTATTTCCTAAGTTAAAAGGGAACCTGGATGAGTTAAGTCATGTATGAGAACAAAGGTCCTCATCACAAAAGCAGCAGCATTTTCGATAGGAATGAATTCTTCACACAGGCTGTATTGAATTCAGTAGCATGCAACATCCATAAATTTAGAAACCTGATATAGTGAAGAGCAGTGTAGTGATACAGTGCTCAGTGAAGAGCAGCTGTGATTCAGCGATAATGCCAAAGTTATTTAATTATAAAAGAAAATTGATCCTAAGTGTAGGCATGAAAGTAATTGTATTCATCTATGTGGCTAGATTAATTTAAGGATCTCTAACAAAAGTAACAGGGTATGGTTGGAGTCCATAAAAATGGCATCAACCAACTGTAAATTATTGACATTTCTTTTTGTTGTTTTTGTTTATTGAAAACAAATTTTATTCAGGTTTTACACATGGTGCAGCATTGGCTGGAGGGCCCATACATCAATCGGAGTCAATGCAAATTTGACCTTGTACAAGTTAAGAGTGAAACAGAAAAGAAAAACAAACTGTAAACCAGTATTAAACTGAGCACAGATTATACACCACAACCCCCTCCCGCTTCACCCGATCATTGACGCATAGTATACAACTAATTAACCTTCTCGGATCTAAGGAGACTTTCAGCTAGATTCATCAAAGAGCCGTTTTGCGAGTCCTTAATAGCGATTATTAAGGTATCGCTATTAAGGACTTGCAAAACGGGATTCATGTAGGAATCGCTAAATAAAATGCGATTCCTACACATTCCTTATTTGCGATTAGCAAATTGCTAATCGCAAATAAGGAATAACTCCCCATTCATTCCTATGGGCCTAAAGGCCAAGGCCCATAGGAATGAATGGGGAGTTATTCCTTATTTGCGATGAGCAATTTGCTAATCGCAAACAAGATAGCGATTTCAAGGGTGCCAGGGGTGTCCAAAGGACACCCTGTAGCACCCCTGAAATGCAAATTTACACAGGTGTTGCGCACACACATGTCCAAAGGACATGTGTGTGTGTAACATGCAACAGAGAAAAATGCACTAAAGTGCATTTTTCAATTTTTTCGCTATTTACCACGAAGTCAGACTTTGTGGTAAATAGCGGCCAAGTATTGCGAATTCGCAATTTAAAATTGGTTAATGAATTGCATTTAAGGAATCTCTAATAGAGATTGCTTAAATGCAATTCCTCGCAAATATGCGATTTCGCAAATAGCGATTTTTGCATTTGGGATGATGAATCCCAAATGCAAAAATTGCGCTTGCAAAGGGCCAGATTCTCAGAATCTGGCCCTTTGCGAGCGCAATTTCCTTTCATGAATCTAGCTGTATGTCTATTAGACTGCATTTCCTGTGCTATGAGGGATTCTGGGGACAAAATGTTGACATTTAGACCTCGAGTTGGTAATCATTGGTCATCATCAGGATGATGGGTAATATTTAATAAATCTGAGGAATTAATAAAAAAAAGATTAAAAAATGTCATTGTTTAGGATGAGCGAATTAATAAAGAGTTCTGTGCTGCAAAAAGGTTCCTCAGATTACATTTACAACTACAAATGCATAAACATCCTGCTGTTTATGTCAGTATCAAAGTAGTGCCATATAACAGATGACAAGAACCAAAATAAGTAACTGGTGAAATCCACACTCCAACAAGAGGCAGAGATATCACTCTGCTTCAGTGTAACAAATATTACATCGAAACTGATAACATAGATGCTGCTGTCTATTTTGTTAAATAACATCAAAACTTACAAAACAATAAATTAGAAATAAACAAAAACACCTTGGTTGGAGTACAGAGATGCATGAATAGTGTTATTCTTGAAACTATAGAATGGCAAAATTGAAAAACCACTTCCATCGTGATAAAGAGCTTTTGTTCGAAATGTGTCGGGCCAGAGGGACTTTCAGTTATGTATTTATCATATGAAATCACATCATACATTTCCCCATGAGCGTGCTTCCTTCATTCTATGAGCAGTTGTGAGTAATATTGTGGTGTATTAAGCCGGCACCTGCACTGGCTGACTTGTACTCTGTTTTGTGCTAATGTTGGTAGAAAATAAACAAAAAAGAAATTATATATATATATATATATATATATATATATATATATATATATATATATATATATATATATATAGTTCCACACCTCCTCCGAGGTAGCCGGGACACCAGGACAGCGCTGCGCCCAAGGGTCGGAGGTCACCCTTTCCGTGTACTCGCCAATCACAAAAGCAATAAGAAATTGCTGGCGCACTCCCCTCCAGAAAGAAATGTTACCACTCCATTATCAGATGCAAAGAAACAGGTTTATTTTTCCATAATCATTCGCATGGTGTTCTGAGCTGGATGAAAAACCCAACGCGTTTCGACGACAAACTCGTCTTGATCACGCCCAACAGGTACCTCCAGTAAGCACCACGGAGCTGCGTTGCAGAGTGTTGTAAAAGGGGGCATGGACCCTGAACACCTCTCTGCAACGCAGCTCCCTGGCGCCAATGGAAGTACCTGGTGAGCTAGTTGGCCCACAGGGGACCTCAGGATTGAAGAGGAATTACTTCCCCGACTTAAAACGCACCACAGGGCGTGTTTGCACACATGTCACTTCAGGCCCAGCCCCCTTCCTTCACTATTGAGCAAAATATTCCTCTAAAAACAGCCTAACTACGAATTCCGATTTACTCACATGTTATTACAAGAGACGCCAGTGCTGCATCTTTGAGCCCAGTACGGACCCTGAAAAAAAAATCTAAGCGTATTTACCAGTAACTTGTATTTCCTTCCTTAGGAATCTATTGTGTGGTTTTCACCAGAAAAGTTTCTGAGTGTCTATTTTTGAAACGTACAAATATTCCTCAAAAATCAGCCGAACTACGAATTCCGATTTACTCATATGTGGTTACTCATAAAGATACTATTGAGACAGTTATTCACTCACTAAAACACCCATACACACACTCATCCACCCATACAGTCCTGCACACATCGTGTCTTCAAAAAACACATACAAACAGTGAGTCAATCATTCATGCATCTGAGCGCTAAGTAATACCCCCCACCAAACCATACAGACACTCATTCTGATAGTCAAAAAACCAATTAATAACCCATATAGACACTCATGTAGCTACTCACAAACCCATGCAGTCACTTATACACAAAGTGAGACACTGATACAGATATTTACATATTTAAACAAATTTATCGCTAATACATGTATTCACTAAGATACGCTTAATAAGTCAGTTATACAATCAATTTTACAAACAAAAACATCCATTTAGGCACTTATTTACCCATTTATTTTTCCATCGACCTTTAGATATACATATATAAAAAATATTTATTTTTCAGAAAGACACACATTCACTGGATGATGTCATCAATGATGTCATTTGAGATGTCATCAGTGATGTCATAAGTGATGTCACTGACCATGTCATGAGTGATGTAATATGTGACGTCATCAGCAGTGCATTGCGGGCACGCAAGTTATAGTTAGCTGAACTAACTATAATGGGGGAATTTCAATGGTTTTGTATGAGTGAAATGTCCAGCTAACTATAACATGTGTGAAACCTATGTTTTTTTCAGTGAATTTCTAAGGTTTTTTAAATGCTAATTCCTAACTATAACGTGGCTGAAACCTATGGTTTTTTCAGTGAATTTCTAAGGTTTTTTAAATGCTAATTCCTAACTATAACGTGGCTGAAACCTATGGTTTTTTCAGTGAAAATATATATATTTACTTATATATATGTGTTTGTGTGTGTGTATATATATATATATATATATATTCACTGAAAAAACATAGTTTTCAGGCCTTATATAGTTAGGAATTAGCATTTTAAAAACCTTGCAAATTCACTTAAAAAACCATAGGTTTCAGGCCTAATATTGTTCGGAATTAGCATTTAAAAAACCTTGCAAATTCACTGAAAAAACCCTAGGTTTCAGGCCTTATATAGTTAGGAATTAGCATTTAAAAAACCTTTGAAATTCACTGAAAAAACAATAGGTTTAAGGCCTTATATAGTTAGGAATTAGCATTTAAAAAACCTTTGAAATTCACTCCAAAAACTATAAGTTTTAGGGGTGTTATAGTTAGCTGGACATCTCACTCATACAAAACCATTGAAGTTGCTCCTATATAGTAGGTTGTAATAACTATATTTTGCGCTCCCGCAGTCCACTGCTGATAATGTCACATATTAGATCATTCATGACATGGTCAGAGACATCACTGGCAATATCTCAAATGACATCACCGTCCTCATCCCGCATATCAACCTTGGCCTACCGACTCCGGTGCCATCGACTTCAGTTCCTCAGCCGACGACCGCGCTTCAGCAACGCCGCTGCTTGCACCGTGACCTGCCAGCACCGCTGCACTTTGCACCTCAGCCCTGGTCTCACTGGTGGCGCTGGACAACCGTCACCAAGCTGCTGCCTGCACTGCGACCTGAGGGCACTGCACGCCGCACCCGATGCCTGGCGACGGCCACACTTCCGCCTTCAACCGCGAGTAGTTCGATCTACAATACGTGTGATTTCAAGAGCCTGACGACTCCTGCACCGTCCCCAGGAACCGACGCCTGCAGATACCGGCCTTATGGGGCTCATCGAGAGGTCGCCGATACCCTACATTTCTAAAGGTACTGTTTTGCGGGTCTTACCAACACCGCAGCTGGCGCGCGACACTGCGGTCAGCCAGTATTGTTTGGATTTGTTGTTCACGATACCGTGATAGCCTCAGACGAAGCTATCAACTGCAAAGAACTGTATTTCAAGTCTATTTTTGATTATTGAAGATTTCTGAGAACTGTATGGTGGATTATTTAATCGTTTTTTGTCTGTCTTGGATATATAAAAATATTGGATATATTTCTAAACTGGTGTGGTGTCCTTTTGTAGTGCTTTCACTGTATTACTGTTGGTTATGTGCAAATGCTTTACACAATGCATCTGACTGCTCGTGCCAAGCTACCAAGGGGGTGTGCAGGGGTTATTTTAGGAGTGTAACTCCCTTATCCTGACTAGAAGGATAGGAAGGGTCCCTACTTGGACAAAGGTGCAAACCCTTGGAAACTAGGGACCCCCATCTCTAATATATAAAGATCTACACATTACCTACTGGCGGTTGCCAGTAGGTATATATAGTTAGGACCTAGTTTCCATAGGAAATCTGCAACATTCTATTGGGAATAACTTTGGCGCCGGTTGATGAATCTTCGCGAATTTCTTAAAGAAGATGGCCCGCTCCGCTCCGCTCCTTCCCTGAAAGTTTTGGGGGGATTTGTCAAGTGGGGGTTGAGAAAAAAGGGGGGTCCCAAAACGTGTTTTCCCCATGTTATTTTCCATAGGACGATTACACACGGCTACAGCCCGAACGGCTGAACGGAATTACGTGCGCGGACCTTCGCGTGTGCGAGCTGCATTCTGATTGGCTGCCAATGTCTGTCAACACTCCAAAACAGAAATTGTTGGCAGCCATCTTGTGCCTCGGTAGACTGAGGCACAGGAATGCAGAAAAACAAACGTGTAGAACTCAAAAAGGGGGCAGGGTAGAAGCACCCTGACCCCCTAGGCCTTCTCAGGGGGTCCCAGAAGGACCCCCCAGGCCCCCAAAAATAGTTTTATTTTTTTTAAATCACGGGGTACACGTACCGTGTGCGCACGGGTCCGCGTACGTACGCGTACCCTGTGATTTTTCCCAAAAAAACTTCGGGGGCCTCGGGGGTCCTTGTGGGACCTCCTTAGCAGGCCTAGGGATTCAGGGTGCTTCTACCCTGCTCCCTTTGCGTGTGTTCCACCATTGTGTCACTGCCTTGGTTCTACCGAGGCACAAGATGGCTGCCAACACTTCCTGGTTTGGAGTGTTGACAGACAGTGGCAGCCAATCAGCATGCCTTCTCGAGAAAGCTGCATGCTCATTGGCTGTCAATACTTCTAACCAGGAAGTGTTGGTATCCATCTTGTGCTAGTGTTGACAGACAGTGGCAGTCAATCAGCATGCCTTCCTGAGAAAGCTGCATGTTCATTGGCTGTCAACAATTCTAACCAGGAAGTAAGTAAGTAAGTAAAATTTATTTCCACAATTAATTAAAATCATTGCAATATACACATTCAGAATTGACCGTTAAAAAAAGAGAATATTCAGGTCCATTAAAAAGACATTGAGTTTGTTGGTTAAAAAAGAACGAGAGAAATGTCACTTAGAGGGGATAAAGCTCAGGCTTGGTCAGATGGTAAGATCAAGGAGTTAATTTCTGTGATAAACTTTACAAAACGTGTCGCCATCTGAGGTGAATCTCCCCTCTTGCATGCATCGAGTGCTAACGGGCATGTCCTGATATTAAGAAAAAGCCAAATTGGTCGCAGCCAGAATATTCTTTGGGCTCGTAGGCGTTGACAAATGCACAAAATATGAATGAGATTTTCCTCTTCCTGATTACAAAAGCGGCATTGGGAGGAAGCTTCTTTCTTATATCCTTGGCCAAACTTATATGCCTTCAGCGGAATTAAGCCGAAGCGGAAACTCATTAATTGAAGTTTTGTATGAGATTTCATGGAGGATGCAAGATAGGGCAGTAGAGTTTTTGGGGCATATAGTTTGGAGGCCCAGGAGCCATGGAAGAGCTGGAGTAGCTGTTGCGCGTCGAGGTCATTTGATAGAATTTTTGCTTGCTTGGTTTAAAGCTTCGATATCGCCTCGATGGGCAACGGAGTTGACCATATGTCCTTTGCTTTGAGGGACTCGAGGCAGAATGTCAAATATTTGTTCCACAATGTTTTGGGGTTACTGAGCAATGACCATATGCAGCTCTTTAAAGTGTGAGGGCTAGCTTGTTTTGTTTTTAGGCAATAGGTGATATATCTTGCGCTCATGATCCATCACTGGGAAGATAGAGAAAATTCTTTCCAAATTTGGGCATGGGAAGTCGAGTTTGGCAATCGAAAAAACCCTGCGGTAACATGACGATTGCGCTCTGTCTAACCAATTATTCATTTTGTCTTTAAAGATTATTGCGCCGAAAGAGATTGTAGGAAGGAATTTTGCAGTAATCAATTTTATTAGCGGGACTAAGTCCTGGGAGTGCAAAGCACTCTTCGTTCTTATAAAAGCCCCCTCCAGGCTACGAGCAACTGCCTGCATTTCAGTTGTATGTACAGAAGGTCTCCTGTTGAAAGTAAAGAAAATGGTCAGGCGATTGAGTCGATGTCTCTCAAGTAATTTTGCCCGGCGTTAAACACCTCTAATACCATACAAGGGTTATCAAACAAAGAGGCAGGCGCTGGAGGCAGGAAGACAGGAAACAAGTTTTATTCCGGCGGAGCAGAACACATCAGATCGGACAACAAGGTATTGTTTCGAGGTGCTCTAACAGCCTCTCTGAGGCCTGGCCTCTTATACACTGGTTTTATGGCATGTGACCACTCTTTCTTACAATAAAGACATTGTGAGGTAAGGAAAAGACATCCCCGAAACCCCCCGTTTCCGGCCCATTCCAACACGTGGCTACAGTAGAGGTCCTCACCCCACATACGATAGGAGGGGGCTATCACGCAGCTGGGTGTTCCGCCGATTCTTTAGAATGTGTACGCCTGATCGGATCTCAGGGGGTGGGGAGGCCATGATCAATAGTAGCTCCTTTGAAGAGGGGCGACTTCATACAGTAGGGGGCAATAAACTGTATCCTCCGGCTAGGTGATGGCCTGGGATCCGTGCAGACAATCGGGCTCAGAGGAAGGGGTCATCAAAGGAGAGATATTCATGAAAGAAGGGTCGGCGCGGACAATCGAGCGTAGAGGAAGGGTTTATCAAAAGAGGGGTATTCATGAAAGGAAAGGAGGTGTTGGTCAGGCGCGGGGTGTGACTCCCAGGGACAGAGTCACGCGGAAGGAGAGGGTTTATGACTTGTGCATGTGAGAGCGGGGGCAGCCAGGATGCGTGGGGGATGCTTGTGGGGTCAGGGAAGTGCGCTAATGATCGATCGTGAACAGGGAGACCATGGTACCTAAAATGGCTGCCGTGCATATTCGTACGTGAGTCTGAGGAATGGGCAAGATGGCGCAGATGATGTTCAGTTCGCCAGCTAAAATTCCACAGTCCTCCCTTTTAACATGTCTCGCCAGCTTGTCAATTCGGATCTATCCCCATAAGACCACGTATTTCTATCTCATAGAGGGGACTCATGTGCTCAGTTCTGAAGTCCAAAGTCTTAGGGCACATGCAGTTAGAAATGAGTGAACACAAAGGTGGCAAACATTGAATTTCTAGGCAACACCCACACAGTACCACAACCGGTATCAATATAAACGTGAACAACCTCCATCCCCAATCCTTCAAAGTATCCCAAAACCAGCTTCCAAGCGACCATCCTTCTTGCTCCTGGTGAACCTCTGAGGAAAGTCTGTGGAGGTGTTCGATTGCTTTGTAGACTGAAGGCGAGTTATCTGGCACGTAGGTGCAACAGCTGGATCCGATGATGCGGCATGCTCCTCCACGGTCGGCTAGAACCACATCTAGAACAAGGCGGTTTTGAAGAGCCACCAGGCGGACTGCCTGAAGCTCAGCCGTGTTGTTAGCGAGGATGCCAGCCGTGATGTTAATGGTCGTTTCTACTGCCTGGGTCAGGTGTCGGATGGCGCGGCTGTTTGCCATCGGGCCCCACAGAGGAACAAGTCCCTTCACCGCATCCAGGAACTGTGCTCCGGTGGAGTCGGCTTGTCCAATGTCTCCGGCGCGCTTCTGCCGGTGATGGTTGGCTGGGGCCACATACGTGGGGGGGAGAATGAAGGCGATGTAGCAAGTACCCCCCCAACCTTTCGGGAGCCAAGTGTAAGCTTTGGTGCCGCAAACAAAGTACATATTCAGTTCGCCAACTAAAATTCCACACTCCCTTTGTGATCGATCCAAACACCCAGATACTTATATGCGGTGACAGTTTCCAGTGGCTTCCCTTCAATAAACCATGTGGTCTTTTTTATTTTCGTGGAAGATATTGCCATTGCTTTAGTTTTAGTAACATTTATCTCTAGCATATTTATGTTGCAGTACTGGGCGAGGGAGTCAAGCAGTCTTTGAAGGCCCACCTGAGTTTGGTCTAGAAGAATGGTATTGTCTGCGTATTGCAGAGTTTGAATTTTTCCGGGACAGCCATTCAGGGAGGTCTGCGAGGTACAAATTAAAGAGTAGTGGTGCAAGAGTGCACCCTTGTTTTAGACCTCTGCTAGTATAAATTTTGTTAGAAGTGGACCATCTCGATGTAACTCTTACTTTAACCCAAGTGTCTGTGTGTAGGGCTATTAGTGCTTTCAATAGCCACCAAGGGATGCCCCATCTTGCCAATTTTTCCCAAAGTTTAGGCCGGCTCACGCTATCGAAGGCTTTACGAAAGTAGATGAATCCCAGGTATATCGATTTACCTTTTGAGGCTAGGGTGGTTTCCATCAAGTGGGCTATACAGATCAGATTGTCTTCGATATGACGGCCTCTTTGGAAGCCAGTTTGGGTGAAAGGGATTAAGTTGTTATTTTCCACCCACTTTGTA
The DNA here is from genome assembly GCF_964263255.1 of Lissotriton vulgaris. NCBI lineage: Eukaryota > Metazoa > Chordata > Amphibia > Caudata > Salamandridae > Lissotriton > Lissotriton vulgaris. The sequence continues at coordinate 471,229,666 of NC_141697.1, forward strand.
AGTGCCTTTAAAAGGACGCTAGCGTATGCCTTCCCGTCCACATCGAGGAGGGCTATCATCTGATAATTGTCGGGATTAGAGTGCGAGCCTTTTTTATGAAAGGGAATGAAAAGTGATCCTTGCCAAGAGGCCGGGATGGGGCCTCCCAATATTGCGGCCTCAAAGAGGGCGGTCAGTATCAAGGCCCATTTCTGGGCGGAGGCTTTGAATACTTGAGTGGGGATTCCATTGGGTCCCGGGGCACTGCCAGCGCATTTTCTTTATTTTTCCTGTTATTTCATCTGTTGTTATCTTGACGGGGTGGATTGTGTCATCCTGGGGGATTAATTGATCGAGAGTGGACTAGCTACTGCTCTTTGAAGCGTGCGGTGCTGTATAAAGTATTTTGACATAGGTCTCCCAATCGACAGGAGAGATATTAGTTGCGGTGGGGGATTTAATGGCTTTGGTGGCCTTGTTTACCCAGTTCCAAAATTTTCTTTGGTCTTTAGATTTTATGATCTCAAAAGCTGTTGCCCAGTGGTACTCTTCTTCCAGTTTCTTTAGAATACACCTGGCCTTCCTGCAATCTTTTCTAGCGGCTGATATGTCGCTCTTCAGAGATTTATATTTGCTTTCGTTATTCGCGTTGGTCCGTTGCAACTTATTTATTTTACTTTTTGTAATGATTGTATGTTGTTTTTGCGCTAACTGAGTAGTTGAAGCAGGAAAGTCCTTCGAAAGGCTATTTGTTGGTTTTAAGGCTAATTGATCTCTGAAGTTGGTCAGTATGATTTCCCAAGAGGATGCTGTCAAGTGACTAATGCCAGCCGAAGCCCATTTGGTCAGAAGATTGTCCACTTCCGCTTCTATTACTTCCCAGTTTCCTTCGGACCATCTCAGATTTCTTACACTCTGTAGGTTCGATTTCGTTCCAATCAGGGGAATATTCAGGCCGTGTAGCTGCCTAAGGGCAATCTTGCACGTTAAAATGGCATGATCGCTATCTGGGGATGGTATTACCAAGAACTGAAGTACCAGGTGAAAGGCAGTAAGTGATATCCATATATAGTCTAAGGTGGCCATTCGGGAGGAGGATACGTGGGTGTATGCAGCTGGTTGGTCCGAGGCAATCCTTCCATTGAGGATGCGCAAGCCGAATTGATTTAATTTTGTTGCTAGTTTTATTCCATTGGCTTCCTTCCGTTGATACTGAGATTTTATCTCTGGGATTGCCCACATTTCATGAACTGATGATAGTTGAGAGGATTGGGTGGAGTCGATGTTCATTAGGTTGGAGTTAAAGTCACCCGTTATCAGCCACAGCTCGTTTGGGAATAGGGCTTCAAGATTGTTTATTATAGGTAGCATATTACTCAAAGTAGACTCTCGTCTTGTTTTTGTGGGGTGCAAGTAAACACAGCCAAGGATGATTTTTTGCTTTATTTTTCCCTTTTCATGGCTCTTAGTCTCGATGCTGATGAAGATATGGTCGCCCTCACCATTATAAAGTGTTTCTAATTTTGCGACCAGTGTGTTCTTCACAGCAATCAGCACGCCCCCGGATGCATGGCCGCCTGCTGTAGATGGAATAGCGAAAGATTTGATTACGGTAAAATCTTCCCAGATGGTATTCTCCAGGGCCCAGGTCTCTTGATTAGCGAAGATGTCATGGGTCTTCCGGAGGTCCGTGGTTAATCGTCCGATTTTCTCTTTTTTTAGACCCCGGATGTTCCAAGAGCATATATTTAGATAGTGGGCTATGTCATGATTGGGTTTGTTTTCATACAAGGTTGTCTGTACACTACCCTAAGGCCTGGGAGAGCCAAGACCAGTCTTGGGATTTATGCGGCTTAAGTACGCATTTGCGCGGTCCTCCTGCTGTTGTGGCTATTACTTGAAGCAGGTTCTCAATCGAGGGTGCTGTTTTTGATTCCTGTCGGAGGCCGCGTAGCATATGGGGTAACTGCTGATTATTCTTATCCTGATTTAAGTCTGGTCTGTTATTGTCAGTCGTTAAGGATTCAGAAGTTTTTTTTAGAAAGGTCGGGTAGCTAGTGATGGTGTAAAGGCTGGCCTGTATGCCCCATTCACTCAATTGTTTTGCGTTCTTCATTAATGTTACCACCCGGTCTGGATTGAAAAAAGTTACCACAGTTGACTAATTTTTCTGTCCCAGTGCGGGGTCTATGAAGGCTACTGTTTCAATGTCCGCTGAATTAACGCTTTCTAAGCCTGGAAGGTGCAAGCATAGCTTTAGGATATTTCCTCTGTTTAGCATATCCCATTGTCCCTGGGATTCATATTCCGGGTACAGTAGTATTTTGTTTATGTTGTTGTTCCACGGGTCGAAACTCTTGGTTGTTTGAATTCGGCTTGTGTGGTAGTACCTGGTTGGGACTGGGGGTTGGAAGGTCTATCAGAAGCTTTTCATTGCGTGGATACTCCAAATTGTCTTGAGTAATTGGTTTTAGAATCGAGGAGCAGGTACTTGTAGGCAGGTTGCTTCCTATCGCTGGTTTTTGAAGGGAGGGCGTCTTGCTGTCATGTCTAACCGCCTCTGTAATGGCCTCGATGTAAGTCTGTTCCTCTTCTATTCTTGGCAGTGAACGTTCTTCAATAAGAGTTCTTGTTTTTTGTCCTAGTTTCTGGATAGTTGGTTTATTTTGTTCGCCAAAGGAGGGAAAGGAACTTTTATTGAGAAATTTAACAGGATTGCCATTTTGCTTGGGATAATTTCTATGAAATTTGTTATTGTTCCTACTATTTTTAGTTGTTTTTTTTTCCTTTTGGTCTGATTTATAGACGTTTTCGAGTTTTCTGTTTTTTATTTTCGGTAGTCGGCTGGTTTTTCTGACTGCTTAGTCAAATTTGTTTGTTCCGAGCCATTGTAGTAATGCATTGCACCTTTTTTTTGCTTTGTTTAATTTCTTCTTGTTCTTTCTAGACAAGGAGGTTCCTTCCTTCAGGTTTTGTTTGGTCTTGATTGAAGACATAGGAGGACTTAATGAAGTAGGTGGCCTTTCTTCAGTGTTAGGTTGCGTAGTCGTTTCTTCAGCGTTCAATGATTGTAAAAAAGAAATGGTAACGTTGTCAGGATAAAAGACATTTCCTTGGGTACCAAAAGTAGAATCTTGGGCTGCGGGGAGAGGCTGTTCGTAATGAATATTTGATATAGCATTGAATGGTGATTGATCCAGTTTTGAGCTATTGTTGTTGTTATTGGGGCAATCTGGGTTGTTCAAGCTTAATTTTGATATTCTAGGGATTTCATAGGTTTGAGGTTGAGTAGGGGTACTTGGTTTCTGTAGCCTGGGCTGGGTCTTTATCCTCAAATCTTCTATTAAAGTGGACATTATTTCGGGCAGAGACTCAAGTTTTTTTAATAGAGGCACACAGTTGCAGCTGATTTGTGCATGGTTTAGATATGAATTTGTATTTGCAATTGGTTCCTGACTTAGATTCGCTATGGTAATGTGATTTTGAGCCACATTTTTTTTGGGCTCTTCGTATCATCGAGTTTAGCTGGTCCAATTTTGAGTCTATTCCCGTTATGGAGTCTGCTACTAATTGTATGATGGTTATGTGGGTGCCAAGTTTGTCAGCGTGCATGTGGGCAGCATTGGCCATGGAGTTCAGAGCTTGGTTGGTGGCTGCGAGAAGTGCTTCGACTTCAAACATTCCTGGGTTAGTTTGAGAGGCCCCTTGCCTAAGACCTGTTGTGAGGTGAATATTTTCTGTGGGGTTGTTGTAGACGAAAGGTGAATCGATAAGTTAATTAATTTGGTCCTTTTGAAGATTTTTGTCTGGATCTTGGTTGGAACTACAATCTTTAGTTCCGGCTTTGTGGCTGCTGATAGTTGCTGATGGGACATTTGGTGGACTTGCTTTGGTCTTCGCCTCGAGTGAATCATTATTTCTGGAAAGAGTGAAGTGAAGTACCCCATTAGGGATTGGAGTGGATGTTTGTGACGGAAAATCAAAACTGCATTTTCGAGTGTAATCATTCAATGGGCCCTTTGACAGATTTGACACGTCTTCATGCGGTGGTAGACTTTGCAAGGGCGAAAGCTTTATTGATTGAATCAAGGAGTGAGTCGATGAAATCCAGATTATAGAATCAGCTGGGGTACGTGCCGTGGTTTTGACTTTATCTTTGCCTTTTTCCGACTGGGGGGTTGAATATTCTTTCTCTGGATTAGAGACACTGACAGGGCTGTTGGCATACGACAAAGCAGGGAGAGCAGACATTGCCGAAGAGAGCATGATTTCAGACGATTTGCTTGAGCTTGGTTGTGAAGGTTGTTTCTCTGGGAAAGACAGGGGTAATATCGGATGAAGGAAGGAATGACTGGCTTATGGGTTTGCTGGATCAGTAGCAGTGTCAGTAGCTATGATCTTGCGACAGATAATTATTTCGGGATATAGTGAGATTGGGTTAGGAGGAACTGGCGGAGTTATTGGTTGATGAGGAAGCTTTATATTCTTGTCTCGTGAAAATTGAGAAACAGATATATTTTGTTAGCCAATCCGGAGAAAGTGGTCTCTGATATCGGCAGTACCATTGTTTTTGATTTTAGTTGAATGTGAAAGACGAGCGGGTTGCGCGAGAAGGTTAATTGGCATTTTTTCGCCCTTTGAGGCTTCCAATAGGGCCTTTAAAAGCCTCTCGTCGGCCTCTTCCGTTCGTCCAAGGCGCAGTGGGCGAGAGGGAGATTGATAACCACAGCCTGCCTCCTGGGGATTCTAACCAGGATGTGTTGGCAGCCATCTTGTGCTCGGTAGACCGAGGCACAAGAAAGAAGAAAAACAAACGTGTAGAAAAAAAGCACCCTGACTCCCTAGGTATGTTTATTTAAAAATTACCCCCCAGGGGGACCAAATCGTGGGGCATAGTGATAAAGAAGTGTGGGGGTGCCCAACCCCCCCCCCCACATTGCCCCTTTTTATACCTCTCTGCAATGCAGCCCCCTGGTGCATACTGGAGGTTCCAGGTGGGCTAGTTGCCCCCCAGGGACGCCCAGTATGCAAGGGAATTAGTTCCCCCTCTGCAAACACACCCGGGGGCTGCGTTGCAGAGAGGTGTAAAAAAGGGTGTGACCTCATTACACCTCTCTGCAATGCAGCCCACTGGCTTATACTGGAGGTTCCGGGTGGGCTCGTTGGCTCACAGGGACCCCCAGTATGCAAGGGGAATTAGTTCCTCCTCTGCAAACACGCCAGGGGTTGCGCTGCAGAGAGGTGTAAAAAAGGGTAAGGACGGTACCACTCCGACATCGGCACAGCCCTAGGGGGGGGCGCTGGCGCTCCCCCCCGGGGCATCGATCTTCAAGCCTCAAGCGGGGGTGGCAGCGGAAGACTTTCCGCTGCCACCCCCGGACCCCCCTCCACGCTTCCTGGTGACGTCAACACGCTGTTGAGCGCCAACGTCATCAGGAAGCGCTGGACGCGCTGGAAGCCATTTGTTTCCACGCGTCCAAGGAGACAGGTCGGTGGGGCGGGGGGGCCGTTTCTCGGTGCCTTGAGGCATCGGGGGGAGGAAACAGTGTTTCCTCTCCCCTGATGTCCCAATGCAGGGCATTCCTGGTGTAGGATCGCGCACAGCGTTGCGATCCTGCACCAGAAATGCCCCCACTAGACATCAGGGATACTCTATTGTTTGTTTAGGAAGTGACCCCTTGGGCAAGGGTCGCTTCCTTGGGGGTAATTTAATTTTCAGACTTTTATGCCCCCCCTGGGGGCAGATCGGGCAAATTTTTCCCAAATCCGGACCCGGGGGGGTAGAAAAGCCCACTAGACACCAGGGATTGTTTTTTTTTTATAAAGGAAGCGACCCCTTGGGCAAGGGTCGCTTCCAGGGGGATAAATAATTATTTTAGACTTTTCTGGGCCGAATCTGGATCCAGGGGGGTAGAGAAGCCCACTAGACACCAGGGATTGTTGTTTTGTTTATAAAGGAAGCCACCCCTTGGGAAGGGTCGCTTCCCGGGGGCAATATAAATATTTTAGACTTTTCTGCCCCCCCTGCGGGCAGATCGGCTGTTTTTTTTCGAGTCTGAACCCAGGGAGGGTAGAAAAGCCCACTAGACACCTGGGATTGTTTTTTTTTTGTATAGGAAGCGACCCCTTGGCCAAGGGTCGCTTCCTTGGGCCCATATTTTTTCAAAAATATATTCTGCCCCCTCTGGTCAAGGATTGCTTCCAGGGGGCCCAAATTTAAAAAGATGTATATTCTGCCCCCCATGGGGACAGACAACCCATTTGTGACATACCCTGTGACATAGCCTGTTGTAATATGTATTGTTTTTTTCTTCTAAAGTGTATTGTTTTATTTTCTCTTTAGACTGTTGCAGTGTGCGGTTCCGTTACTGGTGGTCTGCTGTTTGTGTAGTTGCATGTGTTTGGTAAGAGACCTTTTTTGTACAATTTTAATGTAAATGTTTTTTTTGCAAAGTGTGTAATAATACGAGTATGTTTGGTTTCTGTTTTTTGTGATTGTAAAACATGTTTTGCATTTGTGCTTGATGTGTACTTTGCTTTCTGTAGATGTAAGTTTTTTTTTTCTTCTTTCTAGTGGGATATCGTTGCCTATTTGCTGTGTCTTTGCAGAGTAGGTGCTGGTGAGTGTAGCTGTCTCTTATAAGTGATTTGTATATTTTTTCAGTATATAGATCTTTGTGATAAAGGCTTACATTTTTTTACTTACTTTGCACGTTGTAGAGTTGTTTGTGCAGTCTCGTTTTTTAGTAAGGATAATGGCTAGCCGCCGGATTACTGCTCAGCAAGTTGTTGGAATGCTTTTTTAATCTTCCTCTGACCATTGTTCAGAGAGTGACTCTAATTGTGAGGCAGAGGTGGGAGGTGAAGATTCAGGTAGTGAGCTTTCTCTACACATGGCTTCATCTGATGATGAAGATACTCTGAGTGCTGATGAAGCTACTTTTGGTGTGGATGAAGTGCCTGTGGTTGCGGAGGACATTGCTGTGCCCATAGTGCAGCAAGAGGCATCTGGGCTGCAGCTTTCGGCTGCTAGACTTCCAGTTGGTGTAGTGAGACAAGAGGCAGCTGGGGGGCAGCCTGGGGCTGCAAGACTTCTCATTGAAAGTTCTGACCTCTGGGTTGTCCCAGGCATGGTGCAGCCAGCATTGCCTGAATTTACTGGTGTTCCAGGGTGTAGGGTGAACACTGAAAACTTTTTGGCAATCGATTTTTTCAAGTTGTTTATGGATGATGTGTTTTTGGCTGAGATTGTAGAGCAGACTAATTTATATGCAGAACAGTTTTTGAGGGAGAACTGTGCCAGCCTTAAGCCCCACGCTAGAGCTGCCCGGTGGACTCCCACAAATCTGGAAGAGATGAAAAAGTTCTTGGGTTTAACCTTTTTGATGGGCTTGCTTAGGAAGCCATCAATGGCTTCATATTGGTCTACTAGTCCCTTGATGGCAACTGCTATATTTCCGGCAGTCATGAGTCGTGATAGGTATTTGCTTCTGCTTCGGATGATGCATTTTGTTGATAATGGTTTAGCTTTGCCACGAGTTCACCCTGATTGTGACTGTCATTGATCACTTTGTTGATCGGTTTTCTGAGATCTATGTTCCTGGGAAAGAAATTTCAGTGGATGAGTCTTTGTTGTTGTTCAAGGGCCGCTTGGTTTTTCGTCAATACATTACTAGTAAGAGGGCACGCTATGGAATTAAGCTGTATATGCTGTGTGACAGTCAGACTGGGTATGTCTTTAATTTCAGGGTGTACACCGGTAAGGAATCCAGTATTAACCCCCCCGGTTGTCCGTCCACTTTTGGAGTGACCGAGAAAATTGTGTGGGAACTTGGTAGAGGATTATTTACCGAAGGCCATCATTTATATGTTGATAACTTCTACACTGGTGTGCGGTTGTTCAGGGAATTGGCCAAAGTGGACACTGTTGCTTGTGGCACAATCCGCTCTAACCGTAAAGGTTTCCCAAAAGAACTTGTTTGTCAAAAGCTTGCCCGGGGTCAGTGCAGTGCATTGCGTTGCGAGGAGCTTCTAGCTGTGAAGTTTTCAGACAGGCGAGATGTATACATGTTGACTACCATACATGATGAAAGAACTGAACCGGTGACTGTTTGGGGTCAGGTTGCAGAAGCGTACAAACCTGTGTGCATTGTAGACTATAATAGGCACATGGGTGGTGTTGACAGAGTAGATCAGAGGTTGGAACCGTATGCTTCTCTTCGTAAGGCTTACATTTGTACAAGAAGTTGGCTATCCATCTTTTCCACTTGGCAACCTTCAATGCTTTTGTTGTGTTCCAGGAATATTGTCCTCAGTCAAAGATGACTTTAGTAAAGTTTCAGGAGTCTGTAATAGGCAGCCTTGTTTTAGTGGAACAGGCAAGTATTCCTGGAGTTGGAGTGGTGGAGGATGTTGCCAGATTGAAAGATCCCCACTTTCCTGATCAAATTCCTCCTACTTCCTCAAACAACTTTACCAGTCGGAGATGTAGAGTCTGTTGGTGAATCGGTTTGTGGAAGAAGGTTCGTATGTACAGCCCCGACTGTCCTTCGAACCCTGGGCTGTGTGTACCTGCTTGTTTTAGAATGTACCACACGCAAAAGAAATTTTGGGAGCATCCATGAGTGGTAAAGTGAACTGCCTGGCCTCTATTATTTAATACTTATTGTTCAGTTACAAAGTTGGCATTTGTGTAGTGTATTTAGTTTTAGTTGTTGTGTTAGTAGATTTGTATCAATTTGCAATTTGTTTCTGTCTTTTTATTTATATAAAAAAAATTCTAAAATATGATGTTGGTTTGCGTGTAGTGGCGATTGTCTGGCGGTGTGCGTGGTCTGGCGCTTGGCTGGCGGTGTCTGTGGACTGGTGCTTGGCTGGCGGTATGTGTGGACTGGTGCTTGGCTAGCGGTGTGCGTGGTCTTGCGCTTGCCTGATGGTGTTTGGATTGGTGCTTGGCTGGTGGTGTGCCTGGACTGGTGCTTGGCTGGCGGTGTGTTTGGAGTGGCGCTTGCCTGGTGTTGTGTTTGGATTGGTGCTTGGCTGGTGGTGTGCCTGGACTGGTGCTTGGCTGGTAGTGTGCATGGAGTGGCGTTGACTGGCGGTGTGCGTCGAGTGGCGCTTGACTGGCGATGTGCGTCGACTGGCATTTGCCTAGCGGTGTGTGTGGACTTGCATTTCGTTGGAGGTGTGTGTGTGGACTGGTGCTTGGCTGGCGGTGTGCGTGGTCTGGGGCTTGGCTGGCGGTGTGCGTGATCTGGTTTTTGGTTGGCGGTGTGTGTGGACTGGCGCTCGGCTGGCGGTGTGTGAGAAGTGACTTAATGCTGGTCACTACACACAGTGCTAGTGAGCGCAACTCTATTCAATCCATGTGTTTGTGTATTTGCTGTGTCAGGAATGTGGGCGTGTGAAAGTGATGGGCCCTTGAATGCTGCTGTCTGCTGGTGGAAGTATAGTAATGTGATGGGTCCGCGGCTGGCGGTGTGAATGTTTTATATGTGTCACACATATGAAAGGTGTATGAATGGCCTGTAAAGAGGTTGGTGCCGTGTCGTGGCTTTACAGCTCACGAGCTGTGAGTCAATGGTTCAGTTTCTCGTTCTTTCAGTTATTAACAGTGCATTTAATTCTTTGTGAAATCACTTGCTAATACAATTGCATATACTGAACCATCACTCACCCTCGTGCCAAATCCAACCAGTATGTGGGTGTGTTTGATGACTTGATGGCTGTGTAGTAATTGTTATTTATTTTTTTTACTTTTTGAAGCAGGGTGCACTTTGTCTCTTTTTTTAAATGTTGTGATGTGTTGCTTTCGTGCCTGGTGGTGTGAATGGTCTTCTGTGTATCAGGTATGAAAGGTGTGTGAATGGCCTGTAAAGCGGTTGGTGCCTTGAAGTGGCTTTACAGCTCACGAGCTGCGAGTCATTGGTTCAGTTTTTTTGTCCATGTAATTGACAGTGCATTTCATTTTTGTGAAATCACTTGTTAATAACATTTTATATACTGAACCATCACTTGCCCTCGTGCCAAATCCAACTAGTATGTGTGTGTGTTTGAGGAATAGATTGCTTTGCAGGGATCTTGGTCTTTTTAGTCTCTCTGCCAAGGTGTACATGTCACCTACGAATAACCTACCAATTTTAGATATTGTTGAATACCCATGGGAGTACATGGTGATGTCTCTCTGGTGAAATCTAACAAGTTATTTTATCCACAATATCCTGCAAAACTCACAATGTCTGTCATATTTTCCTTGCAATATTGTGCCCAAATTGTCACGTTGCAGAAGTAAACAACTAATTTTGTCAAAACTATTTGGTTTTCCTAGGGGGATCACATGGGTTTTTCACTCCGTGCTCGGTGGCCATCTAGGGAAACCTACCAAACCCACACATTTCTAAAAACTAGACACCCGGGGGCTTCCAAAGAGCTATGGCTTGCATGGATGCTCCAATGTTCCTTTACCCAGAATCCCTTGCAAACCTCAATTGTAGCTGAAAAAAATATTTTTTTCACACATTTTTGTGTGGGAATGCGTGGCATCACTAGGCTCACACAAATTTCCTCCCACCCAGCGTTCCCCCAGGTCTCATGATAAAAATGGTACCTCACTTGCATGGGTGCCTCAAGGACCAGCAACGGGCAAGGGCCCAAAACCTAATGAGGCGACATCAAAATACCCTATCACAAACCAACCTGGTTTTGCAAGGGGGTTCCCACGAGTTTTTTGCCCGTGGCTCGGCGGCCAACTAGGGAAACCTGCCAAACCCAAGCATTTCTGAAAACTAGACACCCGGGGGCTTCCAATGAGCTATGGCTTGCGTGGATCCTCCAACATTCCTTTACCCAGAATCCCTTGCAAACCTCAATTTTAGATGAAAAAATCTGTTTTTTCGCACATTTTTGTGTGGGAAAGCGTGGCATCACTGGGCTCACACAAATTTCCTCCACCCACCGTTCCCCCAGATCTCCCAATAAAAATGGTACCTCACTTGCGTGGGTGGCACAAGGACCCACAACAGGCAAGGGCCCAAAACCTAATGAGGCAACATCAAAATTACCTATCACAAACCAACCTGGTTTTGCACGGGGGTTCCCATGAGTTTTTGGCCCGAGCTCGGCGGCATTCTAGGAAAACCTACCTAACCCACATATTTCTGGAAACTAGATACCCAGGGGAGTCCAGCGAGGTATGGCTTGCGTGGGTCCCTCATCATTCTCCTACCAAGAATCCACTGCAAAGCTAAAATTTTGCAAAACAAATCACTTTTTTCTCACATTTCAGTATGGTAAAGTTGTGGAATCTGCGTGGATCTTCAAATTTCCTCCCACCCAGCTTTCCCCTAGGTCTCCCGATAAAAATGGTACCTCACTTGCGTGGGTAGGCATAGTGGCTGCAACTGGAAAAGGCCCGAATTGTACGGTGGAGACTTCAAAATTACCTATAGCATAACGACCTTATTTTTTGGGGGGGGGGCCTGAGTTTTTTGCCCCGTGCTCGGCGGTCATTTTGGGAAACTACCAAACTGAAACCTTTCTGAAAACTAGACACCCGGGGGAGTCCAGGGAGGTATGGCATGCGTGGGTCCCCCAATGTTTTCCTACCCAGAATTCCCTGCAAACCTTAAAATTAGGTTAAAAAAACACTTTTTCATACATTTTTGCGTGGGATCTCCGTGCCGGCACAAATGTCCTACTACCCAGCGTTCCCCTTGTTCTCCCGAGTAAAATGATACCTCACTTGTGTGGGTGGGCCAAAGGCCTGTGACTAGGATGACCCCAAAACAGTAGAATTCTCTGTGCTTTTTTTGTGAATACTGAACGCTACAATTTTTTAAAATAAATGTTTAGCCTGTTCAGCTTTGGGCACCCACACAAGTGAGGTATCATTTTACTCGGGAGAACAAGAGGAACGCTGGGTGGTAGGACATTTGTGTCGACCACGTTGCGTTTTGCGCCGTTTCCGGACGCAGGCACTAGGCAGACCCACGCAAGTGAGGAACCATTTTTCTCAGAAGACTTTGGGGAACGCGGGGTGGGTGGACATTTGTTGATCCACGCAGATTCCAGAACTTTCCACCACAGAAATGTGAGGAAAATGCATATTTGTTTCCAATTTTTTTACTTTGCATGGGATTCTGGGTAACAGACTTTGGGGAACGCGTGGTGGGTGAACATTTGTTGATCCACGCAGATTCCAGAACTTTCCAGCCCAGAAATGTGAGGAAAATGCACATTTTTTCCAATTTTTTAACTTTGCAAGGGATTCTGGGTAACAGAACCTGGTGGGAGGCAGTCGAGTCACCCCATCCTGAATTCCCCTGGGTGTCTAGTTTTTAAAAATGTATAGGTTTGATAGGTTTCCCTAGGTGCCAGCAGAGCTATGGTTCAAAAACGACAGGTAGGCACTTTGCCAAAAAAGGCCCATTTTTCACAGCAAAATTGAGGTGCGACCACATTGCGTTTTGCGCCGTTTCCTGATGCAGGCATTAGGCAGACCCACGCAAGTGAGGTACCATTTTTCTCAGAAGACTATGGGGAACGCGGGGTGGGTGGACATTTGTTGATCCACACAGATTCCAGAACTTCCCACCACAGAAATGTGAGGAAAATGCGTTTTTTTTGACAATTTTTTAGCTGTGCAAGGGATTCTGGGTAACAGAACCTAGTGGAAGGCAGTCGAGTCACCCCATCCTGAATTCCCCTGGGTGTCTAGTTTTAAAAAATGTATAGGTTTGCTAGGTTTGCTAGGTTTCCCTAGGTGCCGGCAGAGCTAGGGTTAAAAAATTACAGATAGCCACTTTGCCAAAAAAAAGCCAATTTTTCACTGCGAAATTAAGGTGCGACCACGTTGCGTTTTGCACCGTTTCCGGATGCAGGCACTAGGCAGACTCACGCAAGTGAGGTACCATTTTTCTCAGAAGACTTTGGGGAATGCGGGGTGGGAGGAAATTGACTATCCCCTCAAAGAATAAAGAGGAAGGAACCTTGAGATACGCCAAGAGGAGATATATAAAGAAATACCCTCGGGCAAGCAAGGCCTAAAATAAATAAAATTCAAGAATTAAACGGCATACAATGTTCTAAACTAAGCGTGTCACCGCCAGGCAATAAATAAGTAAGTGCATACTGGGGTAATTGTCTATATACATCAGACATTAAAATTTAAATGCGAAAACTAAAATATATATTGTTTTACATACAGATCCTCTGATGAAATACAGAGTTGAAGTGGAGGTTCAGCATTTACTGTGACCCCAGGGATATATCTGGTACCCGAAAGATTAAATTTAACAACAATGTAAGATCTGCTTATGACCACTCACTCTAGTAGCCCGCTAGTAAAAAGAAGTTTTCTTTATACAAGTATAACTCCATTAATTGTATGCATTTAATTTTAGAAAGAAGATTTGATGTTTTTAAACCATACCGTCCTGAGGAAGGTGTTCTATAAAAACGAAGCACCGACACACGTCGACATGCGGATTTTTTATATGTATACATTTTTTTATTTGAAATGATGTATTGTGAAATATGTATTGATTTACTGTGAAATTTACTAAAACTAAACATAATGTTATTATGAGGAATATGTATGAATATTTTTAATGAATTGTTAATGCATCTATTTCAAACTTCTTTTAATAAAAAGTACTTAGATACATACATTTTTATGTTGTGATGATAATATCGTACATGGGGCTATATATGTAGTTTGAAATTGGTCTAAACAAATGGTGTTTTGGAAAGTAAATGCGAGTATATGAGTTGGAAGACACAGAAAGGAATTTCTTTGCTTGATTATGATATTTCCCGGTCTTTCTGGGTTTATTTTGGAAAACTCTCTCTTTTTAGAGCCAGGAAATTGGTTGATCCATGCAGATTCCAGAACTTTCCACCACAGAAATGTGAGGAAAATGCGTTTTTTGTCAATGTTTTAGCTTTGCAAGTGATTCTGGGTAACAGAACCTGGTGGGAGGCAGTCGAGTCACCCCATCCTGAATTCCCCTGGGTGTCTAGCTTTAAAAAATGTATAGGTTTGCATGGTTTCCCTAGGTCCCGGCAGAGCTAGGGTTCAAAAACGACAGGTAGGCACTTTGCCAAAAAAGGCTCATTTTTCACTGTGAAATTGAGGTGCAAACCACGTTGCGTTTTGCACCATTTCCTGACGCAGGCACTAGATAGACCTACGCAAGTGAGGTACCATTTTTCTCAGAAGACTTTGGGGAACACGGGGTGGGTGTACATTTGTTGATCCACACAGATTCCAGAACTTTCCACCACAGAAATGTGAGGAAAATACATATTTGTTTCCAATTTTTAAACTTTGCAAGGGATTCTGGGTAACAGAACCTGGTGGGAGGCAGTCGAGTCACCCCATCCTGAATTCCCTTGGGTGTATAGTTTTCAAAAATGTATAGGTTTGCTAGGTTTCCCTAGGTGCCGGCAGAGCTAGGGTTCAAAAACTACAGGTAGCCACTTTGCCAAAAAAAGGCCCATTTTTCACTGTGAAATTGAGGTGCGAACCACGTTGCGTTTTGCACAATTTCCTGACGTAGGCACTAGATAGACCCACGCAAGTGAGGTGCCATTTTTCTAACAAGACTTTGGGGAACGCAGGATTGGGTGGAAATATTTTGATCCCCGCAGATTCCAGAACTTTCCACCACAAAAATGTGAGGAAAATGCGTTTTTTCCCAATTTTTCAACTTAGCAAGGGATTCTGGGTAACAGAATCTGGTGGGAGGCAGTCGAGTCACCCCATCCTAAATTTCCCTGGGTGTCTAGTTTTCAAAAATGTATAGGCTTGCTAGGTTTCACTAGGTGCCGGCAGAGCTAGGGTTCAAAAACTAGAGGTAGGCACTTTGCCAAAAAGGGGTAATTTTTCACTGTGAAATTGAGGTGCGAACATGTTGTGTTTTGCGCCGTTTCCTGTCGCAGGCACTAGGCCGACCCACGCAAGTGAGGTACCATTTTTCTCAGAAGACTTTGGGGAACGCGGGTGGTGTACATTTGTTGATCCACGCAGATTCCAGAACTTTCCACTACAGAAATGTGAGGAAAAAGTGTTTTTTTGTCAACTTTTTAGGTTTGCAAGGGATTCTGGGTAACAGAACCTGGTGGGAGGCAGTCGAGTCACCCCATCATGAATTCCCCTGGGTGTCTAGTTTTCAAAAATGTATAGGTTTGCTAGGTTTCCCTATGTGCCGGCCGAGCTAGGGTACAAAAACTACAGCTAGGCACTCGGTCAAAAAAGGGTCATTTTTCACTGCGAAAATTGAGGTGTGTCCACGTTGTGTTTTGCGCCGTTTCCTGTCACAGGCACAAGGTCAACCCACACAAGTGAGGTACCATTTTTATCGGGAGACTTAGGGTAATTCAGATTTGTAATTTCTGTTGAGTTTTGATGCATTTCTGCCTTCCAAATGAAAGACATTGTGTAAAAAAGAAGTCATTTTGAAAAATGACCAATATTTCTCATGCTAGTATGAGAATTCCCAATTTTGAAAATATGCAAATATGTACTGTTTCTAAACTCTATAATTCGTACCCATTTCAGATGTCTTTCATATCGATTTGTCCATGTATACATTTTCAAAGAATAATTGCTCTAAACCCTGTACATAATAAAATTCCATTGCAAGTTGCTAGCAGTTTTTGGCTCTGGATTCATCGGGTTCTTGGTAAACCTACAAGTCCTATATATCCCCACAACCAGAAAGGTCCAGCAAATGTAACAATATATTGCTTGAAAAGAGCAGTCGTGATTATAAGAAGTTACAGGTGAAGACGTTGACACAAAAGGCTGTTTTTTCAACTAATTTTCATTTTTTCCCATATTTAACTGCTAGTTTCTTTAATGAAACCTTCATGGATTTAGACAAATGACCCCCTTCTGAATTCAGAATTTTGTCTACTTTTATTAAATGTATAGCTTTTCAGGATCCATTATTGCTTTCATACTCATTTTTACCATTAACTAGAAGGAGGTTGGAAGCACTAAAAATAGCAAAAATAGGCTATGTCCCAGAAAAATGCCAAAACTGTGTAAAAAATGTTTGTTCTCTGACAAAAGACTGCCATTCCCTAAAAGCTGGGGAAATGGTGATTTAAGCACCACGACCCCTTTTTGTATACCATTTGCAGGGAAAAACCCAGAGGCCTTCCTTTGCAGCCCGTTTTTCCAATTGTTCTGAAAAAAACAAAACTTTCACTGTATTTTGCTCAATTTCTAAGACCCCTCCAAGGGAATCCACAAACCCTGGGTACCTTTAGAATCCTCATGATGTTGGAAGAAAAGGACGCTAAAATGACGTGGATCTCTTATGTGGTCAAAAAGTTACAGGGGTCTAAGCACGCACTACACCAAATATCCAAAAAAAGGCTTAGCACAGGAGGGGAAAAGGCCAAGCAGCGAAGGGGTTAACACATTTTGACAGAGAGGCCTTGATTACATGATCACAACAAATAGTGACAATCATAAATAGTGTATAGAAATATACAAAGGACAAGTGAAAAGGTGGGCGCCATATTGGAAGTTCTCAAGCCAACTTTCAGCTGAGTATCTTAAGGAAACCCTTCCTTCCACAGTCTGATCTAAAAATGGTGGTCCAAGCACTAGTACTACCAAGACTGAACTACGGAAGCACCACTCTCTGCGGTCTTCCTAAATACAAACTAGCACCGCTCAGGGCATCACTTAATGCGGCGGCCAGGCTGGTCTTCGGAATAAAAAGAAATAATCACATCACCCCGGCCCTTAAGGCTTTGAACTGGCTACCTTACGAGTCGAGGATACAACTAAAGATCGCCTGCATGACACATAAAGCCTTACACAGCAACACTCCCATCTATTTAGCACAAAAGCTAGAACGGTCGGGAGGTGGCAGACAATTGCGAAACGCAAGCTCACTTCTCCTAAAACCTCAATCCTTCCACAAAAAGAGAACTGGATGCAGAGCTTTCTCAGGTATTGTACAGAAGATCTAGAACAACCTTCCCCCAGATTTACGCAGAATCCCTTCCTTTACCACCTTCAAAAAGGAAGAGAAAATGTTTCTCATGAACAAATTGTCATCCTAAACCTTTAACTCCTAGAAGCCTACTTGCCTTTGCTTGTATTCAAACAGCTATGTCTACCTCACCTACATTGTATTATATGCGATTCCCGATTGTATGTACAACTTGTGATAATTATGTCCTGTAAAGCGCCCTGATATCCTCATGGGCTTTGTCTGCGCTTTGCCTCTGCATTTAATCAAATAGCAATGTCCACCTCATTTGTATTGTAATATATGCGATTCACGATTGTACGTATAACTTGTGATAATCAGGTACCGTAAAGGGCTCTGATACCCCCGTGGGTCACGTCCGCGCTATATAAAAATATATAAATAAATGCACAATACATATGAAGTGAAAAGAAAATTAATATGAGCTATGGAGTAAACAATATACCATCGTTAACTAAGACAAAAAGCAATACAATACCAAGGAATTAAGTCATGAGATGAAAACATCACGCCCACGTGCTGCGTGGGTGGTACTATTCTGCATGTGGACTGAGAATTTGGTTGGCCTTCTCCTCCAGTCTATGTGCTCCACCCCCACCCCAGTCCGGGTACTTTGGGAGCCCCTTACAAGAGACATATATCTATATATCCAGACGGACGTCCAGCTTGCAGTTGGGGCGGCACTACGCAGCGGCAGTTCCCCACTCACAATTGTTAAAGACTAGAGAAGAACATCAATCTCTGGCAGACAACTACTAGCTCCTGATACTTTGATGGGTGCATGGGTGAAGGTCTAGCTTCCAGTAGTTGAGTGTGTAGTGTGACCTTGTGCTGGAATACCAGTGCAGGTGGTTCCAACCGTACACCCCCAAATCAGATCGAGATGATGGATTCACAATTATAAACACTATCTGAGCCGGGGCAATACTGGCAGCAACTGGTTGAAATTCTGCAACTCCTGAATCCATTATGACATCATTTACCAAGGACTTATGGTGAAATGATGCCCATACCCAATCACGAATATTAACTGCGGCAATTTGCCCCTGCACCCTGAGTCAGGAGATTGTTGGTGCTTTTTCTCGACTCAAGTGTTATCTTAATAGGTCCTGATGTCTCTGGGTTATTGCCTCTTTGAGCAATATTCCTCCTAGTTGCATTCTGAATGCCGATGCTATGACGTTCAAGTGTTTCACAGAACAGAGTGAGTTTTCCTCTGGTTGATAATCAGGCCATGTTGCTGCAGCACCTCACACACCCTCTGAGTGTTCTGTATGGACTGGAGAAGTTGAGGGGGCATGAATCATCCCGTCATCGAAATATCATTACATCATAATGATATGTTCAGAGTGTAGAATGGACCGCGAAGCATTGCAAGCACTGGTAGCACTGTTTTGATGCTAAATTTTCAGTAGGGTGATTTAAAATACCTCCTGCATATGGCAAACTGTAAACATCCGTAGTGATACAGACTAATTGTGCTTTGTGAACAGGCATTTCAGAGGTCTATAGCAGTGAGTAACTCTTTGGGCCTCGCTAAGGGCAGAATGTGTTGCGAACATCAACCGAAAGGCTTCACAACCACAAATATAATAAAGCAAAGTCCATATCCTTGACCATGGACAAGAAACTGGCACAATTGCCCTTCCAATCAAATGGTGTAGAATGCCATCCTCCAAGGCTAGCCTGTGGCCAGTCACTTTGAACAAGACGTTTGGAACTCCTGCCTGTACGGGGCCATACTTTTTAGAAGAAAATAAGTATGTCATCAATCAAAGTTTCTGGCGTCATGTTTGTGTTTTTTGCCAATGTCATTGGGAAGACTGGTTTCTTGAACATCAAGTGGTTTTGCCAAAGACCACTGAGCTATGAGTGCACTGGGCTGGGAGCCATGCAAAGTTATTGTGTTGATGGTTTTCATGACTGTCCTTCGTTCGAATGTTCACCCTTACCACCATTAATGCAAAGTTCCTGAAAGTGGTTGTCTTTGTGATATCAACAACCACACACAGTGTCAACTCAACTTGATTTTCCATCCCCATAAACAGGTGATGCGAACCAGCCACCTTTTGTGCAGCTGTGCACAATTATTGAAGGTCTTTTAGCAATTTATCCAAACTAGACATTGGCTGCTTACACCGATTTTTGGGCGGAATGGCTGAGCCTGGTTCAGGTGAGGTCGCCCCCACACCACTGCTACTGCCCGCTGCCTGCCTGCCAGCACCTGCACCCTGCGGCTGCCTTCCTCTGCCCGCAGCCCGCCGTCCGCCTGCCGTCGCTGCTCTGTGTCCTTCTCCCCCCTGCTCCGCCGTTAGTGTGCCCCTCCCCCAGCCGCCGGACGACCCAGCCACCGCTGAGCCGCCCTCGGCCCTTTCCCGCCACTGCCCATTGCCGTCACTGCCCCCCCACTGCTCATTGGCCCCGATCCCGCCACCCAGCTGACCCGCCCTCCTGGCTCCTCATTTAAGGGGGACCCTCGCAGGGCTAGGGAACGACCGCTGAGCCTGGTTCAGGTGAGGTCACCCCCACACCACTGCTACTACCCACTGCCTGCCTGCCAGCACCTGCACCCTGCGGCTGCCTTCCTCTGCCCGCAGCCCGCAGCCCGCCGTCCGCCGCTGCTCTGTGTCCTTCTCCCCCCTGCTCCGCCGTTAGTGTGCCCCCCTCCCCCAGCCGCCGGACGACTCAGCCACCGCTGAGCCGCCCTCGGCCCTTTCCCGCCACTGCCCATTCCCGTCACCGCCCCCCCCCCCCCACTGCCCATTGGCCCCGATCCCGCCACCCAGCTGACCCGCCCTCCCGGCTCCTCATTTAAGGGGGACCCTCGCAGGGCTAGGGAGCGACCGCTGAGCCTGGTTCAGGTGAGGTCGCCCCCACACCACTGCTACTGCCCACTGCCTGCCTGCCAGCACCTGCACCCTGCGGCTGCCTTCCTCTGCCCGCAGCCCGCCGTCCGCCTGCCGTCGCTGCTCTGTGTCCTTCTCCCCCGTGCTCCGCCGTTAGTGTGCCCCCCCTCCCCCAGCCGCCGCACGACCCAGCCACCGCTGAGCCGCCCTCGGCCCTTTCCTGCCACTGCCCATTGCCGTCACTGCCCCCCCACTGCCCATTGGCCCCGATCCCGCCACCCAGCTGACCCGCCCTCCTGGCTCCTCATTTAAGGGGGACCCTCGCAGGGCTAGGGAACGACCGCTGAGCCTGGTTCAGGTGAGGTCACCCCCACACCACTGCTACTACCCACTGCCTGCCTGCCAGCACCTGCACCCTGCGGCTGCCTTCCTCTGCCCGCAGCCCGCCGTCCGCCGCTGCTCTGTGTCCTTCTCCCCCCTGCTCCGCCGTTAGTGTGCCCACCATCCTCCCCCAGCCGCCGGACGACCCAGCCACAGCTGAGCCGCCCTCGGCCCTTTCCCGCCACTGCCCATTGCCGTCACCACCCCCCCACCCACTGCCCATTGGCCCCGATCCCGCCACCCAGCTGACCCGCCCTCCCGGCTCCTCATTTAAGGGGGACCCTCGCAGGGCTAGGGAGCGACCGCTGAGCCTGATTCAGGTGAGGTCGCCCCCACACCACTGCTACTGCCCACTGCCTGCCTGCCAGCACCTGCACCCTGCGGCTGCCTTCCTCTGCCCGCAGCCCGCCGTCCGCCTGCCGTCGCTGCTCTGTGTCCTTCTCCCACCTGCTCCGACGTTAGTGTGCCCCCCCCTCACCCAGCCGCCGGATGACCCAGCCACCGCTGAGCCGCCCTCGGCCCTTTCCCGCCACTGCCCATTGGCGTCACCGCCCCCCCCACTGCCCATTGGCCCCGATCCCGCCACCCAGCTGACCCGCCCTCCCGGCTCCTCATTTATGACGCCCCCGGAGCGACCGCGCAGCGGGAGCACCGACTGAGCGGCGAAGGTGCGCCAAAGGTAAGCCCGTCTGCGCCCGTCCGCGCCTGGACCGCGCCCAGTGCCAGGACCCCTGGCCCCCGCAGACCCCAGCCCACCCGCCGGACGTACGATGCCGCCACTCTCAACGCACTCAACACCGGCCGAATCCCGGGATGCTACCGAGCAACCCCGAGACGCACCCACGGACCCTTCAGCTGCCACGCCTGCAAGTTCACCTGCATCGGGACCTGCACTACACCACCACCCGCCAAGCCGAACACCAGCAGCAACCACCTCAAGTGCATCCTGCTCAACACCCGCTCCGTCCACAGACACGCCGTTCAACTCTGGAACCTCCTCGACACCACAGCTCCTGACGTTGCCTTCCTCACGGAAACCTGGATGAACGACTCCTCAGCGCCCGACATCGCCATCGCCATCCCAGAGGGCAACAAGATCACCCAAAGAGACCGAGACAAACAGACGGAAGGAGGCATCGCCATCATCCACAGAGACACCATCCGCATCACGACCAACACCGACGACACCCTGACAACCGCCGAACACCTGCACTTCCAGATACACACCAACCCCAAGACCACCCTCAGAGGCACCCTGATCTACCGACCCCCGGGACCACGCACTCAATTCAGCGAAGACATCGCCGACTTCATCAGCCCGCACGCCCTCCCCTCTGCCGACTACATCCTCCTCGGGGACTTCAACTTCCACCTGGAGAACAACAACGACCGCAACACCACCTCCCTGCTTGACAACCTCGCCAACCTCTGACTCAAGCAGCTGGTGACCACCCCCACCCACCTCGCCGGACACACACTCGACGCCGTCTTCTCATCCAGCAAGGACATCGTCTTCCGCCACGCCACCGGACTCCACTGGACGGACCACAGCTGCGTCCACTTCAGCTTCAGAAGGACCACAATCCACCACCACCAGCAACAGGTTGCACGAAGAAGCTGGAACAAGATCACGGCCGACCAACTCGCCACATCCCTGAGCCAGCACCCTCCCGCCAGCTCAGTGAACCCCAGCCAGGCCGCCGACAACCTCACGAAGTGGATCAACAGCTGCGCAGATGACCTCGCCCCACTGATGACCCCACCCAGCAGACCCGGCAGCAAGAAGGCCCCATGGTTCACCGACGAACTCAAGAGCTCCAAGAAGAACTGCCGAGCCCTCGAGAAAGCCTGGAGAAAAGACCCAACATCGGACAACATGACCACCCACAAGCTCGCCACCCGAAAGCACCATGAACTGATTCACGCCACCAAGAAAACAGCATTCAAGGAATGACTGGACAACAACGCACACAACAGCAAGGAACTCTTCAACATCGTGAAAGAGCTCTCCAACCCCAACGCCGGAAACGACATCACCCCTTCGCAAGACCTCTGCAACTCCCTCGCCTCCTACTTCCACAACAAGATCGCGGACATACACAACAGCTTCAGCACTCAACCGACCAACACCACGACCAAACCACTGCCCCCCCCACCACCCTCCGAGCCTGGACTCCGATCAGCACCGAAGACACCGTCCTCACGATGAACTCCATCCACTCCGGATCGCCGACCGACCCCTGCCCTCACCACGTCTTCAACAAGGCCGACGCTATCATCGCACCCCACCTGCGGGACATCATCAACACCTTCTTCGACACCGCTACCTATCCGGAGAGCTGGAAGCACGCCGAACTCAGCGCTCTACTAAAGAAGCCATCAGCCGACCCCACCGACCTCAAGAACTACCGCCCCATCTCGCTGCTCCCGTTTCCTGCAAAAGTCATCGAGAAGACCGTCAACAAGCAGCTGGCCGCCTTCCTCGAGACGAACGGATCCCTCGACCCCTTGCAGTCTGGCTTACGGGCCAACCACAGCACCGAGACCGCCCTGATCGCAGTCACCGATGACATCCGAGCGCTGCTCGACAACGGAGAAACAGCGGCCCTTATCCTCCTGGACCTCTCCGCGGCCTTCGACACTGTCTGCCATCGTACCCTAGTACGACGCCTCAGCAACGTCGGAGTCCAGGAGAAGGCACTGGAGTGGATCATCTCCTTCCTCGCCGAAAGGACACAGAGAGTCCGCCTCCCTCCGTTCAGATCTGAAGCCACCGAAGTCATCTGCGGCGTCCCTCAAGGCTCCTCGCTCAGTCCAACCCTCTTCAACATCTACATGAGCCCCCTCGCAGACATCGCACGCCAGCACAACCTCAACATCATCTCCTACGCCGACGACACCCAGCTGATCCTCTCCCTTGCCAACGACCCCGCCACCGCCAGAGCCAACCTTCACGAAGGGATGAAAGTGGTAGCCGAATGGATGAAGAACAGCCGCCTGAAACTGAACTCAGATAAGACGGAAGTCCTCATCCTGGGATCCTCACCCGCCGCTTGGGACGACTCCTGGTGGCCCCCGCCCTAGGCAGCGCACCCAAACCAACAGACCACGCACGCAACCTGGTCTTCATCCTGGACTCCTCCCTCTCCATGACCAGACAAGTCAACGCCGTCTCCTCGTCGTGCTTCAACATCCTGCGCATGCTACGTAAGATCTTCCGGTGGATCCCCACCAAGACCAGGAAGACGGTCACCCAGGCCCTCGTCACCAGCCGACTGGACTACGGCAACACCCTCTACGCCGGAACCACCGCCAAACTCCAGAAGAGACTCCAGCGGATCCAGAACGCCTCAGCACGACTCATCCTGGACATCCCCCGTCGCAGCCACATCTCCGGAAACCTGAGAGATCTGCATTGGCTTCCGGTCAACAAGAGAATCACCTTCCGTCTCCTCACCCACGCACACAAAGCCCTACACAGCCAAGGCCCAGGATACCTCAACAGCCGCCTCAACTTCTACGCTCCCAAACGCCAGCTTCGATCGACCAGCCACACCCTCGCCGCCATCCCCCGCATCCGTAGAGCCACCACAGGGGGACGGTCCTCCTACCTTGCCGCCAAGACATGGAACTCCCTCCCCACCCACCTCCGCCTGATCCAGGACCACCTCGCCTTCAGGAAGCAACTCAAGACCTGGTTGTTCGAGCAGTAGCAGATCCCCCTCCCCCAGCGCCTTGAGACCCTCTGGGTAAGTAGTGCGCTATATAAATGCGATGATTGATTGATTGATTGAGCAGCCATGGCACAAAAGTGCACCCTATTTATAGCAGCTCTGCACATGTAACCCGACAAAATGGAGTCAATCACAGTGCAGGACAGGCAATGGGTGGAATTGGTTAACATATCCCATGCTGTATGCTGTGGTGGGTGGAAGCAAAATATACATGCATTGCTATAGTAATCCTTGAAACTTAAAGGAACTACTTTGTGTGTGGATGTGGTCTTTGTGAAAGAACAGAATGCCATCACTCACAGAGAGGTTAGCCACTTGTAAAGGTGGGCTGATCCATTGCACTGTGCTCTATGCTGCTAGATGGAAGAAAAATACATATGGCCCTATAGCAGAATGGGGCTGCCTGAAAGCCTCTATAAGTAAATAATTACACATATCATTTTAGCAAAGTGAAAATGTATTTTCTAACGCCATACCTAGTAATCTTGAACACAACATTTCACTTTTCAGAGCCAGTAACACATATAGGCTGTTCTTCAATTTTTATTAAAAAGACAGATTAAGTCCCCTATTTTGTGATTGTAGCAGGCTAAACTGTGATAAGCAGGCAGCACAAGCTTTACTCAGGAGTTTCCAGCCCCTGTAGCGTTAGGGAGGGGCCTATGCACTTCTAGTAGCCTCCCTTCAGGTTCAGGCCGAATACATGTGTAAGATACTTGGATACATTCTACAGGGGGGCCCCACCATTTTGCGTTGGCCCACTGACAGGCAGAAATATGAGGAAGACCCTAATCGACATATGAGATGAGACAACAAACGAGCGCCATTTGTTTAGTAAAACACGGTAGTTGCCTCGTGTTCTGATTTTACATGCACGAGGCACCTGGAAAAGAAATGAATCTGTCTTGAGGGCTTTTAAATAGTTTTGTGATATGAGCTGTTCTGTTGTTATCAGCTGCACCCAATATTTCTGGCAAGAATATGCGTGGTTTCATCCATTGCAAATTGACATTTACAACGCATATCCTCCCTAAGGGGAGCCAGTCAGAAGGGAAGATCGCAATTAGATTTCGAGTAAATAAATTATAAACTAAATTTCCAACGCATCCCACCTGACTCTCCTTTTCTCATTTTCTTATTCGGAGCTCGGCTCTTCCATTTCCAAAGGCGCGCGCTGAAGCCACCTCCTTATACATTATTGGATTTGTATTAGAAAAATATACCTCTGGGTGTCCTCTGTTTAAATAATGTATTGCGCAAGTAATATTGTCTGGCATAGCATTATGCCTACTGGGAATATGTTCAATGCATTAACTCTGTGTCCAGCACACAATTTCGAAAGTTCAAGCCGTGTGCATTTTCATACATACATATATATAAATATATATAAAAAATCCTAAGACCCCAGAGGCAAACCTAGTTTATATGCCTGCACCAATTTTCCGAATGATTTGCTGTTCCCAGGTCAGTTTTGGCCTTTTTTGTCTTTTGAAATTATCTCCCCCAACTGTAGACGTTTTTGAAATTTAATTGATACTATTTGGAGAATCTCATTTCACATCTATCCAGGGATTAACTATGCCACAGAAGAGAATGTGGGTACATATTGGCTGCAAAAAATGAAAACATGCTGAGATAATTAAAGAAAGGAAAAGGAACTAATTTAGTCCCTGTCGGGTGGGTCCCATGCCACTATCACGGCAGAATCGCCTGCAGTGGACAGTCTATCACATTTGGGGCCTCATGGACAGGTTGGCAGACATGGTACTTAAATGAGAATGAATTATTAATTGGATTAGATGGCAGTCCAGCACAAGTAATGAAGTCAGTAAAGTCTTAGATCCAGTCAAAAGTTTCAGTAACTTAAACCTGAGCGCAACCCCCGCGGGCATAGCTTAGTCCATGATGTTCGGGGGGTGAATCACAAATTTCCCAACTAGAAAAGCAGTATGCCGAAAAATTGGGGGATGACCAAGGGTTGGCATACATTGTTCCCATGATGAACTGCTTCAATACTTAGTTGCATTAGGTGGGCCGCCACTTAAGTTCCATAAAAAAAAAAGTTAAAACATTTTAATCAAACAAAGGCATAGAAGACCCGACTTTGGGCTCCCAAATCCAACTCCCAAGCAAAGAATTAATTCATTTGGGGAGTGTCACCCCCCAAACACTCTCCCGCTCAAGCTATGCCCCTGTCAACCCCTTATAGCTACAGCACAAAGCAGACAGGTTTAACATAAATAGAATGATCGAAGCATTTTAAAGTACCAAAACAGTTACAATTTCAAAGACACAATACTCTAAAAAAAATTCTCACCAATGTATGAAAATAGAGAAAAATGTGATAAGCAACATTACACAAAAACAACTAAATTCTAGTGGAGGGAACCAGCAATATGATTGTTTAAAGATTTAAGTAAAAATAGTGCCAAGAACCACCAACTGCCAATGATACTCAATGGCAGGGACCTATGTGCAATTTGAGGCACAATACCTGATGGGGCTTAGTCAGATTTGAGAATCAAATCTGTGTCAGGACTGAAAATTTTGCCATACTGTGGAATTGAAATCAAAATACCTAAAGCACATTGGTCCAGCTGGCCCTCTGGAGATTTGGTGATTTTTCACTGAAAACTCAGAACAGGACTTTAGGGCCAATTACGATGTCTTGCGGATCGCCAACGACAGCCAGGCGGTCCGTCAAACATCGGAAGCTGCGGTCCAACCTCTGCATTACGATGTGGACAGTCAGACCACTGCAGCCTGTAGGAAAGACCAACGCCTCCAACACGCTCGGAGATCCTGTCGGGGTGTTGGTCGGACAGATAATCCCCAAATGGCAGTGGTGCCTGCTCAGGCACCTCCATCTGGGTTATGATGTCTATTTCTGACAGCCTTTCCATGTTGGGCTTTCCGACATGGAAAGCCTGTCAGAAAGTGACTTTGTAGCCTCTGCTATGAGGCCTGAGAGCACCTGTGGTGCCCCCTCAAACATTCATGCACCATGTTTTAAAAGCATGTTTTTTCTATTGCAGCTTGTGCTGCAGCCCGCAGCATAAGCCGCAATAGAAAAATTACACTTTCTGACCTGCGTGAAGGCGGTCGCATTGTAATAATGGAAGCGTGACAGCCGCTGTCAGGCTGTCCGGTTTCCGCTGTGATGTCGACATCATAATGGGCCCCTTGGTTATTTTGTTTAGATGTGTGGGACCTTTGAGTGGATGAAGCTCAAATCCAATTAGACGCAGTGGAACTGTCAATCAGATACTTTTCAGGTGGACCCCGCTGAAACTCTCGACTTCTAAGTTTTCAAAAGTTTCCAAACTTTCTTCTGGTGCCGAAAGCTCCACATAAGTACTCATGTGGGGAGGCACTTAGTGAATCTCAGTGTGTCATGCAGACACCAATAGCAGGGTGCAATTCAGGTCCTATTGTTCCTGGTCAACTGTGCACATTAAGAAAAAGGCCTCTTGTAGCTTGGTGTGTCACACAGGAGGCCAGCATACTGACCCTTGCAGTCCACTTCTTTCTCCTGGGCACAAGAGGGAGCAGGTCTGTTCTTCGAGGGCTCTTCTCAGGTCCGGTCAGGGCAGTTCCTGTTTGCTATACAGCAAATAATAGCACAGTGACCCTAACTCTAAAAATCCAAGATGGGAAACCCTTCTCCCATTGTGCAGAGCCTATGTGCGCACTCAAGGGTGTGGCCGAAGTAATGAGCAATTTCCTCCTCTGCGATAACTCAAAACCAGTTCTGGGGGTAACTCTCCTCCAATTGGGATTGGTGCCAGTGAGTCGATGGTGACAAAGACTGGGACTTTCCAGGTATCACCTAACATTTACTTGTGTCATGGCAGGCACTTTAGAAGGTAACTAGTAAGGTTCCTGGTCTCACCGTTATTGATGGGGGAAGAATAAACATCCCACTCTTAAGACTGTCCCTGTGCTGGGAGCAGTTTCACACCTCATTAATGTCAAGCACTTGATTGACAGCTGCTGGAGAGCTAATGTAGACTAGCTACCAGGATCTTCAGGACGGAAAAAGGTAAAGTTATACATTTTAACTTTCCTGAATGTTAATTAAAAATCTGACTTCACCATTGAATACATACTAAAAAGAGTTGTTGAATGACTTTACCGGCTGGTCCTCAACTCGAGATAGAAGAACTAATATTTAAACCTGTACTCTAATTTTACCTACAATAGCCAGAGCCTTCCACAGTAAAAATAGCTTTAGCAGCCTTGTCACTATATGGACATGGTAACATTAGATTTTTTAATGTATTATGCACCCTACCTTATGGACTTAAGAAGTGGCACTTTTCCTTTCAAGGGGGTTACTTTGACAGGTCAGGATGTAGATTTAGACTGCAGCAGTCAGGCTACACTGGTAGGCATGAAGCCATGCTTCCCTTGTCAGACCATTGGATAGCACAATACGTGCCAAACTTAACTTCCTGTTCCGTGGCTGTAGTTTCTACACAATATGCTACTGTCACAAATGAGTGTTAAATACACCAAAAAAGCATTCGCCAGTTTCTACATGTTTTAGGGGTCACAGCACATAAACTGGACTGCATTGTCTGAGTTTGCAGAGTCTAAATGCCAGCATTAAAATTCAGCAAAAATGGGGTGACCATACAAAAGAGGAATTTTCTCACTGTACTCCATTGCAAATGCGATGTTATGTCAGCTGGCTCGCCTCATTTAGAGACCGGGGCGCAAATCTTTCTTTGATGGAGCCCCCATTGGCTCTATCAATGGACAGCTTCCTCTGACAGTGCACCTAAAAACTTGCAGTGAGGGGCAAAAAAAACAATAATTGCCACCACCTGCTGGGAAAAATTACTAGGGTGAGAGGATAATAAGTTTTTTCTGAAACAAACTCCCGGTTTGGAAAGTAGTTTCTGAAAAACAAAAACTGTAAAAAAAAGTTTGGTGAACCATCTTCAAAATCAACAACTGACATTCACTAAACTTTTTGCGCCTTGAAGGGAACCAATGTGATGACGGTTCCTTTCAAGGTACATAAATGACTGATGGGGTGGTGATATCTCTAAATTTGATGGACGAAGTACCATCAGAATGACAGAGGTAATTTTCTCTTCCATCCCAAAAGGCACTTCTCCATCCATCAAAATTAAAATCAGGCCCTTAGATTTCCAACATTTACAGCCACTTGATTGTTTCAATTGTATTTGGAATGCCATGCCCATTGCCAAATGTACTAACTAAAAGGGTAAAATCACCAACAGACATAGCATCCACCTAGGCAGACATATGCCGACCATATTTAAAGTTTACTGCTGCCATGACATGGAGGAATAGCCATTGGACCACATGATTCCACCATCAATACACTCAGTATTTGAGAGGTGGGCCAACATGACAGATCTCTCTGAATGGACACATCTGCACAATAGCAAGCAATAAGTAACACCTCCTGGTTCAGTCATGAAACAAGTAACTGACATCTACCAAAGTAGAGCTCATGCTGCACATGTCTTCATCTATGACTCAATACCTTCCACCAGTCCTCACTGCAACCAAAAATTTGCCTTACAGCTAGAGCAACCAATTCGACAGTTAATAAGCTTGATGTTATGGTGGGAGAACAAGTGGTGGTGGAATATCAGTTCTGAAGACAACCCACCAGCCTCAGTCAGCAAAGGGCAAGGTAGACGCTAATTATCGAAAGGATAAGTGCTGTGTCTGCAGTCCCCCACAAAAAGATGACATTAGAAAGATGTGTTGTCAGTCAAGAAGGTGAAACAGCATGCCAAGGCATTTCACCCTGACCCCTTGTCTTTGATCCTTTGGAGAAAGAAGTACTGGTGATCACACACACATATGGTATTGCTGGCATGGTTGGCACTTTTGACACATTTAAGTGCATCCATATATCACCTATGTACATTCAACTAAAACAGAATAAATCATGTTGTAATAAGAAATATAATCATATCCACTGTTCGTCTCAGAAAAGAGACTTCTGAATTCAATAGTCACTGCAGAGGTATTCAGTCCACTATGTGCAGAGTCCAAAGTTGGACAGTTCTGCAGGGCCAGCCATCATGGCCTCCACACACTTAATACATAATGGGGAGTGCACAGAGTGGTCCATTCCCCTTGTCTAAACACCAGCCCCACCAAACACTCAATGGATAAACCATTACAGCTTGATAACTTTATTTCGGTCAAAAGACCATAAAAAGTGCATATAAAATACATCAGCACAAACATTAAAACAATAAATAATCATAAAATGTTTAAGAAAGAATTAAACTAGCAGTTATCGTAATATAAGACATTAAAACAGTGTATACAGCAATTAAGTTAAAAAGGTTTGTCTCCTACGCCACATCTTAAATAGATAACGAGAAACCGCAAACACAATGGGAGGATGAGTATCATGAGTCAATATTCCACAGGCCTATGTGAAATGCAAAAATCCCAAGTTCTTACAAATAGGTGTCAACCAGCATTTTCTAATTGCAGAATAGGCAGGGCAGAAGAACAGTACATGGGTTACATTCTCAGTTTTGTAGCTACATGCAGGGCAAACTTCATTGTTGGGTTTTAACCATTTAGATGTAAAGGACCTAATGGGAAGAGTGCCATGCCTTAACTGTAGATATAGCTTTCGAGCAACTGGGGGTTCAATTATGTCCATGAATTCCTCAACTTTAGGTTCTGGTTTAACTAGGAGGAACTCAGATGTCAACCTGCCCTGTGATGCAGAGCTCATTAGTGTTTGGTAATTTAACATACGTATCTGAGAAAGGAGTTCATTCTTAGATATCCTGGGGCAAAAGATCTCAGGGGTTTCCCACAATTCAAGAAAACCTAGCCGGGTGCTAACAGCACTAATGTGCTGCAGCCAAGGTATCTTTTTGTTTTTAAGAAGAGACCAAATCTCAGAGAATTACGCTCTGTACGCAGCCAATTCAGGGACTGCCACAACCTCTTCCAGTACATAATTGGTCTAGCACTTGTGATCTTGTCTATTGGCAGCATGCCAAGATCAAATCTAAGAGGGATCAAAGCCGTACTAGATGGTAACCCAACTAAGTTTCTAACAAAAGACTGCTCAACCTTTTTAAGGTTCGTTATCTGCTTGTGTCCCCAGAGTTCAGCCCCATAAGTTGCTGCCAATCTAGCCTGGTGACAATATATCTCCAGGGCTGGGGTCACCGGCCTAAAAGTAGACTCCTTAAAAACTTTACTTATGCCCCCCGCTAACTGGGATAGCTTGATTGTAGATTTAGCAATCTGCATGTTCCAATCAAAATTCTCGGTCAGAGTGACCCCGCAAATAAACAAATGTTTTAACCATTTCAAGGGGAGTAGCATGTAAAACAGGGTTTGGGCGTAAGCGCTTAGGGGGGTTAAAAATCATAAACTTTGTTTTTTTATAAATTGATTTCCAAACCCCGAAGGTCGCAAAACTCCACAAAGCCATCAACTGTTTTTTAAATGCCCGATGATGTTCTAGACAAAAACAAAGTGTCGTCTGCGAACATCAGAGCGGGCACTCTACCTGTAGCCAATTTAGGGGCATCATTGTTTACCACACCATTCAGATGCTCCACAAGGCCATTTATGGAAAAGCTAAATAACTTTAGAGCCAACAAGAACCCTTGGCGAACTCCTTTTTGGACAGGAAATTGGTCTGTGAGTTCGCCATGCCTACCGCACCTGACCTGGGCAAAGTTGTTTACATGTAGCCTAGAAAGAATGGCTAACAAATAGGGCGGGAGGCCCAGGTCTGCTAGTACTATCCACAATTTATCACGCGGGACTAAATCAAATGCTGCCCGCAGGTCCACAAACACAAGGTAGAGGCTGCCACCCTCCACCATTGCTGTTTTCTAGTACAAAACCTGCAGGCGAAATATCTGATCTAGGGTGGAGCTGCCGGACCTAAAGCCTGCCTGGAATATAGACAATATCCCATTTTCCTCGATCCACCCGAGAATCCTATCAAGGATAACCCTCCCCATCAGCTTTTGAGATGTATCGATTAGCTGATGGGTCTATAGTTAGAGGGGGTTAATGGGCAGCCCTTTTTTAGAATAGGCACGATTTCTGCTCCTAACCAGGTAGGAGTCAGGTCTTCTCCGTGCAGAATGCCATTGAATAAAACAACCAAATAGGGGGCCCAGATTTTCGGTTGTGTCCTAAACAAATCCCCTGGCAATTTGTCCAAACCTGGAGCCTTATTAGGAAGCAATTTACCTATAGCTGTCTCTACCTCAGTCAAGGTAAAAAGTTCAACTGGGGCGAGGCGTGAGGTGACTGCAATTAACCATCCCCGCTCTTCAGCCCCGCTGACACTTTGAGGTTGCTGGAATTCAAGAGTACTAACAGGCATTCCATGAAACTCAGAGGTGCCATAAAGAGCACAAAAGTGGCTTTCCCAGATTGAAAGGGCAATGTTGGGGGCAAGTGTGGGGGTATGCCCACTAAGTCCAGTTGCGACAATGGACCAGAATAATTTGGAGTCTTTGGATCTAAGTGCAGATCCCATTTCCTCCCACATAGTGGCCTCCCGTTCCTTCTTGGCATCACAGATTGCCGTTTTATACTTGATGCGATGGGCCCTAATTGCCTCACTGTTATTGGTTTTTATTGCTGTAAGAAGGGCCTTTTTGGCCTTCCGACAAGAGGTATTAAACCATCGAGAAGTCGTGGTTCGGGGCTGGTTTGCCCTTCTCACTGGAGACAAAATATCTTTTAGTATGGCAACCAATTGAATGTGTATTTCAGATGCCCTACCCAGATGGCCAAATTTCCCCATATCTTCAATGAGTTGAATGACAGTCTCATATAATTCGGCGAGTTTACTAGTGGACATCTGGAGGTCTGGCCATTTAACCCTACGCCGACAGTTTGTTATTATTAAAAGCACAGTGGCGCAATGTTCAACCGGAGTTTGGCATTTCAACCCAAAGCTCCCCGGCTTAAGTGACAGGACCAGGGCATTATGGTCACTGTCAGATCTTTCAATGACCCTGAACTCATACAGCCTGTCCCAGTGCCTGGCCTCTATGAAGATATAATCGATTACTGAGGTACTGAGTTTTGATCGATTAAAAGTGTCTTTCCCTGGTCTATCAGGCTCCACCCTCTTGTTGCATGCTCGTAATGATGTCGCTGACACAAATGACTGCAATTGCAGAACTAGAGGGGTCCATGCCTTGACCCGGGTAGTCAGTTGCTCAGGGATGGCCCACAGCAAATCAACCTCATCAGGGTCACCCAGATTCAGATCCATGAGTGGCTCAAAGTGACAGTTAAAATCTCCACCCAGGATTAACACGGTGGAGGAGTCAATCGACTGAATGAAGGTTAACAAGGTTTCAATAGCCTCTGACTCAAGGCCCCGCCTAACTGGCCTTGAGTATACATTGATCAAAGCAATATTTAGCCCATTTGACATACTCAGCAATACACACTGGACATCCAGTGAAATAGTTGGGATTTGTGATGCCTTAACTCCTAGGTGCGTACCAACCCATATGGACAGCCCACCCGAAGGCCTACCCCTCTCGCCCATACTTGCCAAGACATCGTATGTTGCAAAACCCTGAACCCTACTTTGTTTTAACGCCCAGGTTTCCTGCAACATACAAATATCATGTAAAGCCATAAAGGAGCCCCACTCTGGAATGGGCAATTTACTCTTAAGACCCGCCACATTCCAAGAGAGGATTTTGACATGGACAACCGACAAGTCTTGCTTAATTGGTTCACAATCCAAAGAACCAGAGAGGTCATTGATAACAAAAGGGCTAAGATCTGTCCCCAGCTTAGGCTCACAATTCAGTAGATGTCAGTCATCAGAAGAAGTGGCAATTGCGGGATGAGTAGTTTGTTCTGATGCCTGGACTTGCGCTAGGGGGCTTGGTTTAGCATTTGCATCTTGGGTCTCAGTAGCAGGTGGCATGTTGATAGGGTGCCCCGTTTGTCAATCGCAGTCATCAAAGCCTGAAAAGGCATCGAATCTGTTTGCGACTTCCAGCGGGGTAAATGGTAACAAATGGTCCATCCTCCTATTTCCTATCAAATGGTCCATCCTCCTATTTCCGTTTCTATGGCTCCTGAAAGGTACGGTATCCCACCCAAATACATTTTCCGCAGTCATAGGATTAGGTGCATGCATCATATACCGGTTGTTAGATGGTATAGACGCTTTGATCTGCGGGCAGGCTAGAACCCCAGGGTAGATTATAGGGGTCACTAGAGATCTCGGAAAAAAATAAGTCAAGTCACATGGAACGATGGAATTACCAACGTTCCCTGGAATCCAATTTAGGATATGTCTAACAGCTCCAGGATCTCTAAAATTGATAACAATTAGGTACCCCTTTATGTCTTTCACTCTACTTCCCAACCAGGGGAGTCGCCGAACATGCAGAATCTCTCCATTGATATTAAAAGGATGTGGTCGGTTTTGGCTAAGCCAGTGCATGGTTTTATTTTTTAGCTGAGGAAACCCTTCCCTCCTGCCATCCTCTAATGTCGGGACTCCCGTGAGCACAACCACAAAAGGAACCGCCTTTGGGGGTAGTTCAACTTGGCACCCCCTATGCTTCTCTGCCCTAACTGGGCTGGTAGTTCCCCTCTCATCTCGCATGTTTCCTGAGGAAGGTTTATTCCCTGCCTTCAGAGCTTCACTAGCAACATGCAGTACTTGTTGTTGGACTGATTTAGGGGGTATTGCCCTGTGTTGTTTAGGGTTCATAGGCTTGCTAATTTTGTTTGTACCCTTACGGGCAACAGGGGTAGGAGATGGCACTATAACTGCGGGGGTGGCACTGGCTTCACAAGATCCTTAAGTAACCCAGCATTGTTACTTATAGCCAGTTCTAGATTCCCCAGCCGTTGCTCTACCCTCTTCAACCTCTCTATTATGGGTAATATAAATGACCTAATTAAGTGTTCAATACTTTCAAGAGGGACAGCAGACAGTGCTTCCTTAGGCGGACAGTGTAGAGGAATAACTAGACCTGGTGGAGTTAGTACAGTCAATACAGGGGCTTTTGGAATTAGTGCTGTTTCCGTAGGAGCCATTAGTGTTGGGACAGTTGTTACAGTGTCTTTTGAGGTGGGTGCAGTTGTTACAGTGGCCTTTATGGTTTTACCAAGGTCTGAGTGGCTAATCTTACTTCGCCACCCCTCTTTCTTCTTTTATTTGGTGGAGGACCATGAACTTTGGGCGTGGCTGGTTTCCTAACCTTCTTTTTTTTAATGGTCTCAACTACTGGTAAAGGTGGCTCAACTATCACATCTACTCCTATGATAGAATTGCTAGAAAGGGATACATTATCCGTGTACAAAGTGTTGGAAGTATCAAGTAGAGGGGACGTGTCTCGCAAGAGTATAGGGACACTATCTGTGGATAAAGGGTCCTCGTTTTCAGTGTGGGAACTTGCATCAAATGAAATGGTTTGATGCAAAAAGTCCAAGGGATGTCTACTTTTCATACATTCAGCCCTACGCTCGGCCAAAGCACTCTCCCTTTCTAAATCTGAGGCAACCTTAGTAAAGTAGTTGTCTAATGTACCTTTACTAATCCCCCCTACGTTTACGGGTGTGGATTTATCAAGAGTCGCGGCCATGACGGTTAAGCAACCAAAGAGTATACCCAAATAATCCTTTGCAACGTGTTAGGGTATGGGCCCAGCCGGCCTCCTCGAGCCTCAGAGGGCCCGCCCTTTGCCCGGGCTTCGCCCGGCTCGACCCGCGCGCATCCCGCGATGCGAGTTTCCGGTGCTAATTTGAAGCACCTGGTTGGCTCTGGGCGTTGCCGGCGATGTTCAAGGTCCCCCACTGCCTTATGGGAGATGTAGTCAATTAGGCAGTGACTACTCGCTGGTCCCAATGCAAGCGTTTCCCGCGAAGAGGGAAACGCGAGGAGTAGCTGCTTGTGGCGTCCAGAAGGGTTTTTTTTTAAGTCTGCCCCTATTCCAAAGTCCTGCTTTGGCTGCTGCTCTCACGCTGTGTCTCTGCGAAAAAGGTTTCCCCATTACAGAAAATCCCTGGGCAGTGTGAGCGGCATCCACACTGGATGGTCTACTCCTGGCCTCCAGGGCTAAAATATACTCTATGGGAAAACTATGACACTCATGGGAGTGTCCAACCTGGGTGGCCTCAAAGGTGGGTGATTCGCCATGCCTTACCACCATGGCGGCCATACAGCCAGTGGTGGTGTTTCGAGTGATCCCAATGCCAGGCCACAAACGCAAACACATGCTGAATGCAGAAATCATGATGACTGTTGTTGTAATACAATCTCAAACTTGACCATTGCTACGAGCAATTAAAAAATGAAATCATATAAGGCCTGGAAACAAGTTTAAATAAAATGAGTTCACTTACAGACACATATGTTTGCAAGACAATGACAATTCTATTAATCAATGCCCGAATATTACCATTAAACAGTGTGGGAAACCCCTCCGTATATATTAAACTTACAAAATAGCCGAAGTAAGACAGCCAGGGGAAGCTCAGAGGGTTAAGGGTGGTGAAATACGTCCGCAGAGTGCATTAACATGGCATGTGGGCGATAAGGAACCTATTGCCTTTTTCAGACACAGTACTTCGAAAGTAAAATATAAACTGCCTTTGTGCTCTTGAAACTACAACGTAAGCAAACGACATGAGTGAGTGGTAGAATCCCGAGCCAATCTTAGCATTCCATTCAGGGTGATAATAAAAATGTTGTTAAAAAATCTGTGACATTTATCCTTTGTGAGTTGCTTCCCAATTAATGCTCTTACAGCCTGATTCATGAAAGACCCGTTTTGCGAGTCTTTAATAGCGATTCATAAGGAATCGCTATTACTGGCTCGCAAAACGGGATTCATGTAGGAATCGCAAAAAAAATGCGATTCCTACATATTCCTTATTTGCGATTAGCAAATTGCTAATCGCAAATAAGGAATAACTCCCCATTCATTCCTATGAGCCAAAAGACCCATAGGAATGAATGGGGAATATTCCTTATTTGCGATTAGCAATTAGCTAATCGCAAATAAGATAGCGATTTAAAGGGTGCCAGGGGTGTCCAAAGGACACCCTGTAGCACCCCTTAAATGCAAATTTAAACAGGTGTTGCGCACACACATGTCCAAAGGACATGTGTGTGTGCAACATGCAACTTAGAAAAATGCTTTTAAAAGCATTTTTCTAAGTTTTCGCTATTTACCACGAGGTTTGACTTTGCGGTAAATAGCGGGCCGAAATTGCGAATTCGCAATTTTAAAATGGATGATGAATTGCATTTAAGGAATTTCAAATAGAGATTCCTTAAATGTAAATCCTCGCAAAATAGCGAAATCGCTATTACCGATTTTTGCATTTGGGATGATGAATCCCAAATGCAAAAATCGCACTCGCAAAGGGACAGATTCTCAGAATCTGGCCCTTTGCGAGCGCAATTCAGCATGATGATTCAGGCTGTTAATAGTTTTACTTCCCAAAAAGTTTTAGTCAACATTGCCAATAGGCTCCTAAATGACCTATTCTGAAAAATTACTTAGATGATGAATATGGGGATAATTAAATGCCAATTTTATTCTTGCATGTTTGCAAAACAAATTAAAATTATATTAATTTGATGATAACAGTACTCTTGGTACTGTATTTGAGGAGGACACGACATTGTTATACAGGCTGCTGTCTTCAAAAGAGGTAGCAGCCAATCGTGCTCTGAATCTAAACACTGCACTGCGAATTATGTTGCTGCAAAGGTCACGCAGCTAGCAAAGGTCGCCAGGGGACATCGGTCTCTGGGTTTTTCGAGCTCACTCCCTGCATCAGGCAATTTCTTCAGGATTGAAGTGAGTTGCCTCTGTTGACCTGCCTTTATCCCCTCTGAGGTAACTGAGAACACTTTCAACTTTCCTGAGGCTTAATACTGGGATCTTCTTTGATTATAAGCTCTCATGCTGAGCATTTTCTTCCTACACTGTTTATTGTAGCATTTATATTGTGTTTCATACCCCTGACAGCAGGGCCTGCTTTTAGCATGAGAGAGCTGAGCCCGTGACCAGGGCACTGAGCTCCAGAGGGGTAAAGGGACTGCCCATAGCAGATTCCCTTTGACTTGGGTCCACAGAAAAGTGAGTTTAAACACTTTTTCTGAAAGCAACTGGCGACCGTGTTACCTTTTGTCTTAGGTCTCACCTATCAGAGAGTAAAAATTGTCTGTTGGAAAAGACCTATTGTCAGCTTACAGTAGGCTTCGAGCACACCCGGTGCTTACGATTAATTGGAAATTGGACGCATTACTTGTGTCGCTTCCACTGCTTGCTTTTACAGCGCTACTTTTCTCTTTTGTGGTAAACACTCTAATGGAGTGCATGAGTTCTCTTTCTATCTCCCTCGTGTACTTCTTTCTCCCCGCTATCCATCATTTGTTGTTTGACAACACGGACATAGAAGAGTTGTAGGAGGGCGGATTGTTGTCTTAATTCTATCGAATAGATGCAGTGGCCGATATTGGCCAAAAATACTTGATCAGGATAATACTTTGTCAAAAAAAATTGGACCAATTGGAATTTTCCATTTTCAAATCAGAAGACTTCTTGCCTTAAAAAAAATTTTTGGAACATATACATCGGTTCATATGAAAGACATCTGTTTGAGCCCTGAAGAAGTCATATAAAAGGACGAAACACTTTGGCTACCCTGTGGAGAATAAAAGAAAAAAGAATAAAGGATTTAAAAAAAAGAAAAATCTATCATGACTGTCTACATTTGTTTTGTGACTTTGATTTCATGAGCTAATGTGTGCTGATCATATTTTGGCATATTGTTTATGTGAATTTTATTCACGGTTCAGAAACTATGAGGTCCTGTTTCTTTTGATCCTTGCACCGCATGAAAACAGTTTCCTGTTGTGACAAAAGGTGCGGTAATATATCCAAGATCTCCTTTGTAAATTGTTTACTTGTGTGCTTCTGCCCTGCATGTTGTACTTGCCTTCATGTACTACCCCCATTGCAAATGCTTTTTGGCTACCTTTTTTAGTTCACCGATCCAACTCAGTACTAAAAAAAGCACCATGCACTGCACGTCTATAAAATGTGACCGCTGCTTCATAGTGTTTTTTTTGTTTTTTTAGCCATGCAACACAGCAGCAAGGATACTGTACAGCATGACTAAAACATCGGCAAGGCTAATATGTCCCAAAGGCAAACCTATTGGTTTTGCCAATGCTTATTCTTTTCATTTCGCTACCTAATCTTCCTTCTTCCCACTCCTCCCTGATTTTCAACACAAAGACAATTAAAGAGGATGAACGGGAGATAGTGGTAAATGTAATTTCTCCTAGGGTGCTATCTGAGCAAAGGTCAACTCTACCTGACAGGGTTGTGAAGCTTTCTGCTTTGCATCAAGATCCTAAGATTCATTTTTTACAGCGCAGCATCGAACAAGATTTTGGTTGCAGAATTCAATATATAGGGGCTGTTGAATGACGTACCTGAGGTTTGGAGAAGTGCTCAAAATATGGTGCAGTGGCATGAAGCATTGACAAACGGTTTGACGAGGTCCAAGATGGCGGTAAGCAGAGGGAGCTGCTATGCAGTAGCCCTACAATGTCTCCAGAGCATAGGACCGTCCTATCTTCTTCTTATGTGCAGAGTCTCCGCAGTCTAAAGATGCTACTAGTAAAATATGTTTGTAAATTGAAAACAATTGTAAACTTATAGAAATTGTAAGTTGACCTTTGAGAATCAGGCCCCTAGCATGGATACATCTTGTGGACGTAATGGTCGAGGTAGCTGTGGCCCCATCTGCTTTAGTGGCACTATTGCTGCATTCAAGATGTATCAGCTCCAATGAGGCGTCTTGCTGAAATAGCACAATTATTAACTAAAACGACGGCTGGTGGTGCAGACCACTACCTAGCAAGAAGCAAGGGCATAATGCCCTGGCGTACTGTAATAATGTGCCAGATACCTATGCAACACAGCTGCCCTGCACTTCAAGAGCCACCGATATTCAGGTCACAATCTATGCATACCTAAAAGATGCAGACACCATAGATGCCGGTGGGCCGAGGGGGGAGGAGAGAGAAGGAAAATGATGATTTAGATAAGGATACGTAAAACGGGGTGGAGTCTCCCTTACAGGGAGAATAGGCATGTATAATATAAACTGTACTACCCGAGAAAACAATAGGTGCCTCTGGCACATGCAATGTAGACTTGTGACACTAATTCATAAAAGTAGTAATGATGGAACTGATGGTGATTATGAACTGTTTCTTGGGGAATCAAAAGGAAGGGTTCAGATTTCAAACTGTGCTTGTTCTTGTGCTAATTAATATAGCAAATTGATGTATTTCCAATGCATTGAAAAACACGTTTAATTTGGCATCTTCTATAAAACAAATATCCTGTTGGGGGAGGCTGCCATGGATGCGTGCATCTTCTTAACACCCATTTTTGAATGGAGTTTCTTAAAATAAAATTTTAAAAAGCAACATGAGTGGTGTAGTTATCACATTCACGAATAAAGGTCCCATGAGCGTGTAAGTCAACACTCTTCTTCCCATTCGAAGAGGATTGGGATCATGGGCATTTCCCCGTTTGAGTCAGTGGTCACATGGAAACAAACCCAACACAAAGAAAGGTTTGGACCCTACTTGTTCAGGTCCAGAATTTGCAGGAAAGTACTCTCTTTGTAGATTGATTGTTGGTTCCTGGAGAAGGCAGTGGGCTCTGTGCAACTGACTTCTTCTGGCTCACCAATGCTGATACAGTCATTCCAACAACTGGATTGCAATGAAGAAGACCAGCCAAGCCTTTTGAGCGATTAAGCATGTGGAAGTCAAGACAAAAAGACTTTTTCCCATGAGAAAGTATACCCATACGTCAGGGAGGATTACAGAACCAGTAGCAGAAATCCGGGCTACAACACTGACAGCGATGGGTCAGATACAGGATCTGATAGCTCAGGAGGAACAGGCAATTACAATACCAATCCCAATAGAAGACCTAGACGAGGAAGAGGCAACATGAGGAGCCACAGAGGGAACCCGGCGCCTATGTGGCCTATGTACCAAGATCCCTATAATTATGGCCCTCCACCACCACCCTTTTTCTATGGCCCACCCATGTACCATCAACCCAATTACCAGAACTGGGGGAATAATCAAGGAAATCAAGTAAAACCTTTTTTAGGGAGAGGCCGCCCAAATCAACGAACAAAAAACAAACCCAACCAGGCTGTACAATGGGCAGAACCAGTAGTGACAACAGGACGCCACACACGGAGCAAAGGACCACCGGAGCCAACTACGAGCAACAATCCGATCTAGTGGTCAATTTGTCCTCCTTAACCCTGACCGATATACAGACACAAGTGTTAAACAAGGGTTTAGGTTTTGTACCAACCCCGACCACAGACAAATTCAGACTTTGCTGTGAATTGAAAGAATTCCTGAGAAAAATCAAACTCCAGGTATTTTTCAAAGATAAAAAAGCAGAAGAAAGACCACAGAGTGACACAGGATTACAAAGAAAGTCAAATTTTGTTCCACCAATCCAAAGTCTACCAGTTGAAATACTGGCTTTTGAAAAAGCAGTAATGAAGGAAGTACAAGGGTTAGACACACGAACAGTGAAAGTCTTCCACAACACCAGCAAGGCTGAGCTAGCAGCAATACAGGAACTATCTAAAAATGACCAAATTACTATCAAACCAGCCGACAAAGGCGGGGCGATAGTCCTACAGGACACTGCTGACTACAGAAGGGAATGCCTGCGCCTTTTAGGAGAGGAACGAAACTACATCAAACTCAATGAAGACCCCACGGAACGATTACGGGTCTCGATTGCCTATCTAACTGAAGAATGCCAGGCCAATGATTGGTTAAGCAAAAAAGAAATAGACTTTCTGACCAACAAAAAACCAGTGACACCATACTTTTATACAATCCCCAAAATCCATAAGAGACTTGAAAACCCGCCAGGAAGACCGATAGTCTCGGGGATAGGTTCTATCCTAGTACCCTTGTCACAATTCGCTGATGCCTTTTTAAGACCTCTGGTCCAAAGCACTGATACCTACCTAAGGGATACTAAAGACGTACTCTGCCTTTTGAAAGATCTAAACTTTGACCCCACATCCAGCATTCTCATCAGTCTGGATGTGGAGAGTCTTTATACAAGTCTGCCACATACAGAGACCTTACAAATATTGGAGGAAGTGCTGTTCG
Source organism: Lissotriton vulgaris (assembly GCF_964263255.1). Classification (NCBI taxonomy): domain Eukaryota; kingdom Metazoa; phylum Chordata; class Amphibia; order Caudata; family Salamandridae; genus Lissotriton; species Lissotriton vulgaris. The sequence continues at coordinate 471,271,853 of NC_141697.1, forward strand.
AAAATGAGTGGAAATACCATACCCCACGACATGTGGTAATGGAATGCTGCCAATTAGCACTATCTGAAAACTTCTTCCGCTTCGAGACTACACTATACAAACAACAACATGGGACCAGCATGGGCAGCACATTTGCGCCGAGCATAGCGGGCCTGTATGTCCATCAGTTGGAGAAAACTAAGATTCTGAATGAGAGAAACCCCTACAAACATCACATACTGGAATGGAAACGTTACATAGATGATGTGTTTTTAATCTGGCAAGGCACAGAAGAAGAAGCAAATTCTTTTTTGACATGGCTAAACACGCAAGATCCCTTCTTAAACTTCACGTGCTCTATGAGCAGGACCAATCTAGTGTTCCTAGATCTGAACATATATGCTGAATCAGGTAAACTCACTACAACAACTCACTTCAAGGAGACATCTCGCAACTGTCTTTTAGCATATGACAGTTTTCATCCTCGCCACCTCAAACAGAACCTTCCCTTTGGTCAATTCTTGCGACTACGTAGGAATTGCAGTCACAAAGAGGACTACATGATCCAAGCAGAAGACTTGAGTAACAAACTAGAAAGCAGGAAGTATCCAAAAAAACTGATAAAGGATGCAAAAAAAACGGGCAGGAAACAATAATAGAGATGCCCTGTTGGAACCAAAAGAAAAATCCGAATCAGATAATTCCAGACCAATCTGCATTACGACATTTAACCAAGTGTCAGACATAGTGGCCAAGATAGTCAAAAAACACTGGCCTATGGTCAATAGTGGTGGTCTGACAATACCCACCCCTATGTTTAGCCACCGTCGAGGGAAGAACCTGAAAGAATTTCTGGTCCACACTCGCCCTATAGTTTCAAACCCAACAATAAGAACCCAACCACTACCAACAGAACGTTTCCCCTGCAGCAACTGCAGTATTTGTCATTTAACCTCAGTAACAAAAACCGTTATCTTCAATAACAATATGAGGTGGGAACTAAGAGGTTTTTCCAATTGTAACACCAGTGGAGTGGTATACCTAATAACATGCACTTGCAACCTACATTACGTAGGTATGACCACTAGAAAGGTCAGTACCCGCATAGTGGAACATAGGAGCAACATCCGGTGTAAACGTTCCACTACCCGGATGACAAACCACTTCATCGAACAAAATCATACACCCAATGATTTAACTTGGGTGGTTTTGGAGGCAGTGCAAAACAAAGACAATCTTGACCATATTCTCCATGAACGTGAGCAAAGATGGGTGTTTAAGCTACACACGGACACCCTGGGGCTCAACGATGATATTCCATGGGGCGCATTCAGAAAATAATGAGGTCCTCAAAAAATACGGATGTACCAAACCAAAGAGATCTCCCTGTATCTCATCCTTCCTAAACCACCATCACGATGGCCTGATGATACTAAGGAAAACCTCAATTTTCGTGATGATAAGTAACACCAGCAAATAATAACAAACAAAGACCAATAATCTCATTTTATGAATTTTACTATTTTCAGACCTGACATTGGTAATAAATTAACAACTTTTCGTTTTTTTAAAAATCGTCCTAAATTCCACCAAAGGGAAGCAAACTGTCTGGACCCTTGTGAAAAATCAAACTCCGTATATATTTCCCTGTATGAGAAGTATAAGGGGCAAGTTTATCAGAAACTCGCGCTTAGCGCGTAAAACACTCACTCAAGATGGCCGCCGCACTCGGGACGCTCTAGTCATGAGCATCCTGTACCCGGAAGCGCGAGGACTCCAAATACACCGGCACACGCATTCAATGTCAGTATGCGGTCGGGTGAGGATCGAATAGGTAATACCGAGCGGGTTTACCAATAGGAAGTAAGTACTTTAAAAATCAAGTGTCAGGAAATAGTTCTGACACATCGCATGGGGGTTTAGACTCCTCATTTGATAATGCGTATTCTCTGAGTAAAACGCTAATCTCTGAAAAATCGCTGATTTAATCATGACCTCAAAAACCCTACAGCAATGTTTCCACGAGGTGATCCTGCCCTCGCCTGAGACCATGAAGTGCAAATTAGCACCTTTACATGTAACTATGCTCTTTTGCCATGAAAGATCGTTATGTATATGTGTGTATATATACGTAGTATGTCATGTCTATAGACACATTAAGTCCTATGTTATGTATGTGTGTGAATTCACCAAAACACTTTTTCACTTCAGCTGTATTTCTGCACTGATTTGAGAGTCTGCACGCACCGGCATGGTGCATAAGGCACACTCACGCCTTAGACATATAAGAGCTACATGTGTGATCCCCTTGCTCTTGAAGGGGGATGTTTTGCCACTAACCAAGTGTCATTCTCTTTTACAGATGCAACAATAAGATACAAAATCGTATGTATGTAATACGCATGTTTATTAATTAACAGCGTAAAGATATTGTATTGAGACAAATGTATTTATTTATTTAAATATAGGAGTGGAATATACAGGGCTGGACCCTGTATGGTCCTGGTGAAAAGCTTGGGGGAGCTTGAAACATGTTGGCCACTGAACACTGATCTAGCCCTAACTTAAGGCCAGATAACAGTGTCACCCCTTTTTAATATACCAAACTAGGAGCAGAATAAATTGTTGAGGCCCACTAGCATGGTATTTTTAATCACACACCCACTCCACCATCACCACACTTTGCACCACACATAGCCCGTCACTATAACAGTGCTCCTGCGTAGTCCGCTAGTCGCAGCACGCCCCTTTTCGTAGAGAACTGGGAAGCCCCAATGATGAAGCATGTCACCGTGGGGAAACCCCGGTGAGTGAGGGGACTCTAGAAAGACATTTTTCTTTCTCATTTTGGCAAACACTGTTAGAATTTAGCAGTTACCATACACATAAACTAGGTCTCTGAACCCTTCACAGGGGGTTCCTTATTTTCTGAAGTCAAGACTTGAACACAAACGCAAAAGAAGACAAAGAGGAACACAAATCTGAAAAAGTGCATTGGGGAGGCAAGACTGAATTCTGAGAAACAGGAATGGATTACAGGAAGGAGTGAATGGGGAAACCAAGGCAGAACACAGAAAGAGCAGACAGACCATCCTAAATACCTGACAAAACAAGAGAGGCACAAGAAGCTAGGGAAAGCAAAACAAAATATGAAGAGCAAGTACAGGTAAACTGAAAAAAAGAACAAGAATCTATCAGCATCATTTGCCATACCAGAATGATATTCAAATATATCCCTCAACTCCTCCAAGAAAACAGCAAGAGACTCACCCTTATTTTCTTTGCAATTATTGATTTCCATCTATTCCATTTTTGCTTGGGAAACACCCCTAATTGCATTCAACAGGATATTTCTGGCAGCAGTTGCTAAAGCATCACTGTCCCTGGTGGTATGTTTTGGGCAGTTAGCCTGAGTGTCTAATCGTTCTCTGGCTTCTCCCAGCATAATAACATGCAACAATAGATTCACAGCAGCCCCAGAAGGATTGTAATATTCAAAAACTGTGTATGTTCTCTAAATCTCTGGTGATTGTCTTTTGTACAAGTAACTGGAGATATTCAAAAGGTTAGACAGAGACCAAGTGGAATGTATCATAACCATACCCCAATCATATGGGCATGGGTGTTGTCTCAAGGGCAGAAGGGCATCTGGGTATGTACTAGAAAGGACACTGTGCTCATCATTGACCTTATCACTAAGGAACAGAGTCCATCTTGTACATCATGGCACCCAGGCTGGGCCTCTAGTTCTTCGTTTAGCAGTCAGTCAGAGACTATCCTAGGTAATAGTCAGCATATGCACCTAACCACTCAAGTGCACTCTTCAGAATAGTGAGGCAACAACCATGAGCCTTCTTAGGCCTATATGTCATGCAGATGCAGGGGAAGGAGTCAACTAAGGGAGCAGAAGAGCGGGGTACCAAACAGGACACACGGGCGGTCAACTCCACGTTCAGGAACCCACCCATGCCTTCCCAAAGCTTGCATTTGATAGCATCAACACTACGGTAAGCTGCAACCGGGATAACAGGAACTGCTGCGGCTCTGCGTTAACAACAGGCACAATCATTGGAGTAATTTTGTTGCATTGCTTGTCGGGCCCCGGTGGGGCTTGAAATGAAACTCAAGTGCCCTGGTGGCTGCCACACAATCCCTGTACGCTGCAGGGGTTACCTCTCTGCTGACAATTTGGGGGTCCCAGACTCGCAACCCGCCTCAGAAGCCCGAGAAGATTGCCTGCCCACCATTGACCATAGTTGCTGCTTCCAGGTTGCTCCTGCAAGTACCTTCTGCTCACACTTCTCTTTGAACGGCCGGACCCAGGACCAGAGGGTCATGAGACCAATTGATTTTATATTTGAACAAAAATCAAGAGCAACCCTTATGTCCATGGAAACAGGGGTATCAAGTGATCCTTGAAACAAGCGTTCACATGGAACTTATTTGTAGGCAGATTTTGAGTGTCACAGATCTTTCTTTGTGGAATTATTCAATATAAAGCAGTATTCTTCAATAATGTTTTGTAGGGGGCGTAGCCAGCAGCCAATGAAGATGGCTGCCGCCTCGTAGAGCTCCGTACCTCCGGTCATAAACATAAATCCGACACATTTATCCGTCCAGCAATAACCACCTGCTGGAGCACCGGAACCCCTCCCGCATCCATCCAGATGACCGCCTCGCTCCCGACAGCCGTCCTGGCGTGTATCTGCCACGATCTGCGAGGCACATAACAACTAGGGACTAAAGTAGGTGCTGTGCCCGCCGACGACATCCGACGTCACAGGCTCGGCGGTGCTCAGTGGCAGAGAGCGCCCCGGGCTGCTTCCCCACCTGCTGAGGTGCCCGGACTTCCATCAGCAATTCTGGCCGAGTGACGGGACCCCCAAGGAGACACAAGTGGGGGGCCTGCCAGACTTCTACACCAGTGGCCAGGGAGAGGCAGCTGGCATTAACGTCCATACCAAGGTGGGGGGCTCAGGATCGAATGTTGACGTACAGACACAGGGGCTTCCTGCGGCGCCTACACAATAGACGTCTCGGCGCAACTCAGGCCTGCGTGCCATAATATACCAAGAGACGCTCTGCACGCGCTGGGCCGCCGCCGTGGTTGACCACCACATGGCAGCGTGACCCTCCTGCATGCCAGAATTCTATAAGGGCCCACTTGGCACCAGGTGGCAACGGGGCCCAGGAAACAAAACCAGGCCAGCTACAAAGGATTGTGTGCCAGTACTGGAGTCACGTGTCTGCGGAGGCCCCTACAATCCACCTCTTCAAGGCTGAAGTGGCTCCATCCTTGCCTGTCGTGGCCCATGAACCGACCCGCTCCAGGGATCCTGTGTGGTAGACTCCAGCTCACCCCGGTGGGTGCAGCCTTCCAAGCTCTGTGCCAGACCCAAATTGCTCCCTACGCTACAGCCCCATAATAGATTCCACAGTGGCACACACCGGTGTGCAGAAAACCCGACAGGCACACGGCAGCACAGGCAGGCGGCGGTGAGTACTGCCCTCGGGTGGCCAGCGACCACGGGTTGTAGATGCAGAGTGGGGCAAGATGGGGGGCTGGGGAAAGGGCCAGCGAGTGACCCAACAAAACAAACTGGAGAAGTATGCTTTCTCCAAAACCGACAAAGACATGCAAAACTGCACTGTGGCTGAAGCGGCATCAACTAAAGAGACCACATCAGGAAAAGATATCACGCTACAGGACATTATGACCACCCTCTATAATATCCACACTTCTCTGGAGTCCTGCATAGATATTGTGACCACTGAACTCTCCCTTATCCGTGCTGACTTCAGGAACCTTAGCTCCTGTGTGACGTAGGTAGAATCAACAACAGCCACCTTAAGTACGGACACAGCCTTCCTGAAGAAACAAGTGAAACAGCTGGAAACAGACAACAGGACTATAGCAGCGAAGCCCATGACTGCGAAGGTCACTCCCGACGTAATAAAATGCGCATCGTGTGAGTGCCGGAGGGAACGGGGGTCCTGCCATGGACTTCCTTGCGGAGGACCTGATTAAGAACCACCTGCAACCCAGAGGACTCTCCAATTACTTTTCAGTTGAACTGGCCCATTGGGTCCCCGGGGGCCGACCCCAGCCAGGGGTGCCCCCACAACCTATACTAGCACACATTTTTAATTTCTGTGGCAGAGACCTCATCCTCCAGACAGCAAGAACGGCCCTCAAGATCCGCTATCAACAAAGCGTGATATCTTTCTTCTCAGACTACACAGCAGCTGTGGCCAAACATCTGCAAAGTTTTCTAGTGGTGAAGCAGGAACCTTGAACTCAAATACTCTATGCTGTTTCCTGCAAAACTGAGAGTGGAGGCGCTCGCGACACAGCGAAATCACACTCCCTGGACCAGATGGAAGAGGACTAAAAGGGACAAACTGGACACTCTCTGAATGAGACACTGGTGCACAGGAGCATGTTTTGTACTCCGGATGGCGGTGACAATTGAAGACGTATGACGCTGAGGCCTGACAACTATGAGGAGGGGACTTCTAGCCCCTCCGCCGACCATCTGAGACAGGTACCTATCCAGGGTCAAATGATTAGCTGTCCTCCGAGGGACTCTGTGCGGACAAGGGGTTTCTGATGTCTCATTATATTTATTTGAACAAAGCTGGGAGGGTATTTCTGTCCTCAAGAAAGCCCCCGAGGAGACAACACAGGAGCTCTCTCCCTCTACAAAGGTACCGGGTAATGGGAAATAGGCACTCTGCAAAGTTGGGGCGGCGGGAAGTTTTAAAACCGTCTTGCAGGGAGGCAGGGAGGGGGGTATGGGGGTTGTTTGGGGTAGTTTTGCTTTATTGAGTTCTTTCGTTTGTAGATTTTATATGGCCCACTGTAGCTATTCGCGCATTGCTACACAACAATGTAGATCGTATAGAACAGGTTATATACATTCCCCATGCCAATGTCCCATGATCACTCAACACCTATGATGCCCCATATGCAGCACCTACCAATTATATCCTGGAATATTAATGATCTTCAAGATAAGCTTAAAAGAGGACTAGTTCTACAACACTTAAAGCATAGGGCGCCAGCAGTGACTCTATTGCAGGAGACCCACTTGACGGGGACAGTTTGCAAAGCCCTAGAAAGGTGGGGTTTTAAACTTGCGGTGCACTCTGAGTTTACGCCTGCTTCGCGGGGAGTAGGAATCCTCCTTAAGAAAACAGCACCCGATTGTCATAAAACACACATACACAGACGACCAGGGCCATTTTGTGGCGCTGTCGTGTCAGTGGGAAGGATGTATGGTCAACATAGTGTCTGTCTACAGTCCACCCTTGCTCCACTCTTCAGCATTTCAGGTGTTCAGCGAATTCCTACTCCCACTCCCACAGGGCTGTTTAATAATAGGAGGCGACTTCAATGCCACACTAGATGTCGCTCGGGATCGCACACCCCCTGACAACAACACCGTACACACTCCGTCCTGATGGATTTCCTAGACACCATAGGCATTGTAGACATTTGGCGTTCCCGCTTTCCACAGGCGCGACAGTATACATATCACTCGGGGGCACACAATAGCCTTTCCAGAATAGATTATATACTAGCCGCAGCAGCCGAACTTGGAATTTTTTTAATGTAACACATTTACCAAGGGGCATTTCTGATCACTCCCCGGTCAGCTCTCTAAACACTTGGTATTCCACAGCGCAGAGCCGCTTATTCCCTATATACCCCGGATACCTCAGGACCCCTGAGATCGGGAAAGGGCTGGCTGAAACTACCAAATACAATTTTAGCGAAAATGCACCTTCCGCCTCTTCTCTGCCTGTCCTCTGGGAGGCTCACAAGACAGTGCTTCGTAGGCAGGCGGTTTCACTCATAACCCATCATAAAAGAGAAAAGGTTAGAACTGTAGCAACACTTAAACAGGAGGCGGATGACCTGGAGAAAGCCCACAGTCAGGACCCCTCCGACACAAACACTAATTTATTGCAACTTAAGAAGCAGGAGTATAAAGATCATTTGTGGGAGGCAGCGAGAATGCGACTCTCCAATACCCAACACACCATATATGAAAGCAATGACAGACCCGGCAAGCTATTGGCCTGGCTTGACAAGAGGGAAAAGGCAGATAGATGGATCGCAGATCTTCAACTTCCCACAGGAGACACCACTCGGAACCTGAAATGCATAGTAGACTTACTAGCACATCACTACGAACAGGTATATACCTCCACACTTACAATTACACAAACGGATGCGAGGAGTTCCTCCAAGATATTAGGCTCCCCAGACTGGCGGAGACAGAGTCTCAATTATTAGAGGCGGCAATTGGTAAACTTCAGTCAGGAAAGGCATTGAGCCCAAACAGTATTCCCATAGAGTGGTACAAACGTAACGCAGCGACACTCATACCAAATCTGGTTGCTATGTATGAGGCCAGCTGGGATAGGGGGAACTGCCTCGAGATCAAAAAACGGCAACAATAGTGGACATTCACAAACCCGGGAAACGCGCGCAGGAATGTTCCTCTTAGAGGCTTATCAAGGCTGAGGCCAAGATATTGGCCAAGACCTTAGCTAGCAGACTCACTCCACACCTAGCAACGCTAATACATCAGGATTAATCTGGGTTTATGCTTGGGTGAAATACAGCTTTAAATCTTAGGCGCCTCCACAACGTGTTGGGCCGGAAACATACCATTCAGGAAGAGGCCGTTGTGCTGTCCTTGGACGCACGCATGACCTTTGACATAGTTGAATGGCCCTTTCTCTTCGCTGTTCTCGGAGAATTGGGGTTTTGGACCGAAATTCTGCTCCTGTGTTTGATTACTATACACTGCTTCCCCACCCATGTAGTAGGCAATGGGCATAGATCAGGAGAGTTTCCATTGCACCGTGGCACGAGACAGGGCTGCCCACTAGCACCGCTTCTCTTCGCCCTGGTGCTGGAGCCTCTGGCGGCCTGGATACGTCATGAACCAGTCAGCCAAGGACTTCGATGGACTGAGGGATGTGAGGATCGAATATCTCTGTATGCGGACGATATCCTCCTATATATGGCCTCTCCCAGATGCTCCCTGTCCTGCCTATTAGATATCTGTATTTCATATGGACGTTATTCAGGGTACACGGTTAACTGGACAAAGTTGGTACTTTACGTCTTGAAGGATCCTCCCCCACTCCTTCCGGCCCGCTGCGATGTAATCATTGCAGAGAACACTTTCAAATATTTAGGGATTCACATCACCCATGACCCGGACGTATTTATGACGTGAATCTCCAAGCCCCTTTGAAACGGTTGTAAAGGGATACCAAGCACTGGCAATTGCTATCTATGTGGCTCCTGGGAAAGGTGGCGCTTTTCAAAATGATGGTGCTTCCCAGGTTTCTCTACATCCTCCAAAACACACCCTTATTAGTCCCCCAATCCTACTTCTGTGCCATTGAGGCAGAAGTCACTAAACTATTTTTGGGACAATAAACCTGCTTGCATAGCCTTGGTGAAACCATACCACACCTGGTATGATGGGGGCATCGCACTCCAGAAAATGCAGACATATTACTGCGCCTCCCAGCTGATAGTGATTAACAACTGGATTCATGCCCACATGGTTCCGGCCTATATCCTCGACAGGTTGCAGTTGGGTGAGACGGGGCCTTACTGGGTGCGCTACAACAAGACTCAGACCCTTCTGGGCCCCATGAACCACACACTACAGGTATGGAACATAGTGCAGAAAACGTTAGGGGAGCATAATATACTCACGCGATGCCCACCGACACGTCCCTCCACGAGGACGCTACGCCGGTAGCTTCCTTGCCTTTATCTCTCACACTCTAACAAGCAGGTGCCTTGTAGCATTTCCCCTTAGAGAAGCTGCCTCATTGCCTACCACAAGGTGGTCACATTAGAAACATTTAATGCCCTATTAGGTAAGCAATGTGCCATTCTTCAATTGACTGTATCCAGTGGGACAATCCTTCACACTAGATTGAATTTTTGCACTTCTTGATACCCCCAGGGATTAACATATAGCCCACCACAGAGGTCGAGCCTTCTGTCCACAAATATCCTTGTGTTTTTATTAAAGAGATTGACATAGCGGTTTCTATTTTTCAAAGGTGAGCAAATACTGGTATTAACTAATTTCAGCCAGTTCTTCTTTTTTCTTACACCAGTGCTTTTATTGTAAAGGAACTAATGAAAAAATCACTTTGAATTACATTTGATGTTAGTTCACCCAGCAGGATTGATTCCTACACCCTCAGTGGCCACACATTGATATTGTGCAATGCCTTTACATCCCAGCCAGTACACACTCCCTCTATGCAATATCTTTTTAACCTTGAACACACCTGGTTCCCACCAGACCGGCTAATTCAATATGTTTTGTCTACCCCAGACCCCAGGCAATCTTAGTCCTGATGAGAACCTCTTATTCTTGAAAGGGTCAAAACGCCGTCAACACACTTACAGAGACAGGCAATGGTTCCAAAACTGTGATACAATGATCCATGCTTCGTATTCTAGAGTGTATTGAATATAAAGTGCTGTCCCTTCAATGAATCAACCAATACGCCTTCAATGTTTATTTCTCAGTTCATACCTGTAATCAAAAAGGGTCTACCTCAAAGAGGGTTAGTGTGTATCCTGTTGACTTTGTAATACACACACTTGATTAAAATACCCCTCACACACCAAAAGGGCCCTTGGTGTCATGCTTCATCATCGGGGTCTTCCCGCCCGGCAGCCGGACGGGGCAGTGCTGCGACAAGCGACTACGCTGGAGCACCTTTTTAAATTGTGGGTGCTATGTGAGTGAATAGAGTGAGTGTCATTGGGGTCAGGGGTGATAGAGAAGTGATGTTAAAAAATACCTGGCCTAGTGATACAAAAACTATTTAATAAACACTGGCTGGTATTATTAAAAAAAGGTGGTGTCGGAAAAGGTAAGCGAGTTTATGGGCTTACTTTCCTGTGTGGGTCGACATGTTTCGGGGCGACATGCCCCTTCGTCAGGACCGGGGTAAGAGATCCCCCTGTCACTCACTAGTGTGTCGCCACAATGGGTCTATTTACAGAAAGGTGAAAAAAGGATCAATGTGTATGTATATATACTTTATATTTTAATACACATCCCTTGCTAAATAGTAAGATACTCATGTAGTATGCCTGAAAAGACAAGAGCACAGTATTACTAATGCGCGGATCCCAAGGCGCTATTTTTTAAATACCTGTAAGAAAAAGGACAGACATACATGTAGCAGTGGTCCAGCCCTAGGACACCCAGGGAGGAATCCATAGTTTTACATTGATAATCACACACACAAACTAAACTCACACACTATGTACATATATAATACAGATGGATTGGCTGGATAGTCTGTACTTATTTTCAATACATACTTATTATGGTGAGGAACAGTGCCTCATGGGCCAACACTAGATCGAAGGGTATTTAGGGGTCCAACTGCAGGTGGGACAAAAATAAAACAGAAAGGCATATGTAGAGGATTTGGTCTTAGTATTCTGATGGCAAGTATCCTAGAGTTATATTGGTAACATCCCATATGCCACTGTCTACTCGTTCTCCCTTGCCGGCTATGCCGTACTTACTCAACCCCCAGCCTCGTTGTGCTTCCTCCTCCCTCCGTGGCCTCCGTGGTTATGAGGATGGAGGCAGGGGCGGGTGTTTATATAGCTGCAGTAATTAGTAAATTGGGGTTGGTCTGATTGTTGAAGGGTCGATGATTCTGGACACCTGTGCTCAAAAAATATTGCGGCGAGGTCCGGCTACTGCGGTAGCCATTGTCAACTGGTCACCGACGCTGGTTCGACATGGGGAAAGAGAGTGGGTTTTGAAATGCCCTGTGATATTGTTGCTACAAAAGGCATTGTTTCCTAAAATTAAGGAAGTCAGAAAGATAAGTATTCTAACTGGGTGCGGCCGCTAATTGGGGCGGAGGAGTGTTCCTGGGACGCGCATGTGTTTAACGCAGATTCGTATGCGCATGCGCGGAGGAATGGGTAAGACTCCGCGTATGCGCGATCTGCTTGGAAACGCCGCGGTGCCGGGCGAGGTGTACTCGCCTTTCGGAACGCTCGGTATGGAGAATGGGACGCCACACATCCTGATGCAAGTCATGCACAGGGTGTGGTGTAAAGTGACCTAGTAAACCAATAAAAAATTAATATTTTATGCTAGGCATGATGTTGAAATAATTTAGGTTTTGCTGAAAAAAATGGGGGAACAACTGAATAGGCACTTGTAGGCTACTAATACAGTTTTTTGTGCTGCAATTCTTATCCAGACACAGATAGTGACAGCTGATTGGGCATGTGTCATATGGTCTCATCATACAGTTTTATAGAAAAAGGTTTTTTGCAGCAATTCTATACCAAAACACAGACAGTGACAACTGAATAGGCAACTATATTTTCATAATGCTGGTCAGGAATTTAGATGGGACCAAGGTATATCGTCGTTTAGGCCGGTATGATGTGTACCAAGCCGATGCACCCAGCGGTGTTCCTTTGTTAGTAAATTTTTGTCATTCTTGAAGACTTCGATGACTGTCCATTTCAGATCGTGAATGCTGTGGCCCTTGGTGACATAATGTGTGGCCATTTTTGTTGTGGTTTTTTTGCAGCGCACATTGCTGCGATGTTCATTCATACAAATTTTCACAGGTCTGCTTGTCATCCCTATATATTCTTTGTTACAGGGACAAGTGATTAAATAAACCACGTTGCGACTATTACAATTCGTAAAGGCGCGTTGTTCCCATGTGGTTTGGTTGGAGAAAGTGATAGTGCGGCTTTTTTGCGTGTATTGACAAGACGCGCACGAACCACAAGGGTGGTGGCCTCCTATTTCAGAAAGTCTAGTAGGGGCGTTGGACTCTGTGTTTCTCGGCCTTGTGTGGACCAGTATATCTTTCAGATTTTTGCCTCTTCTATGCGAGAACATTGGTTTAGGAAAATCCAGTTTACCGCAATTTAGCATTCTCCAATGCTTGTTAACAATTTTCGTGATGTGGTTTGAGTTAGTGTTATATGTTGTGACACAGATGGGTCTTGGGTCAGGCTCTTTGGTCTCAGTTTCTTCTAGCAGGGCCTCTCTGTTATTGTTGCGGGCTCGCTTTTGGCCCTTCTTGATAATGGCCTTTGGATAGTTTCTGTTGAGTAATTTGCACTCCAGATCTGCTGCTTGGGTCTTAAAATCACTGATGTTGCTGCAATTGCGTCGCAACAGGAGGAATTGCCCATAAGGTAAGTTCTCGCGTAGGTGTCGAAGGTGGAAGCTGTCAAAAAGTAACAAGCTATTTTTAGATGTAGGTTTAAAATGTGTACTAGTTTGCAGTTTCCCTTCAACCGGGTAGATGTTCAGGTCAAGGAACACAAGAATCTCTTTGGAAACCGTGTGAGTAAATTTTAGGAACTGATCTTGTTGGTTAAGCCATCCCATAAATAGATCAACTGAGTCCTGATCGCCCCTCCAGATTACCAGCACATCGTCAATGTACCTCTTCCACATTACTACATGGTGTCTGTAGGGATTTTGGTTGCTCAGGATCTTGGACGTTTCCAGGTGGTGTACATACAGACCTGCCAGACTAGGCGCACAGGTGCTGCCCATGCTCGTGCCATGTTTCTGTAGACAGTAAGTGTTCTTGTATTGGAAGTAATTCTTCATCAGTGTGAGAGAGATGCACTCAAGTACCACCTGTCTTGGAGTATGATACTCTCAGGCGGTGGATAAAGAGAACTTCCTCTATTATCTCCAGAGTTTCTTTGTGGGGGAGGCTCGTGTAGAGACTCTCTACATCCAAACCTACTAAGAGGTGTTCTTATGGGTCGAACTGTATCTCCTTCACCAGCTGCAAGACAGCTTTCGTGTCTTTCAAGTAGGTACTTGTTGTTTGCACAATGGGTCTGAGAAATGCGTCGGCGAACTTTGATAAAGGTTCCAGGATTGAATTGATACCAAATACTATAGGGCGCCCAGGTGGATATGGGGCCACTTTATGAATTTTTGGTATCGTATACAAATACGGTGTGATGGGGTTGTCCTGAATCAAAAAATCACTCTCTTTTTTAGAGATCCAATCAAAAGCTGTCGCTTCCTCGACCATTATCTGGATACAGATTCTGACCTCTTCAGTTGGGTCAACCCTCAGTACTTCATAGTTGCGTCTATCCTCCAACAGTTTTCTACATTCCCTATCGTAGTTTTCATAGGTCTGTAAAACTGTGGCCCCGCCTTTATCGGCTGGTTTTATCACGATATCTTGGTTGTTGGCAAGTTCTTGTAGTGCAATTCTCTCTAGTCTGGAGATGTTCTAAAATCTGGTGCCTGTGTCTGTGGGCAGTTTCTCTAGATCCTCCATGACCGCTTTTTCAAAAGCTAGGAGTTCGACCGGTATTGTGGAGTCCAGTGGTGTAAATGTGGACTTTTTTTTTTAGTCCTGTGTCAGATTGGTCATCAGATTTATTCTCAGAGTTCTGGAAGAATGCTCGTAGCTTTAGTTTTCGCATGAACTCTTTCATTTCTTGACAGATTTTGAATTTGTCCATTTTGTTGGTTGGGACGAAACCCAATCCCTTGGACAGGACTTTCTCTTGGGCTTCTGTTAATTGCAGCTCAGATAGGTTTACCACTAGGTTCCTCGACTGGTTGATGCTGTCTGGCTCCGAGTTGACACTCCTGGGGGTGCTGTTGATTGTTGGTTCCAGTGTACCTGAGTGCCCTTTCGGTTTCTTCCCTTTCGGGGGCCTTGGCGCTGGCCTAAAAAAGGCGGAGGGCCATAGTAGTTGAATGATGGTGCTTGTTGGTTCCAAGGTTGGAACTGGTTGTCCATATAAGGTGGCATTGGTGGATATTGCATATATCCAGGATACCCTTGATAGGGTGTCCAACCTCTCCCGCCTTGTGGATATGGTCTTCTATAGGGTCGCCCACCACCTCTGGCTCCCTGATTACTGTTCCTACTGGAACCTGAACTGTTGGAGCTTGTATCAGAATTATCTGTATCTTGATCACTGTTGTGATCCTTGGACACAGTCTTTTTTGATATATGGATATATGCGTTCTTGTGTGAATCCCTCTGTATCTTTTTGTGTTTTTTACATTCGCTTTTCTTGAGGGTGAGTTCAAAATCTGTCATTTCTTGATTAAGTTCCTCAAGTCTCTTCTTGAGAGCGGCTGGAGAGAGATAGCTCTTAATCTTCACCTCCAGTTTTGTTATCTTTATTTTTAATTCTTGCGTAAGTTTGGTGGCGGTTTTTATAATCAGGACTAGCCAGTCTCTGGTACACCTCCAACTTATCAATGACCAGTCCCTTTTGAATTCTAGGTCATGTGTAAAAATGAATGGTTCATTTTTTACTATTAGACCTGAAGGGGCGGTTTTTGTTTTTAGGTATTCTGACATCAATAGGCCATGTAGAGCTGTCTTTATCTGTGTTCTCCTTAGAACCGCTAATTCATCCCAATCGCTGTCGTTTGTGCCTGGTTCAGAGTTGCATAGCCCTTCAAAAGGACGGAGGTTAGCTAGTAACCTATCAACTTCTTCGTCATTGAAGGCGAGGCCTGCTGCATCTTCCATGGTGAGAAACTAGCTTAATGCGTGAGGTGACTATGTGTGTGGACTAACTGTGATGTGCACAAACAGATAGAGTGTACGTAGAAGTGACACAAGGACCAACAAATTGGTGGTCCTGTGTTGTTCCAGAAATACTGGTAATCCCAATCAAAAAATTGAGAGAGTACTCCCACAGCTGTGCGCTGTCTAAAGAGTAGGGAAATCAAAGGGGGGAGGAAGAGGTAGTGCTGCGTGGCACCGAGGTGGGCACGTCCTCCTCTTGCGAAAGTACCTGTAATCAAAAAGGGTCCACCTCAAAGAGGGTTAGTGTGTATCCTGTTGACTTTGGAATACACACACTTGATTAAAATACCCCTCACACACCAAAAGGGCCCTTGGTGTCATGCTTCATCATCGGGGTCTTCCCGCCCGGCTGCCGGACGGGGCAGTGCTGCGACAAGCGACTACGCTGGAGCACCTTTTTAAATTGTGGGTGCTATGTGAGGGAATGGAGTGAGTGTCAGTGGGGTGAGGAGTGATAGAGAAGTGATGTTAAAAAATACCTGGCCTAGTGATACAAAAACTATTTAATAAACACTGGCTGGTATTATTAAAAAAAGGTGGTGTCGGAAAGGGTAAGCGGATTTATGGGCTTACTTTCCTGTGTGGGTCGACATGTTTCGGGGCGACATGCCCCTTCGTCAGGACCGGGGTAAGAGATCCCCCTGTCACTCACTAGTGTGTCACCACAATGGGTCTATTTACAGAAAAGTGAAAAAAGGATCAAGGTGTATGTATATATACTTTATATTTTAATACACATCACTTGCTAAATAGTAAGATACTCATGTAGTATGCCTGAAAAGACAAGAGCACGGTATTACTAATGCACGGATCCGTAACACCAGCCAGTGTTTATTAAATAGTTTTTGTATCACTAGGCCAGGTATTTTTTAACATCACTTCTCTATCACCCCTGACCCCACTGACACTCACTCCATTCACTCACATAGCACCCACAATTTAAAAAGGTGCTCCAGCGTAGTCGCTTGTCGCAACACTGCCCCGTCCGACAGCCGGGCGGGAAGACCCCGATGATGAAGCATGACACCAAGGGCCCTTTTGGTGTGTGAGGGGTATTTTAATCAAGTGTGTGTATTCCAAAGTCAACAGGATACACACTAACCCTCTTTGAGGTGGACCGTTTTTGATTACAGGTACTTTCGCAAGAGGAGGACGTGCCCACCTCGGTGCCACGCAGCACTACCTCTTCCTCCCCCCTTTGATTTCCCTATTTCTCAGTTCACCCTTTTCTGTTTTATTTTGCTTTTGGTTTGATTACACACCTGGGGTCTACTTATTCTATTTCTTTGCTTAGTGACCTGAAAGACACTCACAATATTGTTTATTGAAATAATTCTTGTCTAATAAAACTCGATTTGGCAGAACAGTAGTTGTTCATAGAAGTACTGGCTGTGGGCACTATTGTTTTTAGAAAACGTTATGGAAGAATACTGCTTTATGTTGATTAATTCCACACAGAAAGATCTGTGACACTCTGCCTACAAATGAGTTCCATGTGAACGCCTGTTTCAATAATTACATGGGACTAGTTGAAGCGCCTAACCTCTGTACATCTCATATTTCTCCCGGAATACGAGGCAGGGATATGCAAAAAGTAAAGTGTTGACTGGAGTTCTTGAACAGGTGGGGGTGTTGAGCAGGTAGGTTTACTCAACCACTGTAAGTGCAAGCCCAGGACCCCATGGAGGTGGCCCAGCTAAGGTTGGATGCGGCTTGTGAGCAACCTGGTGAGCTTCCGCTCAATCCCCTACACCACGCAGTACCACACAGATAATACAGCACCCATTACACTCAATCTATCAGCCATCAGCTGTCTGAAAGACTGGTCACTGAAAGAAAGACTGGATCTCGACCGAAATAAGGATTACAACAAGTAACCACCCCTCTTCATTACGACAATCACATCTCTGGACCTAGGTACTAAACCCTAACGCTTTCTGACACGCCTCCCCTACAGAGCTCCCACCATCTTAGGTGCAAGGAGGAGACACAATGAGCTAACAGCCCAACAGGTGGAGGGAGGGTCGGAGGGTAGTCACTGGCGTAACAGTAGCAGGCCAAGCAAGGAAGAACCAAAACCGCGATCCATACACTGTGCTACATTCAGCTTTGCATCTAAGTAGCAAAACAGTCTACAAAAGAAGCTACAGCCCCACAAGGGAAATTAGAGGTTAGCCTCCCAGCTTAACATCAAGGAAATAAGCCATAAGCAAAATGCCCAAAAGGAAAATGCTGCCCTGGAAAAAATCCCAAGCAGCGAGTCCCTCCTCACCACCCACCTTACCTTTCCCCGCAGCCTCCCTTATATCATCCATTCATGAGACTGCTGACCTGGAGGCGAAAGGTAGATACCACAGTGGAACATACACGATGAAAACATCTTCCTCAAATAGTCCAGAATGGTCAATATGGGAATTCTTCCATAAAATCTGTATCACACAAGGGAGTCCATTATTACTACCCCACGGTCCTCAGCCAACCTACATATGAATCTTCACACTGATAGCCAAGACATCACACGACCCCAAATACTTGCATGTCATACTCTTGGCCAGGGCCGAGCTCAGCTAATGTACAACAATTATGGTCTGATGTCTCCACTTCCATCAGCCTTGCCGCCACAGGCACTCCAACTGAAGAAGTCTAGCAAAGTAAGCAGACAGTGGTCGCTCAAGTTCATGCAAGCCTGAAAGATCCAGCAACAACCATAAGCACACAATCCCATGGTCCCCCCATAGTTATTGTACCATCTCCAATTACAAAGGCGAAAAGAGAAAGCCTAACAGGCCTGTAAATAGCTAATCTCTCGGACCATTTTCTCTTGACAATTGAGGCCCAAATCGTAGAGACACTGGCTAAAATCCCCTATCTTCACCAGAGCTCAACCTGACTGGGCCTCCCACACAACCCAAGCCCCAGCGCCCCTTGTAACCAGCCCCTCCTTGATCGCCAAAAATGGAGTGGCAGATAAATTTACCACAATTATTGGCTCCCCACTTGGCAGACCTGGAGTCCAAAATAACCTAGTTGGAAAGACTATTGGGGGCCCTCAAGGAGAAAAGACTGTGCCCCTGTTCACCCATAACAGACAAATTAGGAAGTCCGGCTGAAATATTAGTAGCTCTAGTGGAAAGCGCAAAAGACCTTTACATGAAACAAATCACGTAAGAATTAAATAAATAACCAGGAGCCAACAGCCCTGTCAATTTAGTAGGCTGCCACTTAACGCCAGTCACGGTTAATGAGGAACCATCAAGGTTGGCAAGTGAGACAAACACCTTTTCTCATACTCCCTTTGCGCTGTGTAATAAGTGCCTCCCTCAATCCTGTCCAAGAACCTCATACCTGGGAATGGTGCAGCACATGAGCCTGCGCTTATCTTGAGACCCTCTTCCCCCATAGCAAACAACACTCCCTCCAGGAGAGCGAAAAAGAGACTGAAAAACAGTCACAAAAAAAGCGCTTCCTGAAAATAAGATCTTACTTTAGGGGTATCAAACATCCCAGCGGTGCACCAAGGGCTCCGCCCTAAGAGGCTCTTCTCCATATTTGTATCACACTCAAAGTCAAATGCTATAGTCCCACATGATAATATTTTGAATGCGGTGCCCCAGGAAATAAAACAAAGGGACAGCCACACTGAGATAAGCACAGCCAGACTGAATACGGATGCCAAGACCGAGGGCTCACCAGGTAGTGCCTCATCGAATAGCAGCCAAAACGAACACCTGGAAGAGTAGCACACGGCAAAACTTACTCAATCCGTCGGCCCCCCAGTATGGCCCAATAGCTTCACTAGTTCTGTGTAAAAGATTGGCAGACACAGCCACAAAGTTAGACGGCTGGCATTTTGAGGCAACAAGAAAGTCTCAATATGGCCAAGAGACAGGAGGACTACAGGGAAGGTATGGGACACGATCACGCTAAGTCTGCTTTTGACAGCAACAGTTACCACAATGAAGAAAGGGCCAAAGACTCCTCTCACAATCACCTGCAATGCATCACAACAAACAAGCCCCAACAGGAACAAGAGACTAGAGGGACTGCATGAAACCTGGCCACTGCCAGGTCCCTTTTAGATTGTAGCTACCACCAAAAGGAACAATCGACCAATGGTCCCCCCAGAATCTGTTAAATGCAGAGTCTTTCTTGGACAACAAAAGACACCTACTAGTTGGCGCCAGGCCCCCGCTGCACACTTACCGAAGAGGCCCAAAGTCTCTACCTTCACACTGGGCAGAGCTGAGTGTGAAGAACCTCATGAGAGATTTGAGCTGATGTTTATCCCTCCCTTTCTCTCAAAGGGCCACTGTGACACACTTAATAGAGGAAATCTCTTACACTTATTCAATCAAATTCCCTTACTGAAAGATCAATCAATCAATCAGATTTCTTAAAAAGTGCAACTACTCATCCATGAGGGTCTCAAGGCACTGGGGAAAGGGGTGGATCTGCGGTGCAGTCAAAGAGCGAGGTCTTGAGGTCCTTCCTGAATTGCGGCAGCGATGGTGGTTGCTTGAGGCGCAGAGGCAGGGAGTTCCAGGTCTTCGCAGCGAGGTAGGAGAAGGATCTTCCTCCTGCCGTGGTCTTGCAGATCCATGGGATGGAAGCCAGGGATGGAGCGTAGATGTCTGATGGGAGTGTAGAAGGAGAGGTGGTGATCTCACTTCAGTTGAAGTAGCCTGGGTAAAGTTTGCACATATGTCACAAAACTGAATCACGGAAGCCACCTAAACAACCTGGAAGAGTGAGAAACATAGCAATGCCATTCTGGGTGAACAAAGAACTTTCGAATACTTGGGAATAGAGCTCTTAAGGCTGTATTCACCAATATGCCCCATGTGCAACTACCCCACAGACAATCCAGATCAACTAAAAATATATTCAGGGTGCTACTGGTGGGAACTACGAAAGAATCTCAAGAGCAACCAAGAATGCAACCACCATAACAGTTTCATGCACCCACCATCATGGGATATGGACCAGTATCCCTAGCATCACTCCAGCCAACTGGACCCGAGCGTGTCTCAACTCATAATACCATCCTTGACTGTTGCTGTTCTCAAGACCATTGTGACAAGTAAACAAGTACTAGCTTACATGGATAAAAAGGACCTTCTATGTCTGAAAAATCTTTAAGTTTGTCTATTTTTGTCGAACACACATGCAAATTAGAGGTCACCCCAATTAAACTCAATTTTTCAGCCCTTCAGGCAGACCTATAATACGCACAAAAAGTAAGCACAAAATAATACCCTTGTTGCTTCTCAGCTGCTTCCTCAATGCACCAAAAAATAGGAAAGCACTTACGGTGGATGACCTCTGCCACTGTTTAGAAGATCTCCTTATGGATTTACCAGCCCATGAAATTCTATTGGCGGCGGCTGTAACATCCATGTAATCCTTTTGCACATTCAAAAGAATGAGAAAGAATGAAGGACTTTTTAACAACTTATTAACTGTCCTCGACTCAACAATGATGTGAGGCACAAGTTCCGCAACGTCAGTTTCCTTCCACCTATAAGGGATTTTCAGCTATCGACTATATTTTCACGTCAGCGCCCCTAGCAAGTCAACTCGCCAAATTAGAGTTGATAATAGGCCAGAGAGCGACCTTAGCCCTCTGAGCCTATCTCTGGAGCTAATAGCACCACACAAAAAGAAAGCTCCCTCAGGACCTCAAATTTATTTAAAAACCGACTTAATCTAAACTGACTAATGTGAGCACCCAAGACAGAATTATTCGACAACTACTCAGACAATTATAAAAATATATTGTTTTATTTCATTTCCTTTATCAAAAATGTTATTCATCATTTTGCTTTTTTTGTGTGAATTGTTATTCAATGAAGGTGTGTGAATAATTTTCTCTACCTGGGTTTATATTATTGTTTTTTGCTTTTCTGTTATTGTACATGAATTTATATTTAATGTTGATGAAAATAATAATTCACAAAAAAAAGCAAAATGATTAATAACATTTTTGATAAAAGAAATGAAATAAAACAATATATTTTTATAATTGTTGGAGTAGTTGATTAAATCGGTTGTAAAATAAGTTTGAGGTCCTGAGGGAGCTTTCTTTTTGTGTTGTCATATTTGCCCCTCTTACCCCATGTATTGCATAGCTAATAGCACAACAGGCAAGGAGATGTACACTGTGGGCTCCTCAGCCGAGGCTGAATCAGTCAACCCAGTTAGGAGAATTAAAGGGAGTCCAGAGGTGACGACTTGGTTAGAAAAGCAGATCTCTGAAGGAAATAACAATTGTCAAGCGAGTACCCTTCAAGTATGGAAAATCATAATGAGAGAAAACATCTTAGGGTAAATCAGGGAGAGACTAAAGTTGTCACCTTTGAAAGATAACAGAACAAGGACCATCTTGCCTGAGATATAGGGAGTAAGGGCATTGTTACAGCCAGGACATCCAATTTTCTGGGAGTTTGGTTCTCCTAAAACTCCAAACACAATGCCCATCTAAACTCCCTGTAGAAGAAAGAGGACGCCATCATTTATGGCATTAACCAACTAATCACAACATTAAGTAGCGCTTCAGCAGCAACCATACTCAGGATCATGAACGCAGCCCACTTTCCTCTTCTGCAGTACCGTCATCAGGCCTTCTCCGGGACCTGTGCACCAGCCTTGGAGCTCATTCACTGCTGAAGGCTCGGGAAAATATTCCAGCAACCACGCTACACCCGTCAGTCAAGATTCGGACTAGAATTTGGCATGGCAAATCAAGTACCAGCTTGCAAATCGGTCATACTAAAATACTGGATCAATGTCCTGAAGACACCCGCCAACTGTCTAAAAGCCCACCTGAAAGTAATTTTTGAGACCCAGGGCACACTCTGGTACCAGTATCTGCATGATGCCATAATTTGTTTCCAAACTGAATAAACTGTGCTAAAGAACAGGGAACTCCCCTATTCATTCTGGAAAGAGCTAAAAACAGGCAAATGAAGACAACCTGGACAGTCCAGGACTTAACCTCACTAAAGAGCTCAGTTACCCTACTCCCCCTGAACAACTCTTACCTGGATGGGAAACCTCAACCATATCTACTAGAAACAATTAACAAAAGGACCATCAGAGTGATTCTGTACTCAAGACTATTAGGCTTACCGGTAATAGAATTAATCCAGCATGAGCCACTAGGGCAGGAGTGGAGATTGCAGATTCTGCAACTATAACCACAAATTATGACTGCACCTCCTGTGCTGCTGTCCCAAGATTGACTTATCTAGGAGACTGCTAAAGTCAATCTTTTTAGCTCAATGCATTCACACCTGCTAAGAAGCATTTGCGCTCTGCTTTTCTGAAACTACTCCAAGTGTTCGAGCTAGTTGTGGGAAGTTTGTAGATGAATTCAAGGCCTTGCTGCTCCCTCAAGTCACCAATGCACAAAATCCCACAATGGTCCAAAAACTGATGACCGATTAGTGTACCCATCAGGTCTGAAATGTCCCATTAGGATGGTCAAGGGGGAGTTAGCCTGGTTGGGGGTGCCCATGAAAAGGCCTATCGTTATTTACGATTGCAACTTTCTACTGGTGTGACTGCTATTGGGATATGGCAATCAAAATCAACAGCTCCGCTATCCTACTGGGTCAATATGGCCGTCAACGTCACCCTTCAACCATGCTACAGGTAACCTCTTCATGTATGCAGCAATGTATCTTGCTAAACACCCCCACTGTATCTGGGATGTTCGGAAATGATTTATTTTAGGGATATTGCACAAAGCACTTTACTCAACAACGCATTACGCTAGACTTCCTTTAGCAAAAAGGTGTTGCGTTAAATTTTACTTTATGAATATTTGCACAAAACACCTTATATGATACTTTCTACCTCTCTAACCATTTAAATTACGAAGCTGTCTGTAAAAACATGGGAGAACACACTATGACACCCCCATGAGTGAGTGCCTTGTGCAGGGCATGAGGGGAGACAGGAGTAGTGGGTATTCTTTTAACGCAAGGAACTGAGCATACAGAAAACTAAGCGTAGTAGGCACTATGTGATTGCAATGATGAGGAGCAAGACCTCTGACCTCCTGGTCAAGGAAACTGCTTCCCCTCGTTCAGCTCCGTTTGTTGAGCCTCTGACCCCAGCCCCTTTCTGGTTTCAGGTAGGTGTTTGAGGCCCTTCTCCACCCACAGGCTCCTGCCTGCGCCTCAACCCTGGTGGTCCAGTGGAAGAGCCTGCTCTTCTGCTGATCTGCTCTGTCAGCCTATTCTGCTTTTTCTATCCTGCTTTTCTGTCTTTTTTTGGTCTTTGCCTTTTTTGCCTTATCTTGCTTTACTTTGCCTTTGTTTACTGTTTGCCTCCATTTCTGCCTTTTTCATGCCGCTTCTGACCCCATGGCCCCACCACCCCTGTGGGTTCCCTCTCCCACCTCCCAGCTACTCTCCCTCCCCCGACCCCCGACCCCTACGTAATGGCGGCCAAGCGCATCGGGCGCGCCAAGGTCGCCAGAACGCGACCATCGCCAGGTACCCTGGCCCTACGACCCCCCACCACTACGACTCCAGCACTCTCCAAGCTCTCAACCCTGGACACAACAACTGCCAGCTTTCAACGCCTAGCAACTACCAAGGCCTGCTCTCCTGCTGGCACTCCCACAGCAACTTCACCCACCTCTGGACCCAGACAGCTACCGCCACCCCACTGGGCGCCAACATACCCAAACCCCTGAGCTGCATCCTCCTCAACATACGCTCCCTGCACAGACATGCAGTAGAAATGTGGGACCTCCTCAACACCCTCTCACACAAAATTGCCCCTACTCACAGAGACCTAGACCAATATCAGCTCTGCTCCTGACATCACAACCGCCATCCCCGACGGGTAAAAAATTCTGAGGAAAGACCACCCCAACCACTCTTGCGGAGGCCTCACCATTGTCCACAAAATCTCATTCCGACTGACTACCTCCCTCTTGAACGACGTCTCGCCCCCATGCAACAAATCCACTTTCAGATCCAGCCCAACCCCAGAACGACTTTACGCGGGACCCTCGCCTACAGACCTCCCGGACCAGCTCCCCATTCACAAACACCTTTGCAGACTATATCGCTCCCCACGCCCTCGCCTCCATGGACTATGTACTGCTCGGAGACCTGAGATTCCACCTTGACAACCTCAGCGACCCCCAACTCCAACACCCTCCTAGAGAACCTCGTCAACATCGGACTGAAGTAACTCATCACCACACCCACCCTCATGGTGGTACACACTCTCGACCCAATCTTCGCTGTAAGAAAGAACATTCGACTCAGTCACACCACGCAACCTCTCTGGACGGAGCACCACTGCCTTCTCTTCTCCTTCTCACAACCCACTGCACACAAGCCAATGGCACGTCTCCCACACAGAAACTGGAGCAAGATCACCGAAGAGCACCTCACTTCCTCCCTCAGTCGCAGTCCCCTGCCACGATTGACGCCAACTCTGCAGCCAATGACCTCCACCAATAGATCGCCGACTGGGCCAGCACACTCTCCCCCTCCGGAACTCCAACAGATGACACAACCCGAAAGCCACCTGGTTCACCACGGGCCTCCAAGAATCCAAGTGATTGTGCCGACAACTGGAGAAAGCATAGATGAACAGCAAAACTCCGGTAGCACAGTGTCGCCTTGACGGCACACCTATGACTCATCAGATCTTCAAAGAGAAACTTCATCCAGGACATAATCTTCTCCAACTCCCACAACTTCAAGGAACTCTTCACCATCAAACAAGAATTCACCAGACCCCACAGCAAATCCTCCAACATCCTTCCCTCCCAGGACCTCTGCAACAAACTCAGCTCCTTCTTCAACCACAAGATCAGGACACACTCCCACAACTTCAACGACCAAGGCACCGACCCAATACCATCCAGCAGCAACGCCACCCAGCCATCCCTCTTCACCTGGACCCTGGGTACCGCAAAGACTATGATGAGCATCCACTCCTGAGCACCCACTGACCCCTGCCCACCACACATCTACCACAGAGCCACCTCCGCAATTTCACCAGAACTACGATGGGCGATCAACTGCACCCTCGAAACAGGAACATTCCCCGATGACTGATAACGCTCCAAATTCAAACCCCTCCTCAAGAAGCCTACCACAGACCGTACGGACTTAAAGAACTACAGGCCCATCTCTCTCCCCCTCTTTGTCACCAAAGTCATAGAGAAAATCTGCCACACCCAGCTAACGCACTTCATAGAATCCAACAACATCCTCAACCCATCTCAATCCGGATTCCGCAGCAACCACAGCACTGAGACAGCTCTCCTAGCCGCCACAGATGACATCCATGCACTCCTTGATCGAGGCCACACTGCAACCTTTCAGCAACCTTCGACACCGTCTCCTACCACACACTAGCTACCAGACTCCACGACACCGGCATTGAGGGAACTGCCTTGGACTGGATCAGCTCCTTCCGCTCATGGCAGAACTCAGAGAATAAGACACCTGCCCTTCTTCTCCGAAGCCACAGAGATCAGAGACAGAGCACTCCAAGGATCCTCCCTCAGCCCCAAGCTCTTCAATATCTACAGGGCCCCCTCACACCCATTTACAGAAACATTGACTCAGCATCGTATTGTATGCTGACGACACACAGCTTATCCTCTCCCTCACCAAGGAACCCAACATCACCAGGCAATGTTTCTAGGAAGAAATGAAGGATGTTGCATCCTGGATGAGCAGCAGCTGCCTGAAGCTCAACTTGGAGAAAACGGAAGTCCTCACCCTCAGATCCAGCCCCCGCCGCGTGGGAGGATACCTGTTGGCCCCCCCCCCCCCGCCCTCAGAAACCCTCCAATCCCCACGGACCACGCCCGCAACCTCTGGATCATACTCAACTCCTCACTCACCATGAACTGACAGATCAACGACGTATCCTCCAAATGCTTCAACACCCGCTGCATACTCCACAGAACCTTCAAAGGGATCCACTCAAATCCAGGAAAACCGTCACCCACGCACTCATCACCAGCATACTGGACTACGGAGGCGCCCTCTACGCAGGAATCAACAAATCTCTCCTTCACAAACTCCAGACCGTCCATAATGCTGCAGCTAGACTCATCCTCAGCATCCCATGACACGACCACATCACCCAGCACCTCCGAGACCTCAACTGGCTCCCCGTCCAAAAAAGAGTGACCTTCGCTAAATGTCTAATGACTGCAGAGATCTTTCGAAGGGGTCAAGAGAGCCCTCAGAGACCAAGGAGTAAAGTATATGATGTTGCACCTGGCGCAACTCAAGATGCTGGATGGTGAAAAGGCTTATTTCTTCGACTCACCGGCAGAGGTGAACGACTGGATGGAGGGCTAGCGGACCGTGGGCCGCCAGAGTGGTCCGCGACAATCAACCCATAACGGCTCAGGCCAGGAGGCTCAGAATAAACACACGCCACCACGAGAGAACCAAGAGAGCGAGCAGAGTTCACTTAAGTGACTTTAGAAGTAAGGGTCGCATGGGGTGATTTCTATATGTAAGGAGGGGGGTCGGCATGTTTCCTGGGTCCTTGAATTTTCTTGGGAGCCGGGCAAGACACTTGTAGTGGGGGGAGACACTAATGCGGTCATGGATGCTGAATTAGATCGCTCAGGGGAGAGACAGGGTAACAGGGGAGAAATGGCCTACGGGACTTTGTTACAGCAATGGGTCTTAGCGACATAAGGCGCACACATCACCCCTCCCAAAGGCACTACACTTTCTACTCCACTAGACATGGGTCCTTCTCCAGATTAGATCTCAATTTCACTCTGGGAGACCAACTGGGTGACTTTTCGGAACCCTGCGTTATGGCCCGGGGAATCTCTGACCACTCCCCGGTTGGCGTGGTCCTCAAAGGGGAGACGACTGCCAGGGCAGCCTTCCCTAGGATAGACCCATAGCGCCTTAAAAGACAACTCCATAACCGACAAGTTAAGAGAGTGCTCCCAACAATACTTTGCTGAGAACCAGGGCTCGGTTGATTCCCAGCTAACCCTGTGGGAAGCTTATAAAACGGTCCTGAGAGGCCAGACCCAAGCGCTGATTGGAGCCCAGAATAAGGAGGAATCGCTACAGGTCAGGCAGTTGGAAAGGAAAATTGAGTCGTTGGAGCAATGGCCCAGCGAGAAGCCCTCACTGGACCATTGTCACAATCTCGCCGTCAAGCAAAAGGAACTTCGTTCGCTGGCGGAGGGCGAGGCGTGTGCCTACTCCCTCACCACGCAACATCGGATATACGAACCAGGGGACAACTCCATGAAACTACTAGCATAGCTCGAATGCCGGGATAGGGAACGATCGTGGGTGACTGAGGTAAGGGACGAATTGGGTCCTTGGTATCTACCGGCATCGACATAGCGGAGACCTTTGTGTCATACTATGAGAGGGTCTACACCCCGGTATGCACCAGGACACAGCAGGATTGCGAGGAGTTCGTACGGGACTTCGCGTTGCCCACACTGTCTCAGGAACAAACAGACCGTCTAGAAGCTGAACTCACGGGGTTGGAACTGGGAGAAGCCCTTAACTCCCTTCAGGCCGGGAAAGCGCAGGGGCCCAATGGGCTCCCAGTGGAAATATATAAGAGACAGGCTAACATTGTCATTGACCCTCTAAGACAGATGTTCCTTGAAGCACGGAAAGTGGGGAAGCTCCCGCCTGATCAACGAGAAGCCACGATTGTGGTCATCCACAAGGCTGGGAAGCCGGCTGACCAATGTGCGTCTTATCGGCCCATCTTGCTGCTCAAAGTGAAGGCCAAGGTCTTGGCCAAAGCCTTGGTGACGAGACTGCTATTGGTTCCACTAGACTTGATCCACGTCGACCAGTCAGGTTTCATGCCCCATAGGAGCACTCAACACAATCTGCGGCGGTTATACGGGGTCCTCTACATGACGGAAGTTGTGGGCAGTACTCAAACGGCTATGATGGCACTGGACGCCTCAATGGCCTTTGATTGCATTGAATGGCCATACTTGTTCATGGTTCTCCAGCGACTGGGCTTCGGTCTGGGTTTTTGTAGCTGGGTGCGCCTGCTAAATGAACAGCCGGTAGCGAGGGTGAGAGTTAATGGGCGATGTCCCGATAATTTCCCCTGCGCAGGGGCACCAGACAAGGGTGTCCCCTGTCCCTTCTCCTCTTCGCCCTGACCCTTGAACCGCAGGCGCACTGGATTCAGAGGGACAGGTCTTTCTGGGGCCTGGCACTCACTGATGAGTGGGAGGAGTGTATTTCTCTATACGCAGATGACATTGTCCACTACATGACCAGACCCTACCACTCAATAGCGCAGGTGCTTCACCTCTTCGAATTGTTTGATAGCTACTCCGGCTACACGATCAACTGGGCCAAATCCCTGATCTATCCCCTTTCAGGCCCTCCACCGAGGATCCCGACGAGGTGCTCTGCCTCTATAGCGATAGATGGATTCAAATAACTTGGGGTGTATGTCACCAGGGACAGGGTGGAGTTCTTCACCAAAAATCTTGAGCCACACCTGGCGCGGCAGGCATCGGACGTGACCCACTGGAGGTCCTTGCCTCTCCCCCTAATGGGACGTGCCACGCTATTTAAGATGATGGCATTGCCGCGACTCCTATATATCCTACAAAATACACCATACCGGGTCCAGGCATAGTGTTCAGGCGTATATCCGAGGCCTTGACAACGCTGCTCTGGGAGGTTGGGAACCTGTGGATAGCGATGCGAAAGCTCACAAGAGGGGTGTACGATGGGGGCTGGCCCTCCCGGACGTCCAATTGTACTATTGGGCTTCCCAGCTGCAAGTGGTCAACGACTGGGTTTACACTACAGGTTCGGAACCAGCTTACAGAGTGGATAGGTATGTTATGCCGGGAGGCAAGTGCGAGCCGCTTCTAATTCACAAAGGCAGCGCAGGGATCTACCTTTGCACACTTGGGTCATGGTCCAATGCTGGCGGGAGGCCAATAAAATTCTGGGGTGGGCAGGCACCTTAACAGGCAGGACCCCACCAAGGCTCGGAGACCAGCTAACAGAGGTGACAAGACTAACAGGCTTCAAGGGATGGAAATTATTTGGCATTGACTACCTGGGCGATGTGCGGAAAGGGAATGCCCTTAAATCCTTCGACTACCTTAAAAAAGAATACCAACTATATGACTCCAAACATTATCACTATCTGCACCTCACACCCCCCTGTGCTCTCACATACACACAGACACTTCGATACCAGAATATTCTCCCATGTAAGACAGGCTCCTCCTCGATCCCATTCTCGACAAACCTACGTAAATAATCTACCGCAAGTTCAAAAATAACGTGCCTGACCCATTGGTGTCCCTGCGGGAGAGATGTGAGGGAGACATTGGAGACCCAGAGGACGAGGATTGGCAGGATGCCCTGCAAAGCGCCAGCGAAATTGCAATCTTGACTAGGTTCCACCTTGTACAATTAAAAATTCTGCACCAGGTGTATTACCAGCGAACACACCTGTTCTCATGGGGCAAGAGCCTGTCTCCCCTGTGTGTGAGGGGATGTCAGGGAGAGGGGACATTCTACCACATTCTATGGGAGTGCCCGAACATAGTGCTCTTCTGGACTAAAGTAGCACACACAATGGCAACAGTTGTGGGATCGCCGGTCCCGGTGGAGCCTAGGTGGCTTTTACTTATGAATAAGTGACTCACAGACTGGTCCAGGTATTATGAGATTTGGTTGGCCATGGCAGCCGGGATGGCGAAATGTAATATTGACATTTGCTGGGGGGCTCAAGCGCCCAGCAATGGAACCAATAGCTACGAGATCTGGACTGCTGTCAAAGGGCAGAGGAAACGATCTACAAGTCCAGGGGCTGCGTAAAGAAATGGAGGAAGGTATGGGGGCCTTGGCGGAGGTATCGAGCCACACAGGGTGGGGAGGGGCAGGGGGTATACGTGTAATCAAACCATTGTACTGCCAAGTTTGCCTGCGATTGTACCATGAAATGTTGTTATCCTTCATGCCAATTGAACACAGCTGTATAATGAATGAGAACATAGAGCAAAGTTAATACAAATATTTTCAACAACAAAAAAAAAGAGTGACCTTCGGGCTGCTCACACACGCCTACAAAGCCCTCCACAACACCGGACCCCAATACCTCATCAAAAGAATCCCCTTTCACTCCCCCAAGAGAAACCTCTGCTCTGCTGACCGAGCCCTTGCCGAAATCCCCCACATCCACAGAGCCAGACCGGGAGGCAGATCCTTCTCCTACATCGCAGCCAAGACCTGGAATGAAGCCCTGCACTGCAACATTCAGAAAGGTCCTCAAGATCTGGCTCTTTGGAAGACCTCAGAGCTGCCCGAAACTCCCTCCCCCTAGCACTTTGAGACCCTCATGGGTGAGTAGTGCGCTCTATAAACCCCCGATTGATTGATTGATTGCAATGTATTTGATATCATATGAAATTAATACTGCCTAGCTAATTAATTCTCTTAAGTAATATATTTTCATTTCATGTATCTTTTTCAGCTTGTATGCTATTCTGACTGTTTCATTTTGTATTTTAGTGTATGGATATATATCTATACTGTTATGGTGTTTATTGACTAAAACAATAAACTACTAATATTACTACTGCCAACTGCTTGTGCTGTACTTGCATGAACGCCAGTTGGCTAGAGATGTACTGCAAACAGGCCCTACCACTGGAACACTCCTGGCTCAATCAGCCAGAATAGGGAACCTCAGAATCTCTAGGAGATATTTATCTCTGTCTTTCTGCACTTAATGTGTGATTTATGGAAAAGGGTATTGGGTATCCGGTAAGGGGACAAGCTTGGCTCTTATCCCTCATATGACTGATATGGTATTTTAGTTTCTCTTGAGTGTCTTTAAGTCTCCTCATTTGCGATTCTTGCCTGTGTTTCAAGGATTCCTCATTGCAGTTCAGCAAAGCCAATCTTTTTTTCTGGTGGAGTTTCATTTCTGGATTCTTTTTGTTTCTCCTTGAGGGTGTTAGGTGTTCAATATCAAAGATGCCTTCCTTGGGAAAACAACTGTTTCTGTCATCATTGGTACACTTGACACAGTTTGTTATAAACCTGCATTTGTCTCTATCATTTTGATTGTACTTTAGGTGGACAGAGGAAATTTCCTTAGGTGCTCCTTTGTCTGTTTAGTGTCTCTGGTTTCCATCTTCACCTACTATAACCTCGCTCTCTTCAAGGAGCAAGGTTTAGGCAGGCATCCGCTTCTCACTGCAGCTTATCCCAGTGGAGGGGGAGGAAAGATTTCTGGGTAAGAGAGAATGGAAGGTTTTGACAGTCTTCCCATTAGCTCAACCAAGCAGGGAGCTATAAAAGCGCATTAACCAATATCCACTAGCCCAGTTGCAATTGGAACACCTCTAGTCATGACCCATTATGGTTAGCAGAAGGCCATTGGTGGCCAAACTAGTGTACCCCTTTCAGCAGCTCTCATCCAATAGGGTCTCTGCTGAGTACTCAAGCAACCGTGCTCTCCTTCTGGAGTCATCTATTTTCATGCATTATATCTTTATCTCCTACTTCCCTGAACTCCCCATTTCCTACCTAACCATTTCTATGGTCTCCTACCCTGATGATTAATATTATATATTTTCAAATTTTTAATAGTTTAAGACTGTCTGACCTCTCCATTACCTTTGGCACTGGAATTGTCAAGTGGAAGTCCGATTGGGCTCCAGTCACCACTTCCAGGTCAAGCTGCTGCGACTCATGGTGAAAGTGCCAATGGGCAGATTTACTACTTCTGGCACATCTCTGCTAATCAGCAGGGATGCGCCAGAAGAGTTGCGGAATATCTGCCCACCCATGCGCCTCCACTGATGCGCTGCATTTACAATGCGGTGCACCGTGGCGCACGGCTGGCAGATGCGTGTCGCATCCCCTCCACGGAAAGGCTGCGTATTGCTGGAGTTGCGTCGCAAGTGCGACGCAGCTCCAGCAAGGCTCAGGTGCCCCTATCCCTAACATGCTGCGTCAATCCTTACGCCTGCTTCAAGCAGGCGCAGGGTTTTGACGCAGTATCGCCGGAAAAGTGACTGAGTGAAATCTTGTAGATTTCACTCATCCACTTTTCGGAGGCGTTCCTGCGTTGCAACGCCCCCCACCCCTGTGCAGGTACGCCCATGCAGCACAGGGCTTTACAACGTGGTGCATCTCCCTAGATGTGTCACGTTGTAAATAACTCGCAGCATGGTGCGGCACTTATGTGACGCAACAGCAGCGCAAATCAGGCGCAAGGGGCTTGTTAATTTGCCCCCAAGTTCTGTCAAAGAAAACTCTATTTCACGTTTAAGTTGAGACTGAAATTTGTTCATTAAAAAACTAGTAACCTGTAAGACACACAGTCTGTGGACAATGGGATACCTTTACAACGCCAAGGAAGGCAATCTCTCGAGGAAAGGCAAAATGCAAATCTATACCCTATCAGAGAGGTTTCTAATATCAAAAAAGATTGCATTTTCATCAGGAATACAAGCAGGTATATAGATGAGCTAATTATGGAGAGAATGTAGAAGCTTCATAAGTATCAACAATGTAAATGAGCTCACTAGAAATTCAGGTGTCAGATGCTAAGGTGTAACATGTCCTGTTTTAGAGTTGGGGGCATCCGGTAGGCGGAATTAGCATGGAGAGAAAACATCGACTACTACTAGTTACAGGGACAATCTATTAAAAGTAAGCAATATGCATTTAATTTCACACAGCGATAGATCATGGTTTTAGAGATAGTGCCACAGGAGAACAGGTAAAGTGAACTTGGTGGGGCCAGGATAAAATCATACTCAGGAGGGTCCTCGCGTGAGATTGTCAACATCAGTTTCTTCGCATAGGGGAGGGAGGGGGGGGGGACGACACCCCAGGGGACGAGTTCCTTCCTCAACTGGATGAATGAAGGATTTTGCATCAGTGCATGCTCATTTCCATGCTCTGATCTTGGAGTCTAGAACGTGAGTTACACCCCAGTGATCAGAATAAAAAAAAAATCCCAGCACAAAATGTACTCTTCTCTCAGCATGACATCCCATTTTCAGAGCATGATAAGTTGCCTCTCCCCTTTTGTCAGTGTCTGCTTTCATGTTCCGTTTCCAGTGTTGATCCTGATGTTTCACATTATCCCTCAATGACAGCACATGCATCATTCCTTTAAGGATTCGGTTTTGGGTTTTCTTGCAGATGTGCCCGAGGTGGTATGCAGCATGTCACAATAGTCTCTCATCAATTGACCACCGAAGAAATCAGCTTTAGAGTCAGAAAGTAAATTTATGAATCTCTCTAAAGTGTGGCAATGAAGCAATGCCTTTGGCCTTGGGCTAATGAGGCATGGCCTTCCAATTATGAATCCATTGGGCAAATTCTTCAATATCTGACCGTTAAATCTGAGACCAACGTCTGATTCTACAGTAACTGGTATTCCACTTGTGGAGAAAGTTTTGCTGAGCACCAGAGTCTCACCATGTACCAACGTGCAGGAAAGGGAATTCACCTCAGAAAATTGAAGGTGTCCTTGAGCAAAAACTTTACATAACAGCTAGTAATATTTGGCCCAAAGCAGTCTATGGTTACGTCTTCTATGATGTTTTGAGGCAGGTTGGCTGAAGTACAAGTTGTTTGCTTAAACTTTGACTCGCATGGAAAAAGCCAGGCAAGTTTTTTCAACCATCAGTTCGCTTGGAAAGGGAAAGTGTACATTTTCTCTCAGAAAGCATTTTGTCAACACCATGCCTTGGTGACTTATGTGTTACATCTATAGCCCTTTTCCCAGCTGACTTGGGAATGAGTTAATACTTACCTTCTAGCAGTAGTCCTTTACTGTGACAAGCCAGCTCACCTGGTACTTGTCTGAAGCTCTGCGCCTGTTTATTTTCTTAGCTCTAATATGGCACGTTTGCGTATGAAGGGTGGCCTACCATCTGGCTCTGCCACGCGAGGTGTACTGCCCACCATATTTAGAGATCGGCACCTACCTGGTGAGAACCATTATGGCGAATGTTTGTTGTGTTCTAACATTTCTACTTAACTCTTCAAGCTTGTAGATGTGTGCACCATCATTTCAAGTACCATTATTAGGTTCACAGAAAAGTAGTGCAAGTATGTGCATCTCCAAGACAGCTGTGGCACGAGAATATTTTAATGTCTCAGGCAAACTTATACCTTGCCATTTGGGTGCTCCTCTCCCATAAGGTCATTTTGTGGAAATTTGTTGTAAATTAGTGCCTTTTTGTGAATGTTGCATCTTCAGCAATTTGGAGGCTTGGGCGTCCAAGAACGGCGGAACCTTGTGGGGGTCCATGTTTCTCGAATCTCAGGAAACGCATAATGATGCCTGGTCTGCCTTCCCTCATACCCCTTGGCTCCTTGCTCCTCCAGCTACAACATGGCAATCATCTGTCTAATAGTTTGCAGCTGGCATTTAAAGTAGCTCCGCAGCTAGTCCAGTTCAGGTTTTCATTCCTATTTCTACCTTAACTCCTTTCTGGTTTTCCCCTTCCTTTTTTGTTTTCTGTCATGTGGTATTTGATGTCATTTCCTTTTCCTGTTCTTTTACTGTATAAAGGCTTCAGTGTGAATGAAGAGTGAATTGCAACAAAGTTGTGTTCCTTCGCTTGTTTCCTCATTCCCTCCTCTTGCTTATCCCGATTCCTTTCTCTTAAAGAACTCCACTATCCGATTCCCGATTCCATGTTTTCTTCAAACCTTTGAAGTATTTGACCAGCAAATAGTTTTTGTACACCTTCAGCTTTTTACTTCTGAGAAGTTGTCAGCTTCCCAAACGTACCTGCCTACCACATATTCCAGTGTGGGGTGACATTGTGGCTTCTGGAAACAGTTGCCCATACATCAGACAAAAGCAAAACAGCAAAAGACCCGGACTGGATTACGGTTCAGCTTCCAAACCAGACCAGTGACTTTATGGTGTGGACTTTTCTACAGTGGCCTTAATTGATGAAAAACTAGTCTTGCAACTACCTTCTTCTATGCATACAGTCAATCAAAGGCCAGTAAAGGCAATGTATTCTAGTTTAGTTGGAAAACCTGTCCGATTTATCAATAAATATTTCTGGCCCACTGCGAACCATTCCGTTAAACTCCAATCACAAACTACTGTACTAGAGTGAAATCCATTTTTCATTTAATTACCCTGCCACTGAGCATTTTGATACAAATTTACATCAAAGAACCAGCACCATTACATTTGCAATTTGTGCTTGAAACATGAAATTATACACTTTCTATTGTTACACAGTTTAAATCCACAAATCTGTCCTCATCCTTGCAATAAAAGCGCTCAGAGTAACCGATGTTCCCATTATATGCGAGTAGACAAAAATTGGTACATGGGGCATATTTCACAGATGCTTCAGATAAGCGTCTACCATCTTTTCTCAGCAAGTAGCTGTTCGTCGGCTATTATGTACAAACTTCAGCTGCCGGAGACAGTTGTGACTGACAACAATGTGGCAGATTCGCCTCTATCAGGGCTGTTTGTCTGGGAGACAGAGAGAGGGCAAAGTGTGCGAAAGATTCAAGTCCCGAAGCAGTTCACAGAGCAGCGCCCACGAAGGAGAAAAATGCGCCTTGATTAGGCTAATTATACCAGTCTGCTCCCCCATAAAACCTAGCCTGAATTATCAGTTAATTTCTGTGGTCGCCACGACCAAGATTATCGGAATGTTTTTTTGTAATTACGTGCCATCTTGGATTAGAGCGTGAAACTGCAGCGCGCTTCTGCTCAAGCACTGGAAAAAGATGAATCGCGTTTTGCAGGGGAAGAAAGTACTTGTAATAAAAATGTTAAAAACGGCATGACTCTTTGCACGTACAGTGCTTAGTTTTTTTTTGTTTTAAACATAAGTGTTGGGGCTATCGTCAGAAGGATACTGCTGCTTGCATCACACATTGCCCCTGCCATGCTTCCAATGATAGTAAAAACATCACCTCTAACCATCACACTCATCCAACTGTGTAAACTCAGACTATTCCAGGCCCCTAAACCTA
The DNA here is from genome assembly GCF_964263255.1 of Lissotriton vulgaris. NCBI lineage: Eukaryota > Metazoa > Chordata > Amphibia > Caudata > Salamandridae > Lissotriton > Lissotriton vulgaris. The sequence goes on from NC_141697.1 coordinate 471,308,506, forward strand.
TAAGAGACTTAGGCCGCAATTAATAGTCATTTTTAATCTATAGTGAATTAATAAATCCTGTTGTTGTGGTCATCTCTAAATTAGCCAGACAGCACCACCTTGAGGCAGACTGTCACAAGCGCCTGTGTTCACAATTAGGTGCAGAGCACCGGAAACCACTGGCTCAAATTAAGCACTGCGTGACGTACAGCACATGCCCAGAAACAATCGTCTTCTTTGGGTGAATTATCCTTGTCTAAACACTGCAATGCTGGCCTCCTACCGTGAATTCACTGGCATTGACAGGGCCTTAGCCACTTTGTGTGACCAGCATTTTTCAGCAGCTACTACTGAGAGAGGTCGCACAAAAGCCCAAAAAGGAACTGCCTACAAAAACAGAGACTGGAAGAGAGTTCTTTGGAGAGGTAACACCTCCCACTACAACATTGGTCTCATCCCATGAAAAGAGACAGCCTGGTTCTCTGTGGGCCCACACAGCTTTGCGTAGCAGACAGGCCTGGTTCCAGGATGTTTTATCTGGATGGGTCAAGGGTACGTTCAGGGGGGGGGGGGGCAGTGCAGGTTAACTAATGGCAATGTCGCCAGTGTAAAGACGGCCGAATGGCTTTAACTTTATGTTTAAAAAGTATCACTTTTAACAAGTACTTTTCAGTGCAGTGCTATAATGTGAAATATTAATGTCAAAGCATTCAAATGTTAAAGAAATACATTTTTTTAAATTTTGAAGAGACATTCTCATATTTTACGTAATGTTTGTTGTATGATTAGCACACTTTTTGGGATTGGCTCGTGCACGTGCTGTAGGAGCTAAGCCGGACCCTTTGTTCGGTTTCTCCTGGTATTTTGTTGGCTCACTCAAATGCAGCTTGCCTCAGCCACGAGCTGGGATTGCCACCATCATAACCAGTATTTTAATGTCCGTGCCAGGGCAAACATAGTGAAAATCACCTAAAGTTGGTGTTTTTCTCCTTATCAGCTCATATATAAAATTGCAATATAATATATAAATATAAAAATATAAAAAGCAATGCACTTTAAAAAGATGTTCTAGACGTTCCTTGACCCCTGACTGAGAATGAAAGTAATACTAAGTGAAAAAAACGTCACAACGTTCGACATCGTCCGCTCTGACAGAATGGGCCAAAGGTCATGTTTGAGTGGGCCTGGCCCATCCGCTCCCCCTGCTAGAACCGGGCCTCGTAGCAGAGCCCAGGTTTTGAACTCGAGCCTCTGCATGATTAGTAACCCATGTTCTTCAAGGCCAGCAGGAGTCAACAACACTACAACAACCAAACAGATCCACAGTGGCAGCACTATCACAGGCAAGATTTCAAGAAGGGAACAAATTAAATGGAGGTTCAGCTAGTACACTGTGAAAGCATTAGGCCGTCCGACACAAACCTAGGCCTGAAAACAGCGTCTTTAATGACCTGGAGGGAGGAGTTCACCATTGGTGGTGGTGTTACAAGCATCTCAGAGCATGCTGCTGCATGCATATCTAAGTGGTAGCTGCACATTTGCAGTGAGAGCCAGTGTGGCAGATATATTAATATGTTTTGGAAGAAGGGACAGGGAGTAGATATTGTGTCTAGGAAAAGGGAACAGAAGACTTCACAGAAAAATTGCAGTGGAAGAATGTGGCAATCATTTTCTTGCAAATTGTGAATGTATTTTAATAAAAATCACATGAGGATTCGAAATATGAGATGCTCAGCTGTACCCACTATCCTTATGTGGTTCTGACTCTATGTTTCAGGATAAGAAGGTGATTATAGAGCAAATTATTCAGATAGATTTTGTGGACCTAGATTTTTTTTGTGTGAAGGACCACTTTCCCAAAGTGGTCGTTATCCCTTCTTCTGGCATTGATTAAAGATGGTGGCTTAGGGCCTTAACAGAGGCAGAATGATATAGGGATATGGTTGGAATATGGCCTTTTTGATGTTTTAGAACTAGAAAACTTAACAGGGTCTCGACCTGGACACAAATTTAGGAATGAATTCATCATTGATGGTGAAGGAACTAAGGTCTAGTTGGACCAAGAGAAAGGCTGAGGTGATGTAGCTGCGATAAATGTAGTTCATGCATGAAGACAGCCTTACATGTAGACAGATCACCGACACAATATTGTGAGGAACAATATGATTAACAAAAACATTAAGTCAAAATATCGTTTCTCACTATATCATGTTTCTACACTTATAATGGTAAGTACCAAAATATTGGAAACAAATATATAGTTGGCATTCTTAGCATCCAAAAAGATTCAAAAATATTGTATTTTTAAATATGTATAGGGTACAAAATAGTAAGTGGTATATATATATATATATATATATATATATATATATATATATATATATATATATATGTATATATTGGGATTCCATATTCCAGAATTCTTAGATCAAAATAGCAAGCATGACAGGTTTTGTGCATTTACTAACTTTCAATGAACACAGATTTGGAGGCCGAACTAAGGGTTTGATTTTATTTTGCAGGAGGCAGAGCCCAACATGGGTCATATCGTGGTTGGAGGACTACGAATCCAAGAAGTCCTTAGATGACGTCAGCTATAGCAGCTATTAAAAAAAACGAATCAGGGACTTGTTTTCTTCTCACGTCTGCCGCTGCATGCCCGCCCCGCGAGCAAGGAGCAGAAGGAATTCCGAAACGCGTTGGGGCTTAATGAAATATTCAGCGCTGTGTCTCGTTGTGCCTCAATAAAGGACTTAACCGTGGTGGCTGAGTTCGCCTGTCATTGCGTGCACCTCAAACTGTGGCAGTATATATATATATATATATATATATATATATATATATATATATATATATATATATATATATATATATATATATATATATATATACGTGGGTAAGAGAGGAGGGAATAGAATTCTAGCACTCAGAAAGAGAGAATCCAGATGGATTATGGACTTAGAAAGCAGATTCCCTGGAGGGCATAACCAAGATGAGGAACTTGCAACCCATCTATATAATGAATAATTCTAAGATGTGATAGGTGGCTAAAACTGTACGGCATTTATGATATGATAATCTTTGAAAAACAATTCTTTTTAAAGCATATTTTAATTATGTTTCCTTTAGGAGAAAAGGAAGGGAGACACAACTTTTCAATGCACTGCACGCCTTCCCTACCCTTTTCTTCGGCGAATGACGATAGCACTGCACTTGATTGAGATAAGATAATCACTATTAATTTTTCACTGTTATAATTTGGATAATTTCAAGACTTCAATTTATCATACATTTGAAGATCTGTTGCTTATATATGACTAGAAACAGTTGGGGTATGATTGAGATATTATCAGGTCAAAAACGAACTCATGATAACGATTTATAACATGACTAATGCTAGATGTATTGTTTAACGGATAATATAGGCACTAGACCGCATGCTAAGTAACTTAACAACAGGATGGCAAAATAAGCGTTTAATGTGATAGGCACTAGACCTGTTAAATAATAGGATACTTAAGTGACATGTAAATCTTTTGGGCGATACATAGTCCAATATAGATATGCAATTATTACCCTGTTTTACTATTTGACAAAAACACAGCGTTTCATGTTACACAATGAATGTGTTTTCTAACAGGGTTCGTGTGGCATGTACAAGGTAGTCATGAAACGATAATATGCTGAAAATCACGCAATATAAGTTTGTATACACCAGCTTAAAACGGCCGATTTGTTTGCATGGAATAAGTGACAATGATGAAATAATTGTAGGTTTTCTCTGTCCATGACACTACCCCTGTATGGTTGTATTTAACGTAGCAAAATGTCCAGTTAGGTAACGTGTGACCAAGACACACTTTGGTGTCGAAACGCGTAACGTTTACTGAGTAAAATAAAAAATCTGGAATATCCTTACTACTGAGTGCGCGAGTTGCTTTCATGCACATTGTGGATTATTTGAATTTTCGGCTCATGGGTTCGCCGATGGAACGCGCCACCCGACTATGGGAGTAGGATCCCGGAAGAACCCTTTCTGCTGCAGGTGATATATATATATATATACAATCCATCACCTCTGCCAACGCCGAGAGTGAAGAGGCCACAGCAGGGGAACAGGTGGGAACAACATTTATTCAACTGCAGCAGGTAGGAATACAGTGCACACCCGCTGTCGAGGAGAATGCATTTCGGCTAAGGATTAGCCTTCTTCAGCGCCAAGGGTGTTGTAGGTGCATTAGGTGGCGGCAAATTTAACTAACATAGTGTCACGCCCCATCTGATTTGTCCAGCTTTGCTCCACCCCCGTCGGCCCAAATGCCTAACGCAATTGTCTTTCAGTAAGTCGTATCTTGTGCAACGACTACCAATCCCAGAATGCAGTTCCTTGTGCTTTTCACTGGTAAACGTTGCATGGGGATGACAAAGCGCTGTTATGATGAAAATGATTCCCCACATTGTTGCCGAAGAACACGCCGTTCCCTCCGGTCCCCAACTGTCTCAACCTTCGTGTACCTGGTGTCCATTGAGCGGGGGCAAGGCAGACATGCTGCACCTCACCAACGTAAAGCCAATTCACTTCAACACCGCCGTAATTTCACCACGACCAGAAGGTGGGCACTGACAAATCCCGGAACCCCGGGTGAATCCAAACGCCACCGAAGCAGCAACCAGCAATTCAGGGCCAACTTGATGAGACGGGAGCCTCTTGGCGCGATACTGGAATCCGCACTGAAATATACAATCCATCACCTCTGCCAACGCCGAGAGGGAAGAGGCCACAGCAGGGGAACAGGTGGGAACAACATTTATTCAACTGCAGCAGGTAGGAATACAGTGCACACCCGCTGTCGAGGCGAATGCATTTCGGCTAAGGATTAGCCTTCTTCAGCGCCACGGGTGTAGGTGCATCAGGTGGCGGCAAACACACAGGCATTGTTATTTGGCTAATTACGAGACATTTCATGGCAGGTTGGGTGACCACGTACGAAGTATTGGACTCTTATGGCTTCAGTCCTTTCTTTATGTCTGTATGTTTTTTCCTCCAATGGGTGAAAGCTCTGTACTATTTTAAATCCAGTGTCACAACGGTACCTTGTTATCTGAGCGCGCATTGAGAAAGGCATGTTGCTGAAACGCCCCTGCTTGCTATTTTGATCTAAGAATTCTGGAATATGGAATCCCGACAGGAGGATCACCAAACTCGTAATAAGACCCTTACTATTTCTTAAAGTAATGAATTAGAACGTGGAGAGTACTTAAATAAATATATATATTTTGTTATTATTTCATTATTTTAGTTATTTTCCATTGGGGTATTTAACAATGATTACAAAGAAGTATGAGAGAAACAATCTTGTAGTTTGGGATCAAAGCAGGTGGAAAGATCTTGCCAGGGCCGGACTAGGAACCAAAACCGGCCCTGGCAAAGTGCTCATACACCACCCTCCCCCGCGGGGGTGGGTGTGCCGCAGAGCTCTTTGCCAGGGCCCGTTTTCTGCCGATTTTGTTACAGGGACGATGTTGCAGCTATGCTGCAAAAACGGCCCTGTAACAAAAATGGCCCCCACCCGTGCGGCGCACCGGGGGATTGCCTGGTGCCCAGTCCGGCCCTGGATCTTGCATATGAAGGGTGGAGGGGGGTCCAGGTTGTGTGCATTTGAAGACATGGTGGCGAGCAGAAATGTTTTTTAGTGGGATGGAGGATGAGACCGGGCTAAGGAAGCACCTTTTCTAGGCACAGAAACCAATCCTCTACTCTAGAAGCAACATGAGGCGATATTGGCTTAGTAGTTGCAACCCATCCAGGCATTACTTTGATTAGAACAGGAAATATAAAATGGTTCATCAAGTAAAGAAAAGAGAAGACAAGCAAGTGGGAGAACCCCAAAACTGTTTAAAGAGGTTTTTTTTTTATTGAATTACATATACAAAAGATTTTTTGAACAATTATTAGTATGGGGTCAAAAGTTTCAGTAGCATTTTTTGTGACTACCTCTGTTTTTTTTAAAGAAACATGTTTCATTACTTTTGTTTGCATGAAAACGTATTAGTTCAATGTTCCTACATGCAGTTATATAATTTAGATATAACAAATTACCCCAACATGACGGCACGCGAAATTAAAGAGGAGCAATGAATGAGTAGTTGATTGTGTTGATAGTCACAGGCGAAGTAAATAAATGTATGACCTATTTTATGAATCGAGATAAGAAACAGTTTCTCTATATACAATCTCCTCCCCCCAATGGGTCTACCTTGGCTTAATCCTGGATTGGCTTGCTGACATCATAAAATGCAACCGCATCACCCTGAACAAAAAACTCAGAGGCATATTTATCAAGGATTTGTGCTGGTGCAGTGTCTCAAAGGCTGATGCAAACCAATGCAAAGTCTTTAATTGGGATTAACTTTCAGTGCAAACCTGATTCTCATCAGAAAACATTGAGCTCCCCACTAGTCTTTTAGTGGGACTGCTGCAAACATTTCGAACCTCATTCCACCTGGGATCTAGACAAACTCAAGATATAATTCTTTAAAAAAATACCAAAGGTTCTCCTGTTCCAGCGCCTTTGCCAAGCTTGACTGACCAAGTTCTACATTTTCACTTCACACGTGTCAAAATACTCTACCGTATCAGTATTTTTTTCAATGTACTTTCTCAAAGTAAATGTGTACATATTAGGTATTTGAGCTGGTCCTTTCGATTAACTGTTATTTCTGTATGCCCATGATAGTAAAACTGTAACTAAACTCACGTTGAAAAGTGACCTCACCCACCTGAGCCAAGCCGCCACCTAACAAAACTGTTAATAAATAAATTAAAAAATAAAATAGTTTTGTGTCTGTGCCTGGGCAGAAATTTCTGTCAAGCAATCAGAAATGATTCATACAGAGGATACTGGCCTACTTACTCCGCAAGCCTGCCTCTTGATGCTAAACTGAACAATAGCTTACAATATGGCTGACCGTATGCGTTGTATGCTGAGCATGACTGCGGTGTAACAAATATGGCCTAAATTAATGTTTGGTCATACAGCTGCAAAACTGCCAGTGGAGAGGGTACATTTCACTGAATAGGATCTTGCCTGCACGGTGGTTGATGCTTGGGGTGGGGAGGAGGATGTCAGTAGCAGCAACTCAGATACTTTTAAATCACAAGAGAGGGCTTGAGGAGGTTTTGAGACCTGCAAGGGTTGACTCCTCTTCTTATCATAGCAAACACAAAACAGACCCGTTGGTGGTATGGTGGAACTGCAGTCACAGATGTGGATATGTTGGGGATGTTGGAGATCCATTTAGATATATTGGTGATCCACAAACAAAGTAATCCTGGTGCACTGAGAAATTTCCAGAGTTCTGTCAAACAATGATGGTTTCAAGAGTGGCTTCAAACGTCAAGGATGTATTTTGACATCAGCAACATGTCAGTAAAATGGGTGTTCTCGATGACAACAAGGAGGTCCCTTAGACATGGGCACAATTGTGGACGAGCGCAAGTAAGCAAAGGCTGTGAGTTGAGTGTGTCTGCCCTTATGGTGCTCTAATCAAAAAGAAAAAAAAGAGGATCGAATTGGAAGTATATGGTAGTATGGACAGCGGATTTTGACTTAAAGAAAACTCAGTGATTTGAAACGTTAATAAAAAGTAAGCTGCAATTTGAATAGATTCAATTGATCGTAAAGTCAACTCAGGATGTTGCAATAATTTGAAAATCACATTGTCAAATCACATCTCTCCAAAAGATGCATCTTGCCTGTACTGATAGCAGTTGATGAAACCCTGAGTGAGAGACTGAATGCCTGACTTAGACCCTGGAAGACAGAATACTGTCAGTCATGTGGTGGTGGGCTTAGTGAACACCACTCCAATGGAAAGTAGTCTTTACTTTTTAGAGATGGATATTTCTGCATGTTGAAAGCAAACATTGTTGTGCGGGTTCCTTCAAGTTTCAAAATATTTGGTGGAAGGTTTTGACAGCCGTCCATCAAACTTGTAACTTTTTTTTTCAAAAACATACTCTCACCCTGGAATTTTTCTGGGGTTCATTATTATTGTTTCTGTCCTTCACAGCCAAGTTTGTCAGAAAACAAAATCATCACAGTGTCCACGCTAAATAGGGTGGTGTGATGGCTTTACTTTCGCATCGGAGGTAGCTCTCCAGTGAGGGAGCCAACAGGGGCTTTGTGAATGTTAATCTGACTGTCCTCCCAACCTTAAATAAGGAAGGCATTCTGTCAGTTTGGCAGATGGCTACTCAGTCATATTTATAGTAGTTATTATTTCTGCTGCTGAAGAAATAGTGCACAGCTTTGTGTTTGAAAATTTCTTATATATTATTATTTATAGTTTTGTAAAGCGCACAGCTACACCTGAGGGTTTGCAGGCGCTTAGCATGATGAAACAGAAAAAATATCTTCTTAAAATAGCTATGTCTTTAAATCTTTGTGGAACGCAAGAAGAGAGGTACTTTCCCTCAGGGATTTGGGAAGGGACACACCGGAAGGAGCTCTGTTCATCACAGAGGTAAAGGTCCTGTATAAATTACCAGCAAGGATATGGCTGCTGGTTATTTTCTTTAACACAACCTGCATCAAGTGGGTGCAATGCACCACAGATTTTATTTATTCATGCCTAAATAAACATGCACCATTACTAAATCCTCGTTTAAGGGACTCCTCAGTGGGAAACACATCCAGGATACATATACTGTGAATAGGAGGGATTATTTCTGGACACAAGATACTTGTAGTCTTAACTGTGTGTCTAACATTGGACCCTATAGAATCCCATTAGGGACGGAAATAACACTAGATTTAAGGATCTTCACACATTGAGTATAGCCCTGAAGAAGTCTCTGCGCACAACTGTAAGCGCGAAGAAACACGTGTTGGCTAAGGCTATTGTGAGTAAAGTGAAACACATGTTCCGGCAAAGACTCAAGCTTTTGTCACATTGTTTATTGACATAATTTATACACTGTTAGCATGTGCAGGGGACTGTTGTTCTGTTTTACCAGTGGATATCCACACGTTGGGGAGGAGGGTGGCTCTCCCTACCTTATGCACTCAATCCTCACTCAGTACTAGAGTATACTTACCTGCGTATTGCCCAGGAGCGCCAATACCCTGTAGCACCACCCACCAAGCAGTAATAGCCACATGTTTGTAGATTGTTTTTGAAGTATGACAAGCATCCTCGAGGACTGTGTTTGAAATATGCAAATAATCACATCATATTCTACATCCGTTGTTTGCATCTTTTGTTGAAAGACTTTCTCTGCTCCATGTGCTACTCACCCTTACCCACCACAGACATAAAAAGGGCATGCACCTCTAGCCTCGTGGAATCCCCTTTTGGGGGTACACCCAGTTAGATTTCCCTGATGCCCAGAGTCTTTCAGGAAAAGATAACAAGCATTGGCGAAGCCAATCGTTCTCAACTTTGCGAGAGCTAATGGTTTTGTCAATGTCGTTTAGTCATGTTGCACAGTATGGTGGCTGCGTAGTATGGCTAAAAGTAACTTTAGAAAAAAAATGCTATGACACGCCCAGCACTGGTGCCACATCCTGGCACTTTGTTTCCAGACGATATAAGTAAGCAAAGTCCAGAGATGCTCTAACGATGGGGAGGGGTAGGGTGGCAGTCACCAACACAGAGAAGGAGTGTTTGGGAGGGAAAGAAGCAAAACAGAGAAGGGGTGGGTGGGAGGGGAAAGAATCAACACAGCGAAGGGGTGGGTGGGAGGGGAAAGAAGCAACACAGAGAAGGGGTGGGTGGGAGGGGAAAGAAGCAACACAGAGAAGGGGTGGGTGGGAGGGGAAAGAAGCAACCCAGAGAAGGGGTGGGTGGGAGGGGAAAGAAGCGACACAGAGAAGGGGTGAGTCGGAGAGGAAAGAAGCAACACAGAGAAGGGGTGGGTGTGTGGGTGAGGAAAGAAGCAACACAGAGAAGGGGTGGGCGGGAGGGCTAAGAAGCAACGCAGAGAAGGGGTCGGTGGTAGGGGGAAGTAGCAACACAGAGAAAGGGTGGGTGGGTGGGAGTGGAAAGAAGCAATACGGAGAAGGGGTGGGTGGGAGGGGAAAGAAGCAATACGGAGAAAGGGTGGGTGGGTGGGAGTGGAAAGAAGCAATACGGAGAAAGGGTGGGTGGGAGGGGAAAGAAGCAATACGGAGAAAGGGTGGGTGGGAGGGGAAAGAAGCAATACGGAGAAAGGGTGGGTGGGAGGGGGAAGAAGAAACACGGAGAAAGGGTGGGTGGGAGGGGGAAGAAGCAACACAGAGAAAGGGTGGGCAGGAGGGGGAAGAAGCAACACAGAGAGGGATTTGTTAAACCATAACTGGTTTTAAAATGTATGGATTAAAATTGTATTAACTATAATAAGAAAAAATAACAGCAAATAAAATCAGAGCAAAATAAGATACCAATACTAAGCATTTGTCTGTGACAAATCCTAACCAACAATTGTTCTCAGGTCTGCTAAGTAATGTAAAACTTTACTGCAGCATAAATGTTCTCAGGACCATCAGAGCTCCAAGGTGATCTTCTTCCTCAATAGGAGAAATAGTGTTGTGTACTCTTAATGCCTGGGCTGTGTTGTGTTTACGCCAGGATAAGATAGTTTTTTGATGGGGATACTAAGGCAAACTGTTCCTAGGCATAGGTACTGGGTGATTCATTGCTGAATGAGAGCATTTAGTATCCCATTAGTTGGTCTTGTCATTTAGGAAAATATTGCTGGGCAGGATGACATGGAAAACTCACATATCGCACAGAGTTGTCACAGGAACTCCGCTTAAACGCTATTGTAATGACAATAAGCACACAACACGTCATATAAGCATATACGCAACGAGGTAGCTATTATATGTAATTAATATGACATTACGCCTAATATCATGAGTTGCCTTTTGTCATGTACAAATGATCAAAAGAGGAACTAAATCTCACATGGGTGGTGGGCGGTGGTGTAATCCATCCAACACCAGAGGCTACATTTCACCCGCCTCATCGCTTTGTACCAACCAGGAGAGTTGCTCCTGAATTAAGTGGTCGCCACACAGAAATGTTGCTGCTTCTCCCAAACAGTACATAATTTTATTACCTTGTGGCAAAGTTTAGTGATATTAGCACTGTGACGTAGAAGATGCTGCTTTGCAATTTCTAAAGGATAATGTAAGGAGCAGTGAGCACAGAGACAGGGACAGGTAAAGCAGCTTCAGCATGACCAGGCAACAGTGAATTTCTTGCAAAGCATTATTGCACTGTCATACGCAGGAGCACAATGAAGAGTGGGATAATAGAGCACATTTGTTCATGTAACAGGCAGTGAAGGAAGTCAGAAGTGAATGTGCTTTTTCAGGGCAGATAGTAAACAAAGCATGCATGCTACTTTAACCCCTTTGATGCTTGTGACGGAACCATTCCGTCATGCCTCACGGTTGAGCTGTGCGGATGACGGAATGGTTCCATCACGACCACACCCACGAATGGAATGTTCAGCACCGGGGGAGAATCAGCGCTGCACGCAAGGTGTTAAAAATATGCTTTCCAATATCATAAATTAATTGGAAGTCCTAGGACTCTGCTAAATCAGAGCCCACATTGGGACCATTCTCAACTCTAAATATAAGGTATGAGGTAAGTGACATTCCTTTCGTAAACTTAACACAATGTCATACTAACAAACAATGAGCAACTGTATTGAAGTTGTAAGTGCTCTTTCCACCTTCCCCACCATTATGCCACTAAAAACAATGGCTAGTGGTGTGTTGAGTATGGGGACGTCGTGGACCCCCTACTTTAACAGCTTGAGCGAGGGGGGTTCAAGTGAGCAGTGTGTGTAATATAACACCTCCAAAATATTGTTTATTTCTCCCTTGGCTTTGATCAGAGACACTGGTCTCCTAACAGAAGCTCGTATATAAATATAATGGACCTGTGAGATGGGGGGAACAAATGGCACGAGGGAGAGTAGGAAAAGAGGAGGGTGAGAAGTAAGGCTGGAAGGATGGATGGACAGGAATGGATGAATGGATGAAAAATATTGATGGAGAGAAGAGTGAATGAATATGGATGGATGAATGGCGAGAAGCTGGATCAATGGAGGGAAGGATGAGAAATAGAAGGGGAAGGATGGATGGATCGATAGATGGAGAGAAAGAAGTATGGATGGATGAAAAGATAGAAGAATCGATATATGAAGCAGAGAAAGGATGGATGGAAAGGAAGAATGACGGGTGAGAGAAGTATGGATGATGAAAGGATGTATGGATGGATAACAACATTAATTGAGAACTGAGGTGTAAAAAACATCATTTGACCACATTGTTTTCAGAGTTTCCACTTGAAATTAACCATTCCAGTGGCGGTATCACTCGCTTGCATAATCAGTGCAATACGGGATATGGTCAAAAGAGGGGAGGCGTTTTATTTTCCTGGTTACTCCCTTGGATGAGTTCATCACTCAACAGCCCAAATATAAACCGCTGACCAACGCATATTTATGTTTTCATTACATTCCACAGATAGTTAATGATGATGACCTAGGTTAAGGTCTTAGACTCTGAGTCAGAGTCAGAAGGTTAAGTGTTGGAATCTTCCTGTCTTCGTGGTCATGTGTTTTCCTAAAGGTCAGCTAAATTACATAGAATTTCAAGGGTCTGTTAAAGGTTAATATTTTCATGTTGTGTTTAAATAATATTCCAGGACCCAAATGACAAATCATCTCTCTCGTTATCTCTCTCTCTCAATGAGAGTCTGGAAGGAGGTGCATAATCAGCAATGCCTCTGCTATTCAGCCAAGCGCTGCGCCCCTACCTAAATCTAGTCTGATGTCTTGCTGGCATCTTTTTTAATTGCTTACCCAACTATCTTTTTTTTTTATATATATATATATATTTTTATTGGTATTTTCTCAATACAGAAAAATAAAAGAAACATTGTGACACGTAACAAATAGACAGTTATACGGGCAGGCCAATGACGATACAAGATTTATATTTGTGTCTGCCTCGCATTTCTACGAGTGATCGAAAACAGTTAACATTGAACATATAGGTCATTGCGTGCGTTCGTGTAGTGCGTCGTAAGGACAAAACATAGATGGGTGTGGCAGCTGTTTGGTGTCAGTTTACACTTCCTGCGATGGATTACTAGCAGTTGGTCAGGCGTGTGCGGTTGCTTTACGGTGGCTTGTATGAGTCGAGGTATTTGTCGAGTGTTGACCACATAGCTCGGGCGGGGTTTTTCCAGGGTGTTGACCTTAATGCAGTGATTTCCGCCCCTCTTAGGAATGTGACCCAATTCAGCCACCCCTTGAATGTGGCTTTGGTGGTGTCTTTCCACTTGGCTAGTACGGTTTTGACTGCTGTCGTCAGGAGGAAGTCTAGTAGGTACCTGTCTTGTTCTGTGGCCAGATCTGTAGTGATGTGTGCGGTGGTGGTTGTGGCAAATGTGTGCTGTAGGGTGCATCCTAGGGCTTCGCGGATGAAGCTCAGCATGCTCTTCCAGAATTTGGTGACCTTACTACAATGGAAGATGAGGTGAGCGAGGTCTACCACTACGGTACCGCAGTTTCAGCAGTTGTCGTTGTCTTTGAGGCCTAAGGATGCAAGACGAGCAGGTGACCAGAATGCTTGGTGTAAGAGCCAGAATTTCGTTTGTGCTAGCACTGGGGATTTCATGTTTCTTGATGGGGCCTCCCAGAATGTCTGTAGTTCTTGTTCTGTGAGATTGGAGCTGAGTTGTGCTTCCCAGTAGGTATTGTTTTTTGTGTTTAGTTTGGATGTTCCTAGTCGGAGCAGCTTGTCAAGTGTGAGACCTGGTGTCCTATCTTGTTTATGTTCTCCATGTATTTGAAGATTGAGGGCTTGTGTTTGGATAGCTTCACTTTTGTTAGGGCTGTCTTGATGGCAAAGAAGTTGTAAAGTTCTACCTCGAGGAGGTTGTATCTGTTTCTCATACTGTTGAAGGTATGCGGCGATCCTTCCTCTTCTAGCTGAGCTGGATATGAGAGAACTACTCTTTTCCATGTGTGCATGTCGAGGGTTTTACCTCTGTATTTGATTTTGGGGTTATCCCAGAGGGATTTCTAAGGTGAGTTTCTGATGCGGACTTCGAGCTTTCTGTCTACTTTGAGCAGTGCCTGCCTAGTGATCTTGAAGATCCGGTTGCTTGTGTACGCTTGCTTTTTGGCTGTGAGGAGTGTTAAGGGGTCTGCGTTGTTTAAGATGGCCCTCTCTATAGCGAGCCAGGTTGGTGTATAGGGTTGCTTAGGCAGTATCCAGTACATTCCTTGTCTGGCTACGGAGGCTGTTTGGAAAGTTCTCAGGTCCGCTACGTTGAGGCCCCCTAGCTTTTTACCTAGTCGAAGTTTTTGGAGGCTGATTCTGGGTTTTTTATTGCGCCACATGACCTTGTTTAGCATCCAGTTCATTTTTTAGTGGAAGTAATCTGTGAAGGCCAGGGGGAGCATTCCAGCTAGGTAATTGACTATGGGAGTGATCATCATCTTCACGGTGTCTACTCGGCCCCACCAGGGAATGAACTTGGGCGACCAAGTGTCTAGCAAACCCTTAATCTTTTCTAGAGTGTATTTCTCATTTTTTTCTAGGGCTTATCTTACCGTTCTACAGAAGTGGATGCCCAGGTATTTAACAGAACCAGGCTCCCAGGCTAGCCCGGAGGAACCCAAAACTTCCTTGTGTGTTTGTATGTTGAGGGGCATACATTCTGACTTGTCTCTATTGAGTTCATAGCCAGAATGTTTTGCGTATCGGTCGATAGTTTGCATGAGTGCAGGTATAGAGAGAGCGGGCTCCTCCATTATTATGATCAGGTCATCCGCGTAGGCAGCCAGTTTGGCTGTAGTGTTATGTTTACTCCCGCTATGTTGCAGTTATCAGTGATGTCTCAGATCAGGGGTTCCAGGGCGAGGAGGAACAACAGAGGAGATAGGGGGCATCCTTGTCTCGTCCCCCTTTCGAGATTAAAAGGGTCTGGGGTCACCCCGTTTATTGCTATTTGGGCTTTAGGGGAATTTTACAGCGCCATGACTTTCCGCACGAAGTTCTCCCCCAGGTTATGTGCTTGCATGCTTTTCTCTAAGAAGTGCCAAGATACCCTGTCGAAGGCTTTTTCTGCATCTAACGTGAAAGCTACCGTGGGGTTAACTGTCTTGGCTGAGTGTTCTATGACTTTGCAGAGGAGTCTCGTGTTGTCGTGAGACATGCGTGTTTTTAGATATCCTACCTGTGGACTGCCGATTAGCTGTGGGAGCACTTTATTTAGTCTTGTGGCCAGGATTTTCTCGTATAGTTTTCAGTCTAAGTTTATGAGTGATATATGGCGCTAATTTTTGGGCCATTGTGGGTCTTTGTTTTCCTTTGGTATGACTATTATGTTGGCCTATGCCATAGATTGTGTGACTGCCCCCTCTTTTCCACAGTGGTTGAAGGTTTTCACCAGCACTGGGCTTAGTAGGTCTTGGAAGGTTTTGTAAAAGGGTGTGGTGTATCCATCTGGTCCAGGGGCTTTGCCATCTTTTAGAGCACTAATGGCTGCGGTGACCTTGCTGGTTTTTATGTCCTGACCTAATGTCTTGGCCTCCACCTGTGTAACCTTGGGTAGATTGAGTCTGTCTAGGTAGGCTGAGCATCCTTCCTGCTCTAAGTCAGCATCTTTCTTGTATAGTTCTTTGTAGAATTCCATGAATGTGTGGATGATTTCCTTGTTTCTGGTGTGAGTCTTATTGTTTGTGTCTGTGATTGTTGAAATGCTTTGTTTTCTTTGTTTGTTTTTGAGGTATGATGCCAGCGATTTGCTCAGAATTCTGTTGAATTCATATTTTTTCCCCGAGAGTTTTACCAGTGCGGCTACGTTCGCGGGATCGTTAATGTGTTCTCTCTCCAGGTCTTTGATATCCTGTTCTAACTGATTTAGTTGCACTTTTGCTTCCCTGTCTCTCCTGACCTTGATTTCTATCAGTGTCCCCCTGATGGTAGCTTTAAGGGCATCCCATAGGCACTTTGGGTCGGTGTCTGGAATATCATTGTCTGTAATGTATTCCTGTATGGCTTTCTGTATTCTGTCTTTGTCCTCTTTCTTTGCCATGGTTATGTTGCTAAATCTCCATCTGCGTGTGATGTGCTCATTGTGTCTGCCTGTGAGTTGTAGGCTGATGCATGAGTGTGTGTGTGAGGCCTAAATCAGGATGTAGTCTATTCTACTGTATGAGTTGTGAGCGTTAGAGTAAAAGGTGTAGTCTCTGGTGTCGGGTGTTGTAGTCGCCATGGGTCTTCTAGGTTGAATTTGATGCATAAATTCTTTAGTGTGTTGAGGGACGACGAGGGACGTGTTTGTGATCTTGATTGTCTGTCTAGGGTGTTGTCTAGGGCAAGGTTCAAATATCCTGCTAGTACATTCATGTCGAACGGCCGGTGAGCTTCTATTTGACTCCCTACTTCCTCCAAATAGCCAGTGTCGTCTGTGTTAGGGGAATATATGTTGGTTATCAGTATGGTTTCATCTCCTCTCTTCGGTTGGGTGATCAGCAGACTCCCTTGGTCATCGCACTGTTCTTTTTCAATAGTAATCTTAGATCTATTGTTTATCAGGGTTGTTACCCCTCTCTTTTTCCCAACCACTGGTGAGCAGGCAGTCTGACCTATCCATCTTGCCCTGAGCTTGTTCGCTTCCTCTTTGGCCAGTTTTGTCTCTTGCAAGAGGATGATGTCACCTTTGGTCTTTGCTAAATAGTCTAGAACTTTCTTCCTCTTAATCGGGTGATTTAGACCCTTGACGCTGAGGGAGACTATCTTCAGGTCTGTTTGCAGAGCATTATTGTTATTTGGCGTCAAGTTTTTCCGGGTGTTGGTGCCTGTTGAAGTTTGTAGTGGTGGCTTGTTGGAGTGATTGTTATACGAGTGTGTGATTTAGCTGTTCAAATATAGGTGACAAGGACGTAGACTAACCTGAAACAAAAGACGCTACAAACGGGACATACGCTATGTACATATTTTCTCCCTTCCCCCCTTCTCTCCCCCCTATACCCTCTTCCCGCCCCTCCCCCACCCTTGTCGTACAGTGGACGTGCGACAGAAAGGTCCCTCCCGCCCCGCTACTTTCCTAGGCTGGTCAGAGATCGCTGTACGACGACCGGGGGTCAGTCTGACTTTTGCATCTGGCCAACTGATACTGTTTGCCTTTACCTTAGCCCCCCGTAGCAAAGTGAAAGAATATAGTCATTTCTGTGTTCATACACACAAGTTCAATCACTTCTTGTGCTTCGGTGTGTAGATTCGCGCTCCTCTGTGCCTAATGTGCGTCTTCTCTGAGGTAGGTATGTTTGTGCAAAGGATTTTGGTGTCTTCATGAGGTAGTTATCTTATAGTGTTGAAGTTCCTTGTTTCGCGAATGTGAGGTGTTCTGCTGTGTGCGTGATATTTGTTGCGCCCATGAGGTAAAATTCCTGGGTAGAGTCCAGTGTATTTATCGGTCGTTTCATCGTTCATTGTGGCGGTGATGAGTTGTCTCTGTTTGACCCCTTAGTCCGTGGTGTGTTCAGGAGAGGCCCTTCTCTTGCTGGATGGTATTGACATCTCCATAGCCTGAGACTTTGGGCCTTCTAGGTAGCGGGCTAGCTCTCTGGGGTCTTCGAAGGTCAAAGTTACTCCTTTGTTGGTTATTTTAAATCTTGACAGGCCAGCGAATGAAAAGGTGATGTTTTCTTTTTTTAGCCTCTCTCTTTGAGATAGGAACCCTTTTCTGATGTTGACTGTTGTTTTTGAGTTTTCCTGTGTGAGGACGATTTTGTTCCCGTTCCACAACAGGTTGTGGTTCTTTCTTGCAACTCCGAAGATCGCTTCAATTTGGTGTGAGCGGAGTGATTTGCATATAATTGGTCGCAGTCCTGTTAGAGTGCTTTATGGCTGGCACCCTGTATGCTTTGTCTAGCTCGAAAGGGTCTTCAAACCTGAGATTAGTCAGTTTGGGAATAAGGTCTTGTAGGAGTGACACACATGAACCTGCCTTGTCTTCCTCGTCCTCTGGTATCCCCAGGATTCTTATATTGCCTTTCCTGCTTCTGTCCTAGAATTCTGCTGCTTGCTTACGGAGGTCTGTGGTAGCTTTGGCTATGTTGCTGATTGCCTTTCCAGTGGCCTGTGCCCTGTCCTCAATGTCACTGACTCTCTGTTCTACCTCGGAGAGTCTGCTGTTAGCCGTGTGGATGTCCGCTTGGACAGCTGCCAGTTCAAGCTGATTCGCGTCTGTGTTTTTTTTGTAGTTTTTGCTAGGTCGTGTACCTTCGCAAGTTTTTTGAGAATGCTCTCCAGAGTGCTGCTTATGTCTGCCTTTTGTTTGATTGGTGATTTGTGTACTCCTTCTGGTTTTGTCTTCTTCTGCAGTTGTTTCCCATTGTTGCCAGCCATTTTGCTTTGTCTCCTCTTATTAGCCCACAGTCAGGCCTCTTGCAGCTTTGTGGGTCGTTGCCCTCCTGTTCTCTTGACCTTGTTTGTGTGGTCGGATTGTGTTGTGGGCGCCGCCTTTATTCTTGTGGTCACTGATTTGCTGCCCTGCTGGCTTTGTTCTGTGCCCTGTCCCCTGTGTGTGAGACGGAGGTTCCTCTGTTATTCCTGTTCTGTTATGACCTGCACCCGTTAGGTAGTAGCTCTGTTCATGGGCGCTTCTTTCGCTCTTACTGTCTACCCTATGATGGCTTGTGATGGTTTGCCTCGTTCGCTGCTGTGGCAGCTTAGCTAAGCACTCATGAACTGATGCTACATCCGGTGCTGGTAGGGCTCGTAGAGGGTGCTTTATGTTATTATTCGTACCTGGGTTAGATGCGTTGTGTCGCAGGTGGTGGCAGGTGTGTAGCGTAGGTGCGGTCTGCGTTATGCTGCAGGCTCCCTCGTCGCTGTTAGGTGTGGGCCTGCTGGTTTTGTTTCCCCTCATGTGTGTCTGGTCATGTATCTCGGTTTCGGTTGTTCAAGGTGGCGGTGGTCTCGCCTTCTGTTGGCCCGGGCAGTGCGCTGTCGCCTTATGTCTTTGTTGTAGACTGTTGTGACCCCGCTTGGCCGCGCGTTTCAGTTTGTATCCCCCTCAGGTGCCTCGGGCTGTTTATCCTCCCAAAAAGGCTGCTCTCTGTGGCGATTTTCAGTGTGGTAATGACCATCACGTTTTGGGCAGCCCGGTGGTTATGCTTGGGGCGGGGGGGGGGGCTATGAGCACTGACCTCTTGGTGGCTGGTCTCTTGGTGGCTGTTCTTTGTGTTAGCTCTTTCTTGGCTGCGCTGTCTGCTTTATCTGTTACTCCGGCGCGCCATTTTGTCCTTCTTCCCACTGCCGGAGCACTTCTTTTTATATCCGACTAGCAGCCCGTCCCGATGTTGTCCGGGTATAAATTGCTGCCGGCCAGTAGTATATTGTTTTGTAGGATTTCGTTTTGATAGCATTTCTTATCTGTGACAGGCCTGTGAAACGCTCCGATTCACAGTGCACTGCTGATGCACTTAAGAGTGCGCGTTCAGTAGTGTGTGAACTCGAGTTTCCCTACTTTATTTTTCCTTGCAATATTATATAGCGCAAACTCGACAACATGGCATGAGCACAATTTACATTACAGTAGAACACATTCATTTGTGGTAGGCACGGGGAGACAAAGCAATTTGCCTGGAATCACAGGATGTTGAGCTGATGCAGAGATTCGAACGTAGCTCCCCAGCTCTAAAGTTCGCAATTCTAGAACTTGTGGCAGGAGATGTGTCTAAAAGTGTATGTCGGTGCTGGCCATCAATGAGAGAGACCTGTGCATTTTTCAAATGGGTGGTGAAAAAATATGAGTATGTTGCTGGAGATATGGGCCGCCGTGCCACCAATGTATTTACCGGGGGAGGGTAAACACCCATTATTCCGCAACTTTCTTTCCACATACCATCACTCCGCATACTTTCATTACAAAAGTACCATGACTCTGCAATGCCATCATAACGCATGGCATTACATTTTATATGCTTTTACCACGCATACATTTATAACAAAATTCATTGGAAATGCATGAATGGTAAAAGCATGCTTTTTTTTTGTTTGGATAAGGTAAGTATGGGTATAGGGGTATATGTTTTGGGGTACTGAGGTATATGTTTTGGTGTGTTTGGGTATTTTAAGGGTTCAGATATAGTTTTGGGTTATGGGGTACAGGGGTCGTTGTGGAGTTTAGGGATAGGTATGGGTTTTGGGGTACAGGGGTATTTTTAGGGTTCAGGGCTAGGTTAGGTTTTGGGGGTATAGGAGTATTTTTAGGGTTTAGGGTTCAGGGGTAGGTTTAGGTTTTGAGGTACAGGGGTATTTTAAGGGTTCAGGGCTAGGTTTGGGTTTTGGGGTACAGGGGTATTTTTAGGTTATGGGGTAGGTTTGGGTTTTGGGGTACAGTGATATTTTTAGGGTTCAGGGCTAGATTTCGGTTTTGCGGTACAGGGATATTTTTAGGGTTATGGGGTAGGTTTGGGTTTTGAGGTACAGGGGTATTTATAGGGTTCAGGGCTAGGTTTGGGTTTTGGGGTACATGGGTATTTTTAGGTTTTAGGGATAGGTTTGGGTTTTGGGGTACAGGGGTATTTTAGGGTTCAGGGGTAGGTTTGGGTTTTGGGGTACATGGTTATTTTTAGAGTTCAGGGCTAGTTTTGGGGTACGGGGTATTTTTAGGGTTCAGGGATAGGTTTGGGTTTTGGGGTACATGGGTATTTTAAGGGTTAAGGGCTAGGTTTGGGTTTTGGGGTACAGGAGTATTTTAGGGTTCAGGGGTAGGTTTGGGTTTTGGGGTACAGTGGTATTTTTAGGGTTCAGGGCTGGGTTTTGGGGTACAGGGGTATTTTTAGGGTCCAGGGCTAGGTTTGGGGTACAGGGGTATTTTTAGGGTTTAGGGATAGGTTTGGGTTTTGGGGTACAGGATATATTTATAGGGTTAAGATGGGTTAGTGTTTAAGGGTGTTGGGGTATTTTAAGGAGTACGGGTGGGTTATGATTATGGGGTGCAGGGGTATTTAAAGGGAGCAGTGTGGGATTAGCACACAATATGAGACATGGCATGAAGGGCGGAATGTACCACACGCCCCCAGCGTTCATCACGCCCCCAGCACATGCCCACAGCACAACGCAGACACGCGAACAAGGGACTACTTTGCTGGCACGGTTTTTTACCTTTTAAATGTATATGGTGGGCGTCTGCATAGCCTATGTCCTTCTGCTACAACTGCCCTTTCCAACGCTGTATTGGGTGTTGTGATTGGTGTTGTGGTTCCTGAGATTACCCGCCTCAAAAGTTTGGGCTCTCTCTTTATTATATTAGTATGGATTTTGTTTGTTATGACGTAGTTATTGCCCCTTGTGGATGGTGTAGTTCCGTTCTCCAGGTATTCCGATTTTCTTTGGAATGCTTGAGGGTTAGTTTGGCTGGCTGGAGTTGTGTTTCTGCTCGTTATTTGTCCTGGGTGTAGCGGAGCTCTGGATTTAGGCAACTCTCCTCATTGCCATCCAAGCCACTCCCCACCCAACTATCTTTTCGTTTTTAAAGATGTCTGACACAAAGGTAGCAAGGTAGGGCATTAATGCATTTGTAATAAGGCAGACTGGATATCTTTTGTGACCGAGAACCAGGACGAGGAAACTCTAAATCAGGCCCCTACTTCAGATCAACTGGTTGAATGTGATGTGATGTGGTCCATGTGGCGCAGTCCAAGTCTCTACCTGGAAGGACTGGAGCCACTGGAGGCTGTTGTTTGAAGGTCACCTTCCTGCCTCTGTCTTCCCAGGGTTTAAGGCTACAGGCGAGAGAGCGAGGGAATGAGACAGATAGGGACAGAGCGACTGAGCACAGAAAGTGGCATCAAACACAGACAACAATGTATTGGGGCTGGTTTCTGGTTTGAAGATTTTTGCTTTGCTGCCGGAGGTGCCTAGTCTGGCGTCGTGAGCCCCTTGGGCTTAGGGTCATGGTTGTCAATGCAATAGGAAAAACTGTCAAATTTCAAGATATCTACAATGAATATTTATGATGCAGGTTTACCTACAACGACATTCAGCGAAGATTATTTGCACTTTGCTGGTCAACCACCCTGGATAGTTGGCTAAGGAGACAGACTAGTGCTGTCTCTTCCCAAGACAAAAAGTTATTTAAAAAACGATTTTCACTTTCTGTGTTTACTGTCTATGCCTGTGGTTGTTACAGTTAAAAATTGTAGTTTTAGCCTGCCTGTAATTGCATATTTTATCACCTGTGTTGTGTTTTAAATGTGTGGTTTTCCCTGCCCATGATTGCCTTCATTTAGTGTGTTGAATTGTGGGATTTGCAGTCCAATTTCTGTAGTTTGTCCCTCTCATTCCTTGGTGACAAATCTGTTTTCCCTCCAAATTTCTCCTTTGCTCTGTGCTTAGGCCTGTGTGCTGAAACAGTGCAGCCCCAGCCACCATTTTGTGTTCACAAGCCAGTGAGGCCAGCCCCCCTGCCCCCCCTCCCCCAGCAACAGGGATTTTCTACATCAGAGGGTGCTTCTGTGAGCTGTTGAAACTGTATTTACTGGGGCCTGTGCACTTCGTTTTTTGGCCAGCAGGGGGAGTAAAGCTTTATTCAAACAGTATTGTTAGATTTCGAGTTAGTGAAGCCTTTACCTGCTGAAGTCCAAAGTTGTGGATTGAGCCTGTCTGTCTCCTAGGAGATTCTGAACAGGAGCAAGCAGCTGCCCAGGCCCCACCCCCAGGCCAACAGACCATTGGCTATTCAGCTACCAGGCAAGCCTGAGCCCTCCTCTCACATCTGCCCAGGCCCCTGAAGGCCTTGCTGGGTGAACCCCAAATCAGTCTCCTCCATCTTGTGAGTTGCAGCCCACATGTGCCCCAGATTGCTTTGAGCAGAGTCCAGGAAGTGGTAAGGAGACAGACTAGTGCTGTCTCTTCCCAAGACAAAAAGTTATTTAAAAATCGATTTTCACTTTCTGTGTTTACTGTCTATGCCTGTGGTTGTTACAGTTAAAAATTGTAGTTTTAGCCTGCCTGTAATTGCATATTTTATCACCTGTGTTGTGTTTTAAATGTGTGGTTTTCCCTGCCCATGATTGCCTTCATTTAGTGTGTTGAATTGTGGGATTTGCAGTCCAATTTCTGTAGTTTGTCCCTCTCATTCCTTGGTGACAAATCTGTTTTCCCTCCAAATTTCTCCTTTGCCCTGTGTGCTGAAACAGTGCAGCCCCAGCCACCATTTTGTGTTCACAAGCCAGTGAGGCCAGACCCCCTGCCCCCCCTCCCCCAGCAACAGGGATTTTCTACATCAGAGGGTGCTTCTGTGAGCTGTTGAAACTGTATTTACTGGGGCCTGTGCACTTCGTTTTTTGGCCAGCAGGGGGAGTAAAGCTTTATTCAAACAGTATTGTTAGATTTCGAGTTAGTGAAGCCTTTACCTGCTGAAGTCCAAAGTTGTGGATTGAGCCTGTCTGTCTCCTAGGAGATTCTGAACAGGAGCAAGCAGCTTCCAACTCCCTGACCAGCAAACCTTGTCTGAGGTTGCTGGGACCTTATATAGTGTGCTGATGGTTGGCACATATGTACACTGATTGGTGGTTGTATCTGGTGTTTCTATTGGGTTAGGGTTAATGTCCTCATTGGCTGGGTATTTGAGGGTTCTGATTGGTTTCTCGGTCTGTGATTCAATCATTGCAGGGTTGGGACTAGGGCTAGGGTTCGGATTTCTATAGGAAGTAGGGACTAGGGCTTCCAAAGTTATTGGTTGTTGGGAGTAGGGTGGGACTAGGGCTACGGTTAGACCTTTAATGGGAAGTAGCGATTTAGTGCTTCTGGTGTGATTGGTTTTTGGACCAGTTGTGGGACTAAGAGTAGGGTTAGGCTTTCTATTGGAAGTAGGGACTAGGGCTACTTGTACCATTGGCTGTTAGGGCTAGTGTTGTGATTGAATAGTGTTAGGGCTAGGGTTCCCATTGGCTGAAGGGGTCACCTGATTATTAGAGCTACAAAAAGGGCCAGGCTTAGGGCGTCTCAGCCCGGGCGTCAAGGCTAAGGGTGGAGAGGACAAGGGTAGTTGCCTGTTTGGGCCTGTTCGAGACAGGTCGGGACTAGGGCCTGAAATGCTGCCCTTTTTCTCTTAAAAAAAAAATCCTTCACTCTTTTATCCCTCCACTATCCTTTTTCTATCAAAATTAACAGACTAACATGTTCACTTCTCAAATTCCATGTTCCATATTCAACTATACTAATATACTGCCCAAATAACTGAATAACATATCTACTACTCAAATTAATTCATATTCATACTATACTAATTTTCAACACTAATCCTTTATGGGTTCCGGAGTGGCGTACTACTCGCCAAAAAAGCGCTTCAACACCCATCAGGGGTAACATGTGCTATATGAATGCAAATCTTTCTTCCCTTTTATCCATCCTCTATCCTTCTCACGCCAAGTAACACACTAATATCCACCACTGAATTTACCTCATATTTCACCATATTAATTCACCACTAATCCTTTATAGGCTCCCTGAATAGCATGCGCCAACAAGCGAGCGATAAATAAATACTAACCTTTGTCCTACTCTATCCTTCTGCTATCATTCCAAATCCAAATAACTGACTAACATATCCACCACTTAAAATGTACTTGCATGTTTCACTATACTAATTCAAAACTAATCCTCTGTGGGTCCCGGAGTAGCGTGCTACCCGCCGAAAAAGTGCTTCGACGCCTCGTCAGGGGTAGTAAGCGCTATATAAATGCAATTACAATACAATACAATACGTCATTTGTGGTCGTATTTACGAAGGGATTTCGACTTGGACAGAACAGAACAACCCCATTAAATAAATAAAGTTCCTAAAGTGGGCATTTAATCGTGTCTAGCATCTGATGTCGTTGTACCTAATACAAGGAACATTAAACAATGGTAGATTCATATGCATTTCCATTAGCTGCATTTAAAATGTATTGACATAAACCCATGTCCTGTTGACGCATTGTATCCCGAGAGAAAAACAACACGAAGTCGAAGTATTTCAAAAAAGCCACGTGCTAATTGTACTGTGGATATATTTTTTACACTCACATTTCACCTGCTTGGGAGCAATAGACAATATTTTCTTTGTTCTTTGTGTGATGTTGGAAGAAAGACAAAGGGCTCTATTTCTGTACATGGTTATCGAAAGGTTAATCGTAGGCAAGCTTGTTTTCTTTCTTTGTTTTCATACATTAAATGTTAAATAACTCGTCTTTTGAAAAAGCACAGGCCTTGAGTGACGTCAACAAGGGTCCTGGGCAACCACGTGAGCACCGGATCTGAAAACCGATAGATGTAATCTCATGTGTTTTTTCCAGCCTGGCTACGTCATACGTTCACTCACGTCAAAGCGCAACCCGCCGATTATTCTTAGCTCTGCTGATAATAGTAGGAAGCAACGCCGAACAAATGCAGTGGACGGGGTGATTGTTAGGCAGCTGGCTGGTGCATGTAAATAGATGAGGTCACGAAAACCAAATGACTTAATGTGCTGTTACCGTGCAATTTCTTCTGACACCAGAGTGGAGGCAGAACTCTAGTCATCGAGGGACCCTGCTTTTAAGGTTAATTTAAAGGGCGGGCAGGTTTGCCCAGGAGAGAGAACAAAACACGATTCTAGCTGGGATTACAGTTGCCTCGCGGCAAGAAATTTACAGACACAGCTGATATTTTACATTTCACAGCCTTTAAAAAACGCGGGGAAATCAGCCGAAGACGATATTTTGTCCAGCTAGGAATACAAACCTAAAACAAAAAAGAAATCCCTTTATACGTATCTTAGAACTTTGCCAAGCAGTAGGGTTCTCTAAAGTCGTTCCTGGTCCATGCCAGTTTTTTTGCACATCCACATTTAGAAAATGTAGTTATCTTAAATATCTTGCATGAATCCGGCCCTCCAGGAACGACTCGGCTCTAAAGTATTCCTAAATGATCATCAGGGTCTGCTTTAGTGCGGGTGGTGCTCAGTGCAACAATGCTTCTAGGCGGCCACCCCCCAATGACCTCCTTCTACATGGGTTTCCTCACTACCACCCTTTAACAGCCCCTCAAGTCTCCATAACCACGTACTCTCACATGCTTTTCTGCATGCAGCTCTTTGATGACAGTTATATTAGGATTTTAACATAGAAATTGAAAGCAACGAAAGGCTCTTTTTGACAAAAAACAGTAACCCACTGAACTATTTACGTTATAGGCACGTTTTGATCTGTATGGTACATGTGCTTTGCAGCATAAACCCTCTGCACTACCTTATGATGAGTTAAAACTTCCCTTAGACAATAATTCCATCTCTCTCCAGCAGTATTAAACTCTAGAGTTAGCTTGATTTTTTTTATTGTTGCTTGAAAATTTCTGGAGTCAAAGTAGCTGCTGCAGGGGCTTTTAATTCCACAGTATACTTGAGGAAACAGCAACCCCAAAGTAATCCCCTAGTGCAATGCCACTGTTCGCACCTCTCTAGAGCCGGCCCCGATTATCATTATAAAAAACAGAGGCAGAATTGCTATGTTAAAAAAAATGTACAGGCTTTTAAGAAATTCGAATTCCAGTAGCAGCTGCTAACCCCTCCAAAATATCCTAAAATGAACATATGGCCCGTACTTTTCTCTAGGAATTGTGGCAACTCTAGCTAGGATAAATCAGGTGCAAGTACCTCTGCCATATTAAATCTTCAACTATGAGAAACTGCGGCACGTCATCAAAGTACAATTTAGCACACCCTTTTCACAAAGCACTCCCATATATTCTCATCTTCTAAATACTCTAGCCCTAGTCACCAAAGGGCACTGCTACCCCTAGCCTCCACATTTGAAAGATTGTGGGGCTTACTTCCAAGCCCTTTGCGCCGCCCTTTGTCACTTT
Organism: Lissotriton vulgaris; assembly: GCF_964263255.1. Taxonomy (NCBI): domain Eukaryota; kingdom Metazoa; phylum Chordata; class Amphibia; order Caudata; family Salamandridae; genus Lissotriton; species Lissotriton vulgaris. The sequence continues at coordinate 471,335,406 of NC_141697.1, forward strand.
TAATAAGGGGGAAAGTGACATACCGGCGGCGCAAGGGGCTTGTAAATAAGCCCTGTAAATAAAGGTGTTTATGCATTTTTTGACAAAAACAAGAAATTGTCGCACAAGTATTAATAATTCCTGCTGTTTTAACTTATGGTAAACCGGGATAGTGAAATGAGTTATTAGCTGACCACCATCCTCCCCCGCTCATCCCAAGAGACCCTAAATATTTAGATATCATTCACATCCAATTTACATTTTATAATTTATTTAGATGCATTTGATGGGGGGGGTGGGAGAAGGGGGAGATTTCGACTTTCCTCTACCTTTGAGATCATAACTTTCATACTAACCGGGTCATCACCAGGCCACTCCACCTATGCTCAGGATTCCAATTGTCCTTGAAGGTATCAAGGGGACTGTCACGTTCGTCACAAGGCATGCCCCCACCTTAGTAGGCTCCACTGACCTGAGGAATAACCTGGTAGCCAGAAACACAAAGGATTGCTTTATTCTACAAATCACCACAAATTCACATGGAGGAACAGGACACTCATTTAATGGGATACACATTCCCTCTACCGCTGGGGTTTCATAACCAGCCTCAATACACACATTTGACAGTCATTCCAACAGCAGGCCTCTATCTACTCTACGCTCTACTTCATCGCGGTTATAATAATCATAAACCATAAACTTAACAAGCTGAAAGCACACGCCTGCTGTAGTTCACACAGTTTACTGTGTAACAACAATCAATTAAAGCAACTGATTGTGTGGCTCAACGTTAATGTATTCCCTTTCTCTGTAGTAAAGTTGAAGTGAAGACCTACCTGTAATTTATGCAGCTGACACTAGACCCCATCAATTGAGATATACATGAAATTCCCTTTTTTGTACATGCAAAATTAATGCATTAGCCTCACCCTCGAATCATTTAGCGAAACAGGAGAGGGCCTTATGTGTGTGGGAAGGTTGCTTTCACTAGGGTTGGGGGAAACACTTAAAATGGATTTCATAGCTCAGTTCTGGTCAGAATCTTTGTTTTGTTTTTAATCAACAGATTTTATTGAATTATGTGCAAAGAAGATTAAGTACAATACGGCACACATTTGGCTTGTCTGATAAAATTACATAGTGCGATCGCAAGGCACTGCCATTCAACTGATACAATACACCATTACAAAGCAGCAGCGGCAGCGGCTCCCCACCCTCAGTTTGCACAATGGATTTACTGGGCCAGCCAATTCCTCGATACTCTGCCTGCTTAAAGTGGCAGCCGCTAGCCTCGTAGATCGGCTTCTCCTGCAGCGCACACCAATCCACCGCCCTGGCACCATTGTGAGAGAGTGGGAGGAGAAGGGGACTTCCATCAGGTAGCGATGTCTCGTTTAGCGATCATAAGGGCCATGCCTAAGAATTAACAGTTAGCCCTTGCACCCGAGCCCTCAAGGAAACCCAGAAGAAGCATTAGGGGAGAAAAGAGGACCTCCCATACCAGCACCTCAGTTAACTCACCCACCACAGACCACAACATTTGAATTATAGGACACAGCCAAACCACATGGTAAAAATCGACAGGAGCATCGCCGTACCGAGGGCATATAGGCCCGGGAAGCAGTCTTGCTCGGTGGAGCCTAGTTGGGGAGAGACAAGAACTATAGACGTAGTATGTTTGAACCAGTCGCCGTTTGAAAAAGGTTGTAATCACTGTCAGCATCATCAGTGTGTTGCGAAAATCATCATCCTCAAGAAGTCCCAGCCATGTTTTCCTTCGGGCTCTAAGGTGTTCCAGAGTGCCTGGTGTATTAACTATCAAGGTTCGGTAGATTTTAGAGACTTCACCCTTTCCCAAATCACAGATCAAAGCTTAGCTTCCAGCGGACTGAACTCGGGGAGTGAGGGAGTCTGGGAGAGATGCGGCTAAAGTGCATGGCTCAATTGAAGGTATTTATAAAACTATGTATTGGTCAGTACATATATGGTTTGTAGTTCTTGTTATGAACGCATGTGTGTCCCCGACCAGACGTCCCTAAGTTGGGAGAGCCCAATAAGGTCCCGTTGTCCAAAACCCTGTAGAGACACCACCTCCTCTCAACCAGGGACCATGCCAGAGAGGTGTTTGTAGCGTGAGTTTGGTGTGCCAGCAGATGTGTCGTAAAGTCGCCCTCCAACCTTGTAGGGCCAATTTGGTCTCTGAGGGCATGGAGTTAGGGATGGGAGAACCATAAAGCAGGGATAAAGTTGGGGGAACTCCATAAGGGTTAGCTCTAGACGATAGGTATGGTCCGACTAACCCCCATTAATAGATTACCAGGAGGTGTGAAGCTAAGTGATACAGGTAGAGGTTGGCCATTCCAAGTACGCTGTCATAGAGGCCTGTTGGCAATATGCAAATGCATGGGAGCCCTAGAACCTGCCAGAGAAAGGAGATCGCAATCCTTCACTTCCACGGTATGAGGAATGGCAAGTTATGAAAGGTGTAAAGAAAACGAGGCAGGATCATCATTTTATATAGGGTGATATGACACATTACATTTAGCGGGAGGGATTGCCATTTAACAAGTTCAGCTTTGGCTTTCCGTGTCAGAGGCTCTATGTTAAGGGACCAGGAAAGCATGGGGTGCAGCGCAACCTAGATCCCCAGGTATCTGTAGTTAAGACAATGGATTGGTATGTTATCCTGCCAGTCAAAGCAGCCTTGGGATGGAGCCTGGGACACCAATACCGATTTATTGAGGTTTACTCTAAGACCTGATGCCGCCTCACAGCAATGTAAGAGGTGGAGGCATTGGGTCCGCCCTATGCAGGGTTTTCCACTGAATCTTTATCTTAATGGGTGACTGTCCCTTCCTCTTGCAAAAGTTTGCCTACTCTAATTAAATTTGATCTGTTTTAGACTTCAGCAGCACTTGATACTACTGTGATTGTTGCGCCCCAATTTGCCTTGTTCTAGGGCTCTTCACTCCGGGGATTTCACCAATGTATGTCATGAGGAAGAGAGGCAGACAATGATGCCAGGGTTAATCGGGGCTCACTGCACTGTTATTGAGGTGGGCCTATTACAGGAAACTAAACCATGGTTGACTTGCTTCGATGTACTCCATGTTGGAGAGCTTCTCCCATTACCTTTTAGATTTTTTTAAGGCCAATGCTTAATTTGAGCCGCCGGTTGCTGGTGGAGCCCACCAACACTCATTTTGGGTCTGCTGGGGACCACAGCACTTATTTTTCCTTATCAGACAGTACCCGAGAGCAAGAGAGGGGAAAACACACAAAAGGGACATATTAAGCACTGACTAAGACGTTTAAAAAGCTTCAGAAAAATAGATTATGTGGTTGCCCACATGCATGGAGCTGGGCACAAGGCTAATTGATTTACTTAAATGTATGTATTGAGGGCTGATATGAGCAAAAGTGAATGGATGCATACATTTGTGGATCATGAGGAGTAAGTGTGGGTGGACATTGAGGCAAATTCACACATTATGTACACAGAACATATATCAAATGAAACATATCCCATTGGATCATTAAATAACTCTATGGGTGTTCAGAGGCCAGCAGTGGAGAATTCAGCCATTAGTGATATCGGCTCTGAGCTTGGATGCTATGAGTTCTCACAACTGACTTGAACGAGGGGGAGGGAGAAAGGAGTTGCATTCGCTGTGCCTATGAGTAAATGTAATTACACAAGACCATGTACACTGTAGGCTTTGAATCATCTAGAAGAAGTGCAGGGTTGTTTGGAAAGGACAAGAACATTTTGTAGGTTGGACCACAGATATCACAAGAGGACGTAGCATGAGAGGCAGGGCAGGGTGGTGGAATGGCGGATCTTGCAGATTTAGGAGTTTTGCAGATGTGTCTGTTTCTGACACAGATCTACCAGACTTGGTGTCAAGTAAGAGAGGTATTAAAAATTACTTGTGTAGCAAAGTTGACTTCTTTGTCCAAAGATCAGAAAGAACAATATATGAGGCAGTGTCTGAAGATATTTGCAGTAACTGAGTTTGCTCATTGCCAGGGGGTTGATGAAGAACATGGCTGCCTGAAAGGGCAGATGGGAGCATATCTTTCTGATAATCAAAACCTGGAATGTGGCTGCAGGGGAGCTTGTGGCAATAAAAGCTCCTGCTTCATGCCAGGACTAAGTAGCACACTGAGATTTCTAAGGTGAAAGGAGTTAAAACAAAATCATTGGTACAGATTGGTGGTCGCTTCTGTATTTGGGGCAGCAGATAGATGAAAAGTAGATACTCTCAGCTTTGGAGATGTTTAGTTATAGAGAATGAAGAACAGCCACTTTTGAATGATGGTCAAGCAATGGGAGATTGTATTGTACTGCCAGGAGGAATAAGGGAAAGAAGAAGACTTGCATGTTATCCACATGAAAGTACTAACCAAAGGAGATAATATCACCATGGGAGGTGGTGTGCAAATGTAAGAGAGTTTACAAAAGGCAGAGCCTTGGAGCACTAGCAGGTCGTAGTATTTCTGGTAAGAATGAACAGTGGCGGCTCCTCCACAATGGTGTAGGAGTGTTGCCCCACTGGCTCAGAGCCAGCAGCTGAACAAGCAAAGGATATTTTATTATTGTTTTATTTTTTAGCTGCTGGGTCTGAGCCAGCATCTTCGGGTAGGGGTTGGGCCGGGCCATGGGAGGGGGGTGGAAAAATGGTAGAAGTGTACTTTTTAGCGCGCATGTCAGTTTGGCAGGCCTTCTTAGGTCGGCCAAACTGACATGCCCCCTTAGGTTTCTCCAACCTGGCTGTATTGCACAGCCAGGTTGGAGAAAATGAACAGACTCTCTGTGCCAGAGCCAGCGTTAATAAAACCCACTCAGGCCAATTTCCTACATGCTCCCACGCTTGAGAGCAGCTCAGGTATTGGATGGGGAGTCCGTCATGGAAGCAGGGGAGTGCAAGTCAGACGGCAGCACCAGGTAAGAGTTTTGTTCGAAATTATTAACCCCCAACCGCATGAACCCCCACGTGCTTCCCGCCAATCCCCTCCATCCGCTCCGCCGGTATTTATCTGTGTCGGCCACCACTGAGAACAAAGAGCACTGGTGCCTCCGAAAGACCAGGTAAAGAGCATGAAAATCACTACTGTGATTTGAAGGTAATGCCTAGGGATTCGAGGGTTGCTTCATTGTCTGACTCAAGCACCACAGTGGGATCAAGGAGTAAGTAGAAAGTAAGCGGCTCAAATTCTGACCTTCGATATAAATGTAATGATGTACTCCCTAAAATGGAAAGTGCAAAAGCAAATTAAAAAGGGCTTAGCAAGTTATTGGTAGAGAAATAAAGTGAGGGATAACTGAAAAACTCAAGCGACTTGAAAAAGAATGAGAGTTGAAGGACAGGAAGGCAAGTGGAGATACAGGATGAATCGCCTGTGGGACCTCTGACATAACAGATCCCTGTATCCAGTTTGAAACATCGGATACGAATATCAGGACAGAGAGTACCTCAGTCAAGAACGCATTTTTTCCAGGGACGGTGCTAATACTTCCACTGCTCCTTGGAAGAAGGTTGGCTAGATCAGGGAATATTCCCACTATATAGATACAATTTAAAAGCAGAAATGTAGATGTTTCTCAATGCAACGTTTTAAAATCAAAGTTAATTATATCTCGATGAACGGAAAATATTGGCTAGAATAATGAAAAATTATATTTTCAAGGGCTTAACTCTAAAAGTTAGACATTTTCTCCAGAAGGATAACACCTTTATTTAGTGTAAATTTCCAGTATTTTTAGATTTCACAATTATTCCAAGATTACTTCTGAGAAGCTGCAAATATTGGAGCTTCCAAGGGGAAGTTCTGAAATTCTTTCTCGAATGCAATGGTATTTTTGTATGTATATATGCAATAGATGCACATTTGTGCATGTATATATACTTCACAACACACTAACAAACCCACCATTCCCGAACTTCATAAAAATGACTCCTGCCCTTGACAGGAGTAAATCTGCACTTATTTTCAATTAGTTGCGCAGTAGCTGTGTAAATCAGCCCTCGATGTCATTTCATTTGATATTATAAAAACAAATATTTCAGATAGATTAATTTACATTTCACCAGTTTAGGAGTAACAAACATCCTTGTCTTGTCGGAAGAAAGACACACAGGAAGGGAGCCCATTCACGAAAAAAATACAGGCAAAGACTTACATTACCGCCTAAATGTTCCTTTACGGCTTTTTCAGTGCACGTTTCCCAGGGTACTTCTGAGAATGTCACGTGAAATGTTGTCGAGGCTTCTTGTCCCCCTGTGCAGAGTCTCCACAGTTGAAAAATCCATTGAGGTGGTACAGAGACCTGTGCGCAAATGCCTGTTTTTCAACTGAGAACACATTTATCTCCGTGGTGAAAGCTCTTGCCTTGAGCCCCACCAAATTTGTGGTGATTTGTCCCCTTCCCATCCTGAAAAGGGAGAAGTAAAACTGATCATTTCCAGGATGGAAGCAAGTCAGAGAGTAGTTTCGAAACACCCACAAACGTACTGGTTTGCGGTCATTCACAAACTTACAATGCAAACGACGCCCTGGAACACCCACTCCCCACCCCTTGTGTTGGACTTACTACTCAAGATTTCTCCACATTCGTGACTGAGCAATCCATAGTGGTAAATGCATATTCTCATGCTATGAATCCCTTTGTGGGTTCCGAGCAGGTGTAAAAAAGGTAAATTCGAATGCACTTGTGTATGTTGATCCCAGGTCATCTTTTTTTGATACAGGAAGTTAATTGACAAAGCTAAGTAGCTTTCATCCCTTCAAGAATCAGATGTGAAACAAGAAAAACACCCCTGCTTTCCTAAAGCCAGTGTGTTTGAATGATGTGATCCAAGCTAAGTCGCCACGCATCCTGGAAGTATCTCACATTCAGAAGACATGAAAAGAGATTCGTTATAGAACTATCTCAGTTAGTGTAGGGCTGATGTGAGCCCGCTTGCACCCAAGCACAATCCGGTAAGTATTTTTAGCACACCTTATAATAATAGGAAGCACCAGGAACACAGCAGAGCACAGGGTGGTTATTTGGCAGCTGCTGGCTGCGAGTAAATAGATGAGGTAATGAAAACAAATCGAGTTCATGCCCTAACTCACTAACCCCCCTCGTGGCGAGATACCAGGGATGGTAAGCACTCCCACCATGTAGCTAATCGAAAATGGAATGAATATTCTGCCAAATATTGAAAATGTTTTCTGATGATAATCCAGAAATAAAGCACCCTGTCTGCCTGAAAGTTCTACTGGAAGGAAACGTAAAACCACACACTAGCATGCACTTTACACACCGGTGTCCCAATTAAGCCCTAGAGGCATGGGTATTTGCTTGGTTTTCAAGAAATCCACAGAAGATATACTTTGATATAATATTTCTAAAGGTTAGTGGCTATGACATGAATCCATCCCTCCTGGAGCTGAGCCTCCTAAATATCAAACACACAATATCGTGGTATAGAAATATTGAGGACGATATAAGTGAAATATTGAAAGCTATTCAATCAAAATATCGAGTTGGAAATGTCGACTTACACTAATATGAAGTTTTAAATATCGTGACAGAAATATCGACAGTAAGAATATTGTGGTCAAGAATATCGACTTTAAGGTAATAAATATCGATTTTAAAAATATAGTAGTCATTAATATCGTTTGCAAAAATATAGTTTAAAAAGTCTATTCTTTAATTAGTGTTATGCATTTTAGTATATGTTTTAAATGTATGTGATGTATTGTTTGTATAAGTTTTGTTTATGTTTAATATATGTGTTACATTTTTAGTAGTTATTAATCTTATTTTAATTGCGTTTTGCGTTTTTTAGTTCCGTAGCGGGTTGTGGGTTTTTAGGGTAATAGGGTAGGAAGTATAGGTACATTTTTCCAACAGTTGTTAGACTGCAGTTATAATAGTAAATCTGATCCCTCCCCCCCCCATATTTGTGCTTTCCCAAATGTTTGTTATATTGGAATTCAAATATTAAATCCAACCCCTCCCATCTATGTCTTTTCCCCAGGAGGTAGAGTAGTAAATCTGATCCCTCCAATAATAATAACAATCATGAGGTGGTGCTCCAGGTAGAAATAATAGAAAACTCCTCTCAGTCTTGAATTTATGCATCGCCACATTTAAACTTTGTCATTTGGAGTAATAAGTACAGTCCAAGTCTCCCAGGCAGCTTTTTGCCAACATTAAAAATAGAAACATCGGGGTTGCCCTCGGAAACATTATAAAATCTGATAACGTTGGGCTGATTTCAGGGGCTTCTGGCTTGAGCCTTAGCCGGAACATGACCCAGTACTGGATGTTTGAACGTGCTGTGCCAGTGGCTATGTGTACGCAAATTGCTGACATTGTATGGAACCGTGCCGGGAGGGGAGGAATCCGGGAGGGTTGGGGGTGGGAGGAGGGGGGTTAATTGCATTCATTTTATATATATATTTTTTGTTTTTGATGTAAAAGACATGATGGATTGCAATGCGTTATGTACATTCAAATGGTTGGCAATTGTCTCTGGGGAACAGAGCTCTGCGATTTCTATGTGATCTTTCAATAAAATGTGTTTTAAAAAAAACAAAAAGGTAGAAACATATGACTTTGAATTAAAAAAGATGTGACAATGCTATAAGGGAAGAAAGTTCACTCAATATGAAAAGATCGCTCCTGTCCTTTGTTTAATTCAACCATGATGCATCTCGATTCTAATGTTCTCAGTGCCTTCTCTCTGTCCCCTCCATGTGTATTATGAGCTATACAGTCAATGCTAAAGAATTTCAGTGTTAAATATAGAAATTGTGTAATTAATTTTAGTTTTGGGTTGTTTAGGGGTACAGGGTGGGAAATAATGTATATAATTTATTTTTAATTCATTAATAATTTTTGATAATTAATATAAATTTATGAATTGATAATTAATTAGGGTAACTTTAATTATATTTTTGTGTTTGGGTTTTGGGTTTATATGGGTGAAGGGTGGGGAGTAAATACATTTGACTTACTTTATAATTAGTTGTTAAATACTATTAGTTATTTAATGATTTTTTTAAAATTGTATAATTCATTTTTGTACAGTTTAATTTTAGGTGTCGGTTGTGGGGATTATAGGTGTAAAGGGTGGGAAGTTAATGATGTTTTATGTGTTTTCATTTGTTTTTAATTAATATTTGTTTAATTGATAATTATGCATACTTTTTTTCATTTTCGAAATTGGTTGCGAGTTGTGTGGTGTTATAGGCTAGGAAGTAATAATTGTATGTAATAATTCATGTTTTTGCTAAAAAATAATTAAAAACATTTTTTATTTGTTTCAAAATATTTTTTCAATTTTATTTAATATAATATTTGTAGGCATTTGTGATATGTATTTAACATTATAATATGTTTTTATTTTTGTGTTTTTAATATATTATTTAAATGTTTTACACATTTATATATTTTTTTTAACTTACTTTAAAAAATATATTTTCATTCTGTTGATGAAATTTTGTTTGTTTTTAATTTTGAACTGACTGGAGTGAGAATAGTAAAGTTAACCGGATTGGTGTCAGTACAACGCGGATTTTTACATCGCATTCCGTTACAACGGAATTTTTACAACGCAGGATCCATTACATCGGATGCCATTACAACGCCTGGCATTACATAGCAGATGCTATTACAACGCATGGCATTACATCGTAAGTATAGGTAAGTATACCTTTTTTTAAAAAAATGTAATTAAGTTAATTTTATTAATTTAATTTAATTTAATTAATTAAAATACATTTTAAAATAGCCATTAATTTTATTTAATAAAATAATATCTATTTAATAAATGTAATTGTAATAAAAAATGGAAATAATTTAATTTAATTAAAATAATGAAAATAATTTAATGTACATATTTTTATAAATGAAATTATATTAAATTAATTGAAATAATGTAATTAATTTAATTAATTTAATTTAAAAATGTAATTAATGTAATAAAATTATTTTAATTTATTAAATATATTTTAATTAATTTAAAAATGGTAAATATAATTTAATTATCCCTAAACACAGACCTACCCCTGAACCCTACAATACCCCTGTACCCCAAAACCCAAACCCTGCCCTAAAACCTAAAAACACCCCTGTACCCCAAAACCCAAACCCTGCCCTAAAACCTAAAAACACCCCTGTACCCCAAAACTCAAACCCTACCCTAAAACCTAAAAACACCCCTGTACCCCAAAACCCAAACCCTGCCCTAAAACCTAAAAACACCCCTGTACCCCAAAACCCAAACCCTGCCCTAAAACCTAAAAACACCCCTGTACCCCAAAACTCAAACCCTACCCTAAAACCTAAAAACACCCCTGTACCCCAAAACCCAAACCCTGCCCTAAAACCTAAAAACACCCCTGTACCCCAAAACCCAAACCCTGCCCTAAAACCTAAAAACACCCCTGTACCCCAAAACCCAAACCCTGCCCTAAAACCTAAAAACACCCCTGTACCCCAAAACCCAAACCCTGCCCTAAAACCTAAAAACACCCCTGTACCCCAAAACCCAAACCCTGCCCTAAAACCTAAAAACACCCCTGTACCCCAAAACCCAAACCCTGCCCTAAAACCTAAAAATACCCAAACACCCCAAAACATATACCTCAGTACCCCAAAACATATACTCCTATACTCATACTTATTTAAAAAATTACTTAAATTAATATATTTAATTTATATTATTTAAAAACATAAATAAATATTTTTATTTATAATTAATAATAATTAAATCAATTATATAATATTAAATAAAATAAAAAAATTATATATTTACCAATACTTACGATGTAATGGTATGCGTTGTAATAGCATCTGCTATGTAATGCCATGCTTTGTAATGGCATCCGATGTAATGGATCCTGCGTTGTAATAGCTGCGTTGTAACAGCATTACGACGTAAAAGTTGCGTTGTAAGTGTTACATACCAAGTTAACCCCTCCGCAATCCAACACTTTCCCTATTGATGCACTGACTGGAGTGGGATATCCAACACTTTCCCTACTGTTGCACTCACTGGAGTGGGAATAGTAATTTTTACCCCTCGGCTATCCAACACTTTCCCTACTGTTGCACTCATTGGACTGAGAATAGTAATGTTTACCCCTCCGCTATCCAACACTTTCTCTACTGTTGCACTCACTGGAGTGGGTATAGTAATTTTTACCTCTCCGCTATCCAAAACTTTCACTACTGTTGCACTCATTGGAGTGGAACTAATAATTTGTACCCCTCCACTATTCAACACTTTCTCTACTGTTGCAATGACTGGAGTGGGAATAGTAAATTTTACCCCTCAACTGTCCAATTATTTCCCTACCTTTGCACTCACTGGAGTGGGAATAGTAATTTTTACCCCTCCGTTATCCAACACTTTCCCTACCGTTGTACTCATTGGAATGGGATTCATAATTTTTACCCCTCCACTATCCAACACTTTTCCTGCTGTTGCACTCTCTGGAGTGGGAATAGTCCTTTTTACTCCTTCGCTATCCAACACTTTCCCCACTGTTGCACTCATTGGAGTGGAAATAGTAATATTTACCCCTCCGCTATCCAACACGTTCCCGACTGTTGCACTCACTGGAGTGGGAAATGTAAGTTTAAAGATTTTTAAATAGTTTAATGTTTTAATTTATAATATAATTATTTTTTTAATAGATTTTATGTTATTGGTATATGTATATATATATATATTTATTTGGTAAATGTTTATGGAATTTTCAAATGATAAAAGACATTAAAATAATTAGTTGAAAAATATTTTTAAAGTAAATATATATATATTCATTATTATATATGTGTATTTAACTTTTTCCAATTAAGTTTATTTGTTATATTTGTTAAAATGTATATTAAGGATGTCCAGCACCCTTTTTCCCCTAAAGGTCATTGTAGGGCTGTTGCCCAACTTTCAAGTGAATAACCAAATAAAATCTGCTGTTAAAAAAGATGTATATTAAGGGGGCATGGCCAGGAAAATGCCCGACTAGCAGCATCTGCCAGAGCTCCAGCAGCCCGAATAAAATCCGGACAGAGATCCTGCCCTTCAAATTGCCTTCCACCACCCAAAATCGGTGCCATCGATCCCTCATACTAAGAGGGCAACCGTTGAACCGTTTTAAAATGGCCCGGAAAGAGTCACGGCGGAGAAAGCGGAACAGAACAGGGACGACGCAGGACCGCCCAAGATGGCAAATCGGAAGCCTAGCCCATAGCAAGCAACCCGGGCCGAAGAAGGAAGGCACGACCTGGCTCCCCTGCCAACCAGCCACGAAGCATAGGGGGGAGAGAAGCCCACCCAGTATTGAAAGTAGCCCCAAAAGAGAAGCCAGTGTTGCATCAGGCCCAAGTCCGCACGCAAGTGAGAGGGGCTGTGCATGGATGAGAGCGGCTGATCGGGTGGCACCCCCTGGGCAGAAGCAGTGACTCAGAGAGGGAGGCCATCCGGAGACGATAGGGCAATACGGAGAGGGCCAGAGGCCACACTGGTATACGAAAAGAAAGGGCAGTCTGGTTTTCTACCTGGTTGGCTCGGCGCAGGGGAGGAGAGGAAAACTGCAGTCTGAATATAGAAGCCCGAGGCCCAGCAGCCCACACGGCAACAGACCTGACCTCACGGACAAGGGAAAGCAGCTCTGCCCCCTAACGGATCGAAAGGACACAGGGAGAGAGAGATGGCCTCCTGCCGATGGAATAGGTACCGGGTGGTTAAGCTGGTGCCAGGTCCGGCCAGGCACACAACACCATGCTCAAGCCAACATGCAGGAGAGAGGGGTTGCGTGTGAGCAGTTTCTGGCAGCTTGGGTGGCCCCCCTGGTCATCCCCCCCCAAGAAGAACCCGCCAACAGAAGACGCGAAGAAACAACAAACCTGGTGTTCAGCAGATTGCAGGGGGAAATGTGAAGCCCGCGGCTGTCTGGGCCTGCCCATCAGTGGGGTCTGCCATGTGACGGTGAGCAGAGAGGGACAGGAGCCCCCACCCGAGGGCGACTGGGCGGTAGTAGCACAGCAGCCCAGAAGTTGCCGGATGGAACCCAGAGGCAGGAAGAAGGTGCTGCCCTGTCCCCCCCCCTCGATGAACTGGCCAAGTGCGTGGATGGGAAGAGGCCTAAAGACTGAGGCTCTGGGAGTACCGCCTAATGCCGGACCTTGCATAATAATCAGAACCAGACCCGAATTTGCACGCAGGTGAGAGGGGCTGCATGTAAACTGACAATGGCAATATGGGCGGCCTTTCAGGGACCCCCCCCCTGAAAAAACAACGACTCTCTGATGGAGCGAGGGGCGAGAGAAAAGTGCAACCACTAAAGGGGGGATGAAAGCAAGGCCGAGAGTAGGGTCACTGGAGCAGACCTCAGGAGGAGTCAGACACCAGAATCCCTCCCAGATCAGTCCACGATAGCCGCAAAGGAGGGTTGGAGACATAGATGCAGCATCGGGGGACCGAGTCTGGGGTCTGCCTTGTGAAATCGCGGTTGCGGTCTGAAGTAAGTATTATTATAGATGCAGCAGGAGTCCTCTTTAGGGTAAGTAGAGGTTTATTGAAGGAGCAAAGGGGAAATGTACAACTCCCCAGCTGACCAGACCGCAACTGTCAAGTCTGGAATGAAGCTGGGTTAGGATAATGCATTTAGAACATTGTAAGAATTCTTGAAGGGTATCAGGAAAGAGACACAAAGGAAAGGCTACCACAAGGAAGCCACATTGAAGTAAGAACATATACAACACATCTTGTCCCTTTCATTTGAGAGCACACAAGAAGGAAAATAATGAAAATACAAATCCTAACATAAATAATCATTCAAATAAACAGGAAGTCTGCAAAACCTTACACTTATGGCTTCGATAGATACAGGAACATCTTGAGAAACCTCACTACTGGGTGGTGGACCATCCAAGGTATCACCACCACCTTCAGCCCTATGAAAAATTACAGATGGGGATGGAGTGAAATCTACACGGGTAGACAACATGTACCCAGTGTTGAGCATAGAATCTTGATTTACATTAGTGGAGTTATTCGAAACAGAAGATTTTTGGTACAATGCCACCATCCGAAGATTCCATTTTTCACTGTTTTGAAGCACAACATAATTTGAAAAACGTTCTCTCACTTTACAAGGCCCCTTGAACCTAGCAAGACCTTTAGCTACTCTGCCTGGTTTAACCTTAACTAGATCACCAGAAGAAATGGAGGTAGAAGTAGAAACATAACTGTCTTGCGAGCAAGAATCAGAATTGAAACTACCAGTAATCTTGTTTTTAATCCAAGATGGTGCTAGTTTAGTACCGGGGCGTCTTGCCCGCATTAACTCAAATGGGGACTTAGCTTCATGTTTATGAGCAGTAGTACGATAAGCCCACACCATATCTTGTACCATTTCATTAGCAAAGCCACCAAAAGCACAAGACATTTGTTTTATTCCTTTAACAATTCTATTTGCCCTCTCACAAACACCATTCCCTTGTGGGTTATAAAGGGAAGTACAATGGTATGTCACGCCACATTCAGACAAGAACATAGGCATTTTGTGTGAAGGGAGTTGAGTCCCATTATCAGTTATAATAACTGATAGACAACCTTCATCATGAAATGAATCTTTGAGAAACGAAAAAGTACAATCAGTGGTGATGTCTTTTTCCAAATTTGACTGTAAGCCACTTAGAAAACATATCAACCAGAACTACGGTAAAGGGTTGAGCTAAAGGCAATTCGCCCATAGGTCCAATGAAATCAAGACATACAGTATGCCAAGGCTGTTCAGGGGTAGACATACAACTCTTAGTATGACCAGAAGCCAGCCTGAGCCTTTTTTCACTGTCTCTACAGACAGAACAATTCTCAACCCAAGAGGAAACTTGTGCATCCAATGCTGGCCACCAAAAATCAGCTTTAATACTACGTTGAGTAAAAGTTTGCCATAAATGACCTTCATGGCCCAACTTCAACAATTTGGGTCTCAAAGTAAATGGAGGAATAAATCTATCACCTCTCATAAGAATGCAATCACCATAGACTGACAACTCATCCAGAACTTTAGGAAATGGACAGACTGAGGGTTGGACACAACTCTCACGTCTGATCCCTATTTAACCATATCCATGACACACAATAGGACCGTGTCTTTAGCCATAGCGGTACACCATTGCTCTTTCGTAAAAGTACTGTCACTTAATGCCAAAACATCTTGTACAAAGGCAACAGCTCCATCGTCCTGTGATTCATGGAAACCATTTTTAAAAACATCACTCTTGTTTGACAATCTAGAAAGACAATCAGCTTGTATGTTACGCCAACCTTGGATATACAAAATATCATATTGGTATTCCTGAAGTCTGGATGCAAGTCTTGCCAATCTAGGAGAACCTTTACCATCTCCTCACGAAGATAAATTAATGAATCAAAGGCTTATGGCATGTCTTAAGCTGAAACTTGGTACCCCAAAGATATGTACGAAAATATTGGACCACCCAGGCAGCAGCCAAAGCCACCTTTTCGATTACAGAGTAATTTTGTTCTGAGGTAGAAAGAGTGTGTGATGCAAACGCAAGGATTCTCTCCCCTTCAGCATACTTCTGCAAGAGGACTGCACCCAACCCAGTGGCACTCGCTTCTACCATAAGTACAGAGGTACGTCTGATGTCAAAGGGTGCTAAAACTTTTGCTTCATATAACTCTTTCTTGATAGCATTAAAACGCTTAGTATGTTTATCACCCCGAGAAAACTTCACTCCTTTTTTGAGTAAAAGTCTTAAAATTAGTGTCTCGTCTGAAAAATGTCTTACGAATTTAGAATAAAATTCTATGAACCCCATAAAAGATCGAAGTTTATCTTTGTCTGCAGGACAAGGAGCTAATTGTATGGCTTCCAACTTTTTTTTCTTGGGTTTAACTCCTTGTGCAGAAATTTCGTAACCCAAGTATTCAATGTGTTGGACTAAGAAGAAACATTTCTTTTTGCGCAAAGTTAAACCAGCCTCTTCGATTCTGTGTAAAACATCTTTGAGTACCTGATTGTGATCAGCAATAGTCTCACCGAAAATCAAGTTGTCATCCTGAAGAAAATACAGCCTTTTCAATACCTTTAAATAACTCAGTCACCATGCGCTGAAAAACGCTGGCAGCAGAGGTCAACCCAAATGGAAGCCTAGTAAATTGAAACGTGCCCTCAGTGGTAATGAACGCAGTAAGACTTTTAGAATCATCATGCAGACGAATCTGATGGTACGCGCTCTTGAGATCTAATTTTGTGAAAATATTTGCACCTTGTAAGGTGAACACTAATTCTCCTATATTAGGAAGAGGAAATGTATCTGCAACAAAATTTTTATTGAGGGACCTAAGGTCGACACAGAATCTAATTTTTCCATCAGATTTTCGGGAAATAACCACCGGAGACACCAAAGTGGATGCCTCTACTGGTTTAACTATTCTGCCTTGTAACATTTCATTGATCAATGATTTGACTTCATTTCTAACTGCAAGGGGAACCTTCATAAGCTTGTGTTGAATAGGAACAGCACCATTTTTTAAGAACATTTTGTGAACGTAACCCTTAAGTTCACCCAACTCACTTCTAAAAACTCTATTAGCATCCTGTAATATATCATTGAGTGAATACTCATCCACAACCATGACTTGAGAAGGTGCCCTTGAATTGACAATGATGTAGGTCATGTTGATGAATCCACCCAAGGATTGGTGGTCCGTCAATAGCAGCATATACCCTCCCTTTAATGGACCTGCCTGAAAAAGAAATGTCAGAATCAAAATACCCTAACATGTCTATACGTTTGCCTTGATACCCCGTAGGAGAAATATCACTCGAGTTGAGTAGTTTATCACCCAATTCTTTTCTAAACATGGGCTCAGGAATTATAGTATACCTTGAACCAGTATCTACCATTAAGGTTACAACATGGCCATCAATGGTGAACTGTGCCTTAGGCCGTTTCTCTCTCTTCTCATTTATAACATCTGTAGTGGAATCGTCAATAATTAACATTTTGACTCTCTCCCTCCTAATCTCTATGCCGCTGGCTTCGACAACCGCCAATCTAGGCTTACCTTTATATCTGCACATTTTTTAGAAATGACCCATTCTTCCACATTTAAGACATTCTTTGTTGTTAGCAAAACAAAATTTTGCATCAGACACATGAGCATTACTACCACACCTAGAGCAAAATCTTGTGAGAGTTTTCACAAAAGTGTTTTTCTTGTTAAAAAATGTCACTTTTGACTTGAGTACAGCGATTGATTCCTCATCTACAGTCTCACTATCAAAAAATGTTTTATCAGATCCTTCAGATATTTGTGCTTGAGTATTAGACCTTCGTAATTCTTTCATGCATATTTCCGATTGCTCCACCACTTTAGCTAAAACCACCACTACTTTTAAAGATGGATTCTTGGCCGCCCAAAGTCTTTCTTGTATCTTTCTATTGTTGCATGGGACGATCAACTGATCGCAAATTAACTCATCAGCCATCGTACCAAAATTAAATTTCACGGATAGTTCTCTTAAACGTGCCACAAAATCATCAATAGACTCATCACTGCCTTGCTTGTGTGTATAAATATATATCTATTCATAACTAAAAAAAATTCTTTGGAAAACCTCACTTCTAATCTAGACACAACATCTTTATATTCATCAGGTAATAATTGCCCCCTAGCTTGCAAAGCTTGAGGCAAATATTTGAAGATGCGTTAAGCTTCTTTCCCCAGGGCACTCAATAACAAAGCTTTTTTACGTTTAGCAGAAAAATCTTGACCATCCAGGGCGTCAAGATAATTATCAAACATAATGATCCAGTCTTCCCAAGGAATTTGTGGTGTGCCTGGTTGAGTGAGAAAAGGTGGAGGAAGAGCCACTGTGATTGCTGTGCCATAATGATGTTACAATACACTACAACACTAAGTAAATTAATATAATTAAGTACTGTGGATAAAATATAAATTTACACACAAACAAAAGTTGCAGAAAAGAAATAATAGTTACCAAGTATGGTTAAATTCCATGATATGACAATAGATATAGCGTGGTGTGTGTATCACCGAATGATACACTTAACTGGAGCCATGAGCAATCATGTAAAAGGTGAGCGTATCACTGTAACGCTCATTGGAGGAGGTTGAACTATATGTAAAAAGTAACTTGTAATTGGTGATCGTATCACCGAGATGCTTGTTATAGAATATCAGCAACACAGTGAAAATGTGCACTACAAAACACCTTCGCACTGGGAAGATCAGCGTTTCAGTCAAAAACGCTGCGGATCTAAAATGGCCCTTTGACGCTCCGTAATTGCGTCTGAGCATAACGTGGTACGTCTCACTGCCAACACTGAAGACAGACTTGCGTGTAGATGCCACAGTACGTTGCTAAGCAACGCTTCACGCGCAACTATGGTCGCACAGGTAGAGACGTTAACTCAGAACTGCGAGGTGTGACGTAGGCCCTCAGGACACGCAGCGATGCACAGAAACCCCAAAACTCACTCGTGTCACCAGCAACGTCGCAGGAAACACCAAAGGAGTCGTTCAACTGTGCCACACGCCAGGATCTGTTGTTGAGGAGACGTTGCCACCCTTTGAATGCTCGAGAGCTGCTTCAACGAAGACTCACCGCACGCAGTCCAGCCATCTTCAGTAATCGTCGGCAGAATGAAGTAAGTATTATTATAGACACAGCAGGAGACTTCTTTAGGGTAAGTACAGGTTTATTGAAAGAGCAAAGGGGAAACGTACAACTCCCCAGCTGACCAGACCGCAACTGTCAAGTCTGGAATGACTCTGGGTTAGGATAATGCATTTAGAACATTGTAAGAATTCTGGAAGGGTATCAGGGAAGAGACACAAAGGAAAGGCTACCACAAGGAAGCCACATTGAAGTAAGAACATATACAACCTGATCATGAAGATAGTGCAAGTCTGGAACATAGCCGTGGGGGGAGGCTCAGGACGAGACTGAAGAGGGAGGTGAGCCCCACACACAACGGGAGAGTGAGACAGCTTTAAGGGACACGCAGAGCCCCAGCTGAGACAAGTCACAAAGGGCCCCTGGGGACTAATATTGGCTACAAGCACCAGGGGCAGATTACCAACTCCACAAGAAGACTCACCAAGTTCTGGGAGTGAACACTCATGACCACACCTGACTCAAGAAAGAGGCCTCCAAGTCGAGAGTCTATCAAAGGTAACAGTAGAGGCAATGGTGAAGGAGTGAGCGGGTGGGACAGGTGGACACACGCAAATAGTTGGGCGCTAAAACCACAAGAGAGGTTCAGCCTGGGGCGAGGATCACTCACCATCCACAAGGCCCACGACCCGCCCCGAACACCAGGGATTGACTGCCTGCACTCTCCCCGCGCCAGCCGCAAAACCTCCTCTTGTGACCACTGAAGCAGAGTAGAGATAGAACCAAACCCACAAGAGTTCTTCGACGATAAGCCGAGATAAGTGCACTATTGGTCCAGGCACCATCCGCCGATAAGCTGTGATCCGGTACCAAGATTGGGTGGCAGTGAGAAGGGGGGAAGTTGGAGGTTAATGCAGGGTCCCACATCAACAGATAGACAATGGCAAGATACAAAGACCCCAAAAGCAGGTCAAGAAGGACAGATGCACAAAAGTACTCCCCCCACCACCAGAGATAGAAGGAGAACCCCAAGGGCCACCAAACAACGCAGCCCTCCTCCAGGCGATCCATGCCTCCAGAAAGGTCATTGAGGGTAAAATGGCAGAAATAAGGTCTGAGGCGACCCTCCAATGCCAAGATATGTGTAACATCTCCGAAAGGTTAACCCAAGCTGAAAATCATATCTTGAAGGTGGAAGACATGTGGCACAACTTAAAAGCGGAAGTCTCCAACCTAAAGCAAGCCATGAGAGAGGTGGCATGGAAAGTGGACGATACAGAAAACAGGGCACATAGAAACAACCTGCATTTCATCAGATTTCCAGAGGGGATGGAGGGCTCAGACCGAGGAGCCTTCCTGATGACATGGCTTCGAGACTCCCTCCCAGCTGCAAGGTTCTCACCCTGCTTCATAATCGAGCAAGCTCACAGTATGCCCAGTAGGAGGCCACCACCCGGTGCCCCTCCGCGGCCACTGATAGCTCAATTCCTAAACTTTCAGGACCGAGATTTAATCCTTAGAGAGTCGCGGCAAGTTGATGGAATCAAGCATGTCAACGTGTAAATAATGATCTTCCCCGACTACTCACGAGAGTACAGAAGATAAGACACACATTAGACTCAGTGAAAATGAAACTGAGAGTCCTACAAATCCAATACATGTTACTTTCCCAGCCAAATTAAAAGTCATCTTTCAGGACAACTCTCACTTCTTCCAGACACCAGAAGAAGCATGGGCCTGGATCGAGGAGAGCCCTCCCCAAGGTGGGAGACAAGGACCGTTGGGACACAATACAGAGACACTCCAAGAAGGCCGGACCCCAAGCCACAGAGAGAAAAAAAGAGATTCCTACCCACAGGAGTGTGCAGAACCTGGACAGGGGCACCCCACACACGCTGGAGAAGACGCTACACTCAGACTCTGACAAGAACTCAACACAAGCCAAAGCTAGTAAAAGACACTCCAGCCAATGGGAGAGTACCCACCGAACCTTCGGTAAGGAGTACCTTGCCGACACAGAAAGCGATCACCCACTCCTCAAAAATATCAACTAGTTGGAAAAGTTAGGCACTGAGCCAGCAGATCTAGAGACTACACATCAGCATCTGGACAAACGCTGCGATGAAGGCTGAGATACAGGCCATGCTGACAGCAGATGAACAGTAAAATGACTAAGAAGCCCCCCAGACATTACCAAGCTCAGTTCATCAGGGTAAAAAGACTTGTTTGAAGTTTATATCCTATCCTTTCGCTTGTTTACTCATTATATTAGAGTACTAGGGGAAGGGGTGGGAATACAGACCTCTCTATACCTACGCCATGTTGTCATGCTGACAGTTCAAGGGATGGGCGTGGGAAGTGGGAGAGTGTGGGAAGGGGGAGACAGGTGGAGGGAAAGAGATTCCTCGACATACCAGAGGGTAAGTCCTTTCTTAATTAGCCAGCCGTAGGAGTTCCGGAGTCACAGATAGGGGCAAGGGAAGGGAGACAAGTAAGGAAGCCTTCCAAACACATGGGGAGAAAGAAGGGCTACACATTCCTTTTTTGAAGAATGCTACACGGCGATGACAGGTCAACGGGCTAGGAAACAAGGTCAAGAGAGGACGAGTAGCTAGATATTTCAAGAGGCTCAAGCCTGACTTTGTATTTCTGCATGAAACCCATTTGAGAGGTACACATTGCGCTTTCTTGGGAAGGGGGAGATACACTACACTTGCACATGCAGGATTTTCCTCTGGTGCTAGGAGAGTCGCCATACTAATTATGAAAAAGTTCCCCTTCTACACTACTAAGACCTGGACCAACCCCAGCAGGACCTTCGGTGCTGTCCAGGGAATATGGGTGTGGCGCAAGCTTACATTGATCAGGGTCTACGCTCCACCACGACTGCAAACTCAAACGTTAGATGCTGTAGCTAAGGTACTATTGGAATTCGTCCCCTCCACACACAATATTGGTGGGGATTTTAATGATGTAATCGACCCACGCCTCAATCGCACACACACTAACACTGGAACCCGTATTCTCATCCCATTGGCTGAATTCACAAACTCCTTAGGGCTGACCGACCTCTGGCGGCAACACCCCCCAATAGACCGCACCTACTCATACCTCTCCAGAGCCCACAGAGTCTTCTCCAGACTTGATTATCTCTTCACCCCGGCGAGAGAGATACGGACGGTGGAGAAGGTGGAGTACCTCGCAAGAGGAATCTCTGATCACTCGCCATTTTGCTTAACGGTGGGAGGAAGGGGGAGTAGACCACATTCGGAATGAAGACTGAATGCTTGGGAGCCCCAGGCCAAAGCAGTAACTGGAGTGATTAGGATGGAGACTGAGCTATATTTCCAAGACAACAAGTGCACAGGGTCCTCTGCCGCTACCTTATGGGAGACCTATAAGACAATGATATGAGGTAGGGCGCAGGATGTAATAGCGTGGAAAAGAAGGGAAGAAACCCGCCAAGTGGAGGCGCTGGAACAAAAGCTCCTGGAACTCGAGAAAGACATAAGCCCAGACGCAGATGTTAATCTGCTTCACCAGATTGCAGTTTCATGAAGGGAAGTCTGAGCCGTGACAGAACGGGCAGTACAGACCCAAATTCAGGCCTCACATCAACGACTCTATGAGTCGGGAGACAGAACCGGCATGCTACTGGCCTGGCTGGGCAAGAAGGAGAGAGAAGCCAGATGGGTGGCCAAGATACCAGAGAAGTAGGAAATACACGTAGCTGCGCACGCTATAGAGGGGACATTTGCCTGTATCTACAAAGAGTAATACGATGCCAGCCCACTAGCAGGCGATTCACAGATAGCAGACTACCTCAGCAGAATAGACCACCCTGCCCTGACGCGGGAGGACAGGGAAGCCCTTGAAAAGGATATCACCCTGACAGAAATATTAGGCGCAATCAACAGACAAAAATCAGGGAAAACCCCAAGGCCAAAAGGACTGCCAGGGGAAATTTTTAAATAAAATGCTAGTTTACTAGGTCCTCACGTTTTAAATATGTATCACACGGCACAAGAGGAGGGTACTGTCCCCGCAGACCTTGGTCAAGCCACAGTAGTGGCCATTACTAAGCCAGGGAAGCCCCAAGAGAATAGTGGGTCTTACCACCTAATATCATTACTCAATGTTGAAATAAAAATCTTGGCCTCTATTCTAGTGGCTCAATTACTACCTGTGATCACATCCCTCATCCACCGCAATCAACCAGGCTTCATGCCCAGCCAATCCACATGTTTTAATCTCTGTCATTTGGCCAACTGGCTAGACACAGTGAAGGATAGGTCCCCTCCACATATGTTCCTTTCCTTAGATGCGGAAAAGGCCTTTGACACAGTTCACTGACCTTTTATGCGGCAAGTCCTAGTGAAGTTCGGATTTTTTCAGCGCTTTATGACATGTGTGGAGCTGCTTTACACCTACCCGAGAGCCAGAGTCAGGGTCAATGGGGTAAGGTTGGCAGACTTCACCATAAAAAGAGGAAACAGACAAGGCTGCCCTCTATCTCCCTTGCTTTTTGCCCTGATATTGGAGTGTAAGGAAGTGTCCCAAAATCCTGCTTGGAGTCACAATCCATCCCCCGAACCTCGCCCATGGTATCCTTTTGATTACGGTCCAGATGACGGTGACCCAAACCAGGAAGAAAGCCAAACAGTAAATAATGACTTTTGTTTCCTTTTACAGAAAGGGACTGCCTCAAAGAGACAGACGGCCCACTCCGGAGGTGAGCATGAACAAACCTTAAACCAATCAGTATCGAGGAGAACTGTGGCGGGGGGTAAAGAAAAGACATACAAGGGAGACGAAAGGGGAATGGCCGGAAGAGAAGCATTCGAGGACGCAGTTGTGAAGGAGCTGAACGGGAGCTAGGGGGGCCAGGAAAACCTTACAGAGCAAGACGCTGCAAGAGAGGATGCCATGAAGCCGCTGGGGAAGCTGTCACCGAGCAAGATGCTGTAGAGGAAGACGTCGAAGGGAAGGAGAGCCCAGACGTGTGTTGTGAGGACTGGTGGACGCCAGAGGATATGCAGGAGCCACCACAACTCTGGAGGGTTACGGCCTAAGGCGGTACGTGACTCTGGAGAGATAAGAGTTGGGGAAATGAGTGGCGGGCGGGCAACAGACAGCCTTTAAACCCTTTCTCAAGGGATATAGGAACCGAGTCATTCTCTTTAGGTTTTTTTTCTTTCTTCCTTTCCTTATTGCCTCTTCACAGCTCATTCAGTCTATTGCCTTTAAACACCCATGCGTTCTACAGCCTCTTCACAGCCTTTTCAGCTCACTACCCCTTCACAGCTCTACTGAACAGACCCTTCACTGTGGTGTGGTAGAAGCCTCTATCATCAGATGCAAAACTAAGATACTTACTGCTACTTTTCTTGTCTTTGTTATTTCCACGTCCGTGGGACACCACTAGGGAGCCCGTCAAAGGCCACCACTGCATCTAGAAGAGAACCAAAGGAAGAAGTGAAGAAACTTCTGCCTTCCCCACAACTTACCTGCATTAAGGACAGTTTTTTCTTTTTCTTTCTCAGAAGGAGCCATTGGTACAGAAAAAGTCGAGATACTTTTGTTGCAATAAAACCCCATTATTTCACCCATATGGCCTCCTCGCTTCTGTTTCCGCCCATCCCTCTGACATGGAGTCATTGGCATGATTGGTTAGAACCCACCCACAGTTAAGTGGATTCCAAGATAAAGGAGGTCACCTTAAAGATGAATTGATATCTCTCTACGCAGACGACATCCTGCTATATATAACTTACCCCGACAAGACACTCTCACTGATAGTGCAACTGTTTAATGAGTATGGTAATCACGCAGGATATAACATCAATTAGGGAAAGTCAAGTTTCTACCCCGTGGGAGGTACCATCAATATGCGCACAATACCGGGACACCTTGACATTACCAGGGAGAGATTCAGATATCTAGATTGCAAAAGCCATTTACAAGATTACCGTTTTAGGGCATTTTAATGTGTCATTTTATTGAAGTGGGAGGGGGTGTAGCCTGCAGAGGGAATCATTTGAAGGGCCTAAATAAAACTCAACTTTCATGGGTGCTCCTTGGCAACAGTGGACTGCAGGCAATTTCCGTTTATTCTTCATAGGACACCAAGCATGGTCGTACTGCCTCATAATAAGCCCTAAACTCCCTCAACTACGGGCGCAGTAGTGGTGGTTTGTTGTACCGGCCCTTGCGGCTTCCCTACCATCACTCAAGTGCCTCTCGCAAAAGAATAAATACTTCCGCGTAGGACAGAATGGATTCCGCCCCCACCCCGTTCAGTGCCCTGGCCTTGCTCACGCACACAATTTGGTGTGCAGTGATCTCCTGACGTGTGAACTTTCACTAACTGACATATGAGACTAAAGAATCCTATCAATCAATCAATCAATCAGTGACACTTATAAAGCGCGCTACATACCCGTAGGGTCTCAAGGCGCTGGGGAGGGGGGGTGCCGCTACTGCTCGAACAGCCAGGTCTTCAGCTTCTTCCTGAAGGAGAGGTGGTCTTGGGTCAGGCGCAGGTCGGTCGGGAGGGAGTTCCAGGTCTTGGCGGCCAGGTAGGAGAAGGACCTTCCTCCTGTAGTCGCTCTTCGGATGCGGGGGACGGCGGCGAGGGCGTGGTTGGCTGATCGGAGGTGGCGTTTGGGAGCGTAGAAGTTGACTCGGCTGTTGAGGTAGCTCGGGCCTTGGTCGTGTAGGGCTTTGTGTGCGTGGGTGAGGAGGCGGAAGGTGAATCCTATTGATGCAAGGCTGCTGCAGAAACCGTGACATGCAAGGAGGCTGGGCCCTTTGATTCCTCGTCATGGCCAGTTCTAGTCCCAAGGATTCATGAAGTGGGGGAGAGGTCACAGCCTCGTCTTCAGCACCATGGCCAGAAGACTGGAAAGTTTAAAGAGCAGGCTGTCAATGAGTTGAGCTGATATGCCATGCGTAATCAATTTGGGGCCTTGAGGTAATACAATCCCTTAATAAAAATGTTGTAATCCAACCTTAGACGAGTGACACTTGCAGGAGGGCTCACAGTAGATCACAGCAGTCGCTCGTTTTCTCCAAGTTGCCTCAAGCATACAGAAATGCAATACATGTAGGAATGCTCTGAAGTGCCTGAAACTCAACAGGTTACTACCATACTAACAATAAACAACAAACAAAAAAGATTGCAGCACTCAATCATTATCTTTCCAGAGCTAAATTCTTACAGCCCTCATCCAGCAGGAAGATGTAGACCTCAGTCAATGGGAATGCACACCTAAACTAAGTGGGCCATCTTCACTATTACCCCAGTATTTGTAAAGCTACAGCCTTACGCCTATACCAGATATTGGAGGGGCAAGGTCCAACATATATCCAGGAAAGAAAGATAGACGATAGCTAATAGTTATCTGGAAATATGACATAAATTCAGCACACTTCGAAAAACAACTGGCCCTCCTGGCTTTGGCATCACCTTTAAAAAAATCCATAAACCACACTATACCATTGTAATTTTCCTCAGCATAAGCCGCTGCTTTTACTGACATGGCCCTGGATGTTTAACAGCATCACTCTTCCACATCTGCTAGCAGATGTGCATCCTTCACTATCAGATCCATGTGCTCAAATACATCATTTTCCATTCACCAGCTTCATTCCAGCTCTGCTCAGCCTCCCTCAATCCCACCAGAGTTTTCTAGTTGGACCAGTTCACAAGCCGTGTCCAGAGCCACAGACTGACATACCCAAAGATGGTCTCCTCTTTTCTATCACAGGACCCTAACTAGTAATTTACGCCTATTAGTGATTGCTAGTTATTAATGTACTTCAAAGTGTCGCGAAACCGCTGTGGAGTGGTATATTTGAGATCAGTACATCAATGCACGAGACCAGCACACATGCAGGGATTGCAGTGATCACCTTCCATACCCCGAACCGCCAGCTCCGCTCCGCCGACCACACCCTCGCTACCGTCCCCCGCATCTGAAGAGCGACCACCGGCGGCAGATCGTTCTCCTACCTCGCCACCAAGACCTGGAACACCCTCCTCATCTTCCTAGGGCAGACCCAAGACCTACTTACCTTCAGGAGACTACTCAAGACCTGGCTCTTCGAGCAGTAGCAGCACCCCCCCGCCAGCGCCTTGAGACCCTCACGGGTAAGTAGTGCGCTCTACAAATTTCATGATTGATTGAGTGAAGATATCCACAACTCCTTAGTAGCCACACTGCTACAGTTTTGTGTTAGTCTCCCTTTACTTCTAGTTGAAATATAACTCACCCCTCAGGATATTAAGACCCGATCTCTCAGATCTGGCCAAACGAATATGGTATTTTTGTTGGGACCAAAAGATTACCCCAAGAGCAGAATTCATCCCGGGTTCACAGAATGTGCGAGCAGACTGGAACTCATGTTTCCTCCATGATTCAAGTGACTGGAAATTGAATCCAGTGATTTTTTTCTCAGATCCAAGAGCTTTGGGGCCCGATACAGCTAGACCTGTTTGCCAGCAGGTTAACCCACCAAGTGGAGAGTTACTTCAGTTTGAGGCCGGACCCCTATGCCTCAGGAGTAAATGCCTTTCTCCAATCTTGGGAAGGAATCAAGGCTTATGCCTTTCCCCCTTTTCAATGATTCAGAGAGTATTGTGGAAGATCAAACTTGAGTCTTACTCCATCATTCTGATAACTCCTTTTTGGAAATCTCAGGTTTGGTTCCCCGGGGTGATGGAGTTGGCAGTGGAATATCCTCTGCTGATTCCTTCCTCCTTAGGCCTACTCCAGAGTCCAGATGGAGAAGAACACCCTCTATTCTTAGAAGGGAAGATGAACCTTCTTGCTTGGAGGATATCAGGAATTCAGGAAGATATTCAGACCTTTCGGGGGAAGCTAAAAGCTTATTGGAAGATTCATGGGCTCCAGGTACAAGAAAAAGATACAAGGGCCTTTTTTAGAAAATGGTCTTGTTGGTGCCTGGAAAGGGATTTGGATCCCGTACAGTGTCCTCTTCAACAGGTAGCCAACTATCTCGCTCATCTCTTTGATCTAGGTCTTTCCTTTAGAACCCTCACTTGCTACAGATCTGCAATTTCTTCAGGTCACTTTCTTTTTAATAATCTTGCCATCGGTAGCAATTCCCTTATCAAAAGAGTTATGAAAGGTATTAGACTAAGAAGACCTACATGGCACGTTACCAATCCCTTTGGAATGTTAACCTTATTTTTAATCTCTTCCTTTCTTGGCCTGACAATGAATCACTCTCCCTTAAAAGAATCTCAATGAAATTAGCTACTCTCCTGCGTCTGATATCCTTTAGAAGGGTATCGGACATTAGAGCTCTAGAACTTTCTAATAGATTTTATTCATATGAAGGCGTCCATTTTGACATCTGGAAAAGAACTAAAACAATGTCTGAGTCCATCTTTTATCTTATCTTTCATGAATGTGAAAAACTTTGTGTTGTAAAATGTATGAAATGCTATGAGAATAAGATTTCAAGTTTTAGAGCTGTTGGTTGTGATCAACTTCTTTTATCTTATGTGAGACCCTTTAGACCTGTATCCTCAGCGACCCTAGCCAGATGGCTACGTTTGATTATGCATGAGGCTGGACTGGATCATTCTAGATTTGGAGCTCACTCTTCTAGGGGTGCAATGGCTAGCAAAGTATTTTGTTCGTCCTTAGGCCTAATCTAGGGTCCAGACGGAGAAGAACACCCTTTAGTCTTAGAAGGGAAGATGAAACTTCTTGCTTGGAGGATATCAGGAATTCAGGGAGATATTCTGACCTTTCGGGAGAAGCTAAAAGCTTATTGGAAGATTCATGGGCACCAGGTACAAGAAAAAGATACAAGGGCATTTGGAGAAAATGGTCTTGTTGGTGCCTGGAAAGGGATTTGGATCCCGTACAGTGTCCTCTTTAACAGGTAGCTAACTATCTTGCTCATCTCTTTCATTTAGGTCTTTCCTTTAGAACCATCAATTGCTACAGATCAGCAATTTCTTCAGGCCACTCTCTCATTAATAATCTTGCAATTGGTAGCAACTCCCTGATCAAAAGAGTTATGAAGAGTATTAGACTAAGAAGACCTCTCAAGGCACGTTACCAATCCCTTCGGGATGTTAACCTTCTTTTTTATCTCTTCCTTTCTTGGCTTGGCAATGAATCACTCTCCCTTAAAAGAATCTCAATTAAATTGGCTACTCCCCTGTCTCTGATTTCCTTTAGAAGGGTGTCTGACATTAGAGCACTTGAACTGTCTAATAGATTTACTCATGAGAAGGCGTCCATTTTGACATCTGGAAAAGAACGAAAACAATTTCTGAGTGCATCTTTTATCCTATCTTTCATGAATGTGAAAAACTATGTGTTGTGAAATGTATGAAATGCTATGAAAACAAGATTTCAACTTTTAGAGCTGTTGGTTGTGATCAACTTATTTCATCATATGTCAGACCCTTTAGACCTGTGTCTTCAGCGACCCTTGCCAGATGGATCCGCTCGATTATACGTGAGGCTGGAATTGACCTCTAGATTTGGAGCTCACTCTTCTAGAGGCTCAATGGCTAGCAAAGTATTCTGGGCAGGAGGTTCTCTTCCCGAAGTACTAATAGCAGCAAATTGGTGTAACGCAAGTACTTTCACTAAGTTTTACTTGAGACCAATAGAGCATGTTAGCAGTGTAGCCCTACATGGCTTTAAACATGCATAATGGTAGCCTCCAGTCTTGTAATGAAATGACGATTCTCAAATTACTATGCAGAGAGAATCTTGAGTTCATTAAAGACAAACGGAGGCTAACATTATCCCACCCTCCTCTCCCTGAGAGGTTTGGGTTCGGTTATGTTTATGCTTTATTGCGTTACTATTATGCTACTATTTTATTACTATTATACTACATTTGCATAAGCCTTAATCCCTTCCCAAGACGGTAGAAAGGCATCTACACCTGAGACATAGGGGTCCGGCCTCCAACTGAAGTATCTCTCCTCTCCACTTGATGGGCCAACCTGCTGGCAAATAGGTCTAATTGTATCAGGCCCCAAAGCTCTCGGATCTGAGAAAACAATCACTGGATTCAATTTCCAGTCACTTGAATCATGGAGGAAACATGAGTTCCAGTCTGCTCTCACATTCTGTGAACCCGGGATGAATTCTGCTCTGAGGGTAATCTTTTGGTCCCAACAAAAATACCATATTCGTTTGGCAAGATCGGAGAGATTTTGGGATCTCGCGCCCCCAAGGCGATTTATGTAAGAGATAGCGGAGAAGTTGTCCAAACAGATTAGGGTATTCAAGTTATTTAAAAGTTCATTGAAGCTCATAATTGCATTCAGAGCTGCTAGCATCTCCAAGGAATTTATGTGAAGAGATTGTTCTTCCAAATACCACCTCCCTCCGAAAAGCTGGAGTCTTCCTGCCAATTTGGAAGAAAAGGAGGGATTCAGACTTACCTTGGAAAGATTGGTTGGCGACCCTAGATCTTTCACCACATCCTATAACTTATTTTGCATCAGCGAAGTGGACAGCAACTGAGGCACTGGACCAGGATAATTTCATACACAAATACATAACTCTCACAAATGCTACAGTGAACCAGGATGTAAAGGAAATAAAGCCACATGAGCTTTCAAAGAGCTTTAAATACACATCAAAAAGCAGAACTAACCTTAGAGACAATACACTGCCTCTGGCTGGTCACACCAGGGAGATACATCAGTGAGCAAAGTGAGCCTTATGCGAAGGGTTCAAATTCCTCCAATGTGGACTCAACCATTTCCAATTCAAAATTCGATAAATTAAAAACCAATTTTGGTTGAGTAGTCATCAATGTTTAAAATAACATACATGAAAAAAATTATGTTAGTAAATCACTTTGGATGAAAGCACTAGATAACTCATATTGTCATACCAGCGACCCAACGTTATCCAATGAAGGACCCAAACTTAACGCTTCACATCCATTATTATGGCCACTGAGCCTTAAAACCAACATGGTTCCAGGAAGTTGTAGGCCTCGTATCCCTTCGCTACTTCAACCCAATAAAGTATATAAAATGCCATGACTTGAACTTGAAGCAGTTCTAATCTAAAAGAGTCCTCTTTACACCCATCAGAGAGCATTTTGAAGCATCACAAATTTGAGGCATTTCGTTTTAAAAACAATAATTACCATTTCGATTAAAATTAAAAATATATATGTGCTATGGAGCCAACCTCTGGATGACCTCTTACAGGTGATACCATCACAAACCAGGCTTGATTGCTGGAGCACTGAAGGACAGCTGTGCCTAAAGCCACCTTCAAGCAATGGGACTGGAAAAGCTACCTGGTGAGGTAGCTCAGTGGGTACAACACCTGCTGTAGATATAGCCTGCCAGCTTACTTAAAAAATAGTTGTATTTTCAAAAATACAACTATTATTTAACCAACAAAATGAGGTTAATTGCCTCTGGCCAGAAGGGGGTGCGGCCGTCTCATTAGATAAGCGGAACTTTGGACGGAGCCATCACCAGCAGTGTTTGTGCATCACTTCCTCCAAAGAGGCGGACGTGGTTGGGATAGGACAGGTCGGGCCCACGAGGATCCGTCAGTTTAATGCTAACAATTAATGCAAACACAATGTGACGTGTGGCCTGGCAGAAAAGAACCATGACAAAAATTCACAATAAAATCACGGAATGAGCGGGTAAGAAAACAAAATGTTGTTCAATTAGCAACTTCTATCGGGTTTATATTTTGTATTGAAACTCATTATATACACTAATCTTACACATCCTCTTACTTACCCACATACAACAAGAACCAAAAGTAGCGTGGAGACCAGAATGAACGTGAACTAGACAGATCTCTGGACCCAACATGAAAGGATTCACACAATAGCCTAGTTTATCTCTACTACCCCTACGTGCTGTATGTTTATTCAACAGCAGAAAAATCGGTGCTCATTTACCGCTAAAGGCACAAAGGGGCTGCACTTTTAAAGTTTAATTCCCAAACTGCATCTAAAACATAACAACTGATTACATCGCTGGCCTTTTCAATTTGAATATCAGTACGTGCCTACATTTATCTATACATGTGCCTCTCCTGCTGCTGTAATTAACTGTCAATTGTATCTCCCCACACACCGTAAAACACTTTCTCTACCATCTTCCTCGCCTCTTCTCTCTCTTGTAACCCCTATTCCCCCTTAGCCTCTCCCTTTCTTTAAAAAAAATCTCTCATGTTCTCATTCCCGCCACCCCCTTATATTCCAACTGCTTTCAATACAACGCATAGGATGTTGTTGTGACTGCTGTGCAGGAAACTTAATTTAATCTTGTATCTGCCACAATTCCATGCCATAAAACTCCCTTTGTTCCTCTTTCCTCTCAGCCAGGCCCTTTCTCATCCTCGGGCACTACCACGCACTCATATTAAAATGTTGTTGTGACTGCTGTGCAGGAAACTTTATTTCCCTTCATATTGTACTCAATCACTTCTTTTCACCCTCAAAACCAGGCACGTAATATAGGCCCATGCAGGTGGTTAATTTAAACAGCTGTCTTTCAGTAGGCACATGGGCGTGTTAACAAAAAGCAGATCAGCGTCACCCCTGCAGGGGGGCTTAATTTGAGCCGGTGTCTGCAGTAATGCACATTGCTACATTCCAATAAAACAAAAAAAATAACGCACAATATATATAAACATGCATTCCTAAACTACACTGATTATCCTAACCTGTAATTTCAGCCAAGTCGCAACTTCAAAAAGGATGTATGCACATCATCTGGAGACTCACTTAGTACCACATATTTACACACCACATAATTACACCCTACTCAATGCAACATAAATACACTCCACATAATACTGCTCAGTGTCACATATACACACACCATATAATTACACTATACTCCATGCAACATAAATACACTACACATAATACCACTCAGTACCAAATAATTACATATCACATAATAGCACTATATTAAAGGCAACATAAAAACACTCCACATAACACTATGCCACATAAATAAACACCACATAATTACACTATACTCAATGCAACATAAATGCACTCCACAAAATACCAATCAGTGTGACATAGTTAAACGCCACATAATTACACTCAACTCATTACAACATAAATACACGGCACATACCAATAAATAACACATAATTACAAGCTACATAATTACACTCTACTCGATGCAACTTAAATACACTCCACATATTGCCACTCAGTGCCACATAATTACACGCCACCTAATTACACTCTACTTAGTACCACATATTTACACACCACATAATTACACCCTACTCAATGCAACATAAATACACTCCACAAAATACCGCTCAGTGTCACATATTTACATACCATATCATTACACTATACTCCATGCAACATAAATACACTACACATAATACCACTCACTACCACATAATTTCATATCACATAATAACACTATATTAAAGGCAACATAAAAACACTCCACATAACACTATGCCACATAAATAAACACCACATAATTACACTATACTCAATGCAACATAAATGCACTCCACAAAATACCAATCAGTGTGACATAGTTACACGCCACATAATTACACTCAACTCAATACAACATAAATACACGCCACATACCACTAAATACCACATAATTACAAGCCACATAATTACACTCTACTCAATGCAACTTAAATACACTCCACATATTGCCACTAAGTGCCACATAATTACACACCACACATTTATATTCTACTCAATGCAACATAAATACAAATCACATAATACCACTAAGTGCCATATAAGTACATGCCACATACTTAAACTTTACTCAATGCAACACCAATACACTCCACATAAAACCACACACTGCCACATAATTAAATACTACATAATTACACTGCACTCAATGCAACATACACTCAATACCACTCATGCCACATAATTACACACCACATAATTAAACACTACTAAATACAACATACACTCCACACAATACCACTACACTTAATGCAACATACACTCCAAATAATACCACTCAGTGCCACATAATTACACTCAACTAAATGCAACATATACTCCACACAATACCACTCAGTGCCATATAATAATATGCTACATAACTACACTGCACTCAGTGCACCATACACTCAAAATAATACCACTGAGTGCCACATAATTACACGTCACATGCAACTACAAAAAAACTAGAAGACATTTTTTATTTAAAATCTTTATTTAATAACGTTTTTCAATTATATATAATCTTATCTCCGCTTGCATAAAGGTCACAAAAATGCTCAAGACTTTTTATTATAACTTTTCAACATAATGCATAGCAGCCACAATGCTCTACAACATAGCTAAACATTCAGGCTAAACACACAATTTCCCAAAGGTGAGACCTATTGGCTATGCCAATGCTTGTTTTGATGCGTGATGGCTTTCATTTTGCTGGCTTAGATGCTTTGAGCACTTTGCCACTGCTGATCAGTGTCAACGTGCAAGTGCTCCCTGTATAAAGAATTATGTTAATTGGTTGTCCATAATTGGTATGTTGGTCTTACTAGTAAAGTCCCTAGTAAAATGCACTATGTATGCCAGGTCTGGTAATGCAAATGCTACTAGTGGGCCTGTAGCACTAATTGTGCCACCCACATAAGTAGCCCTAAAAAGAGATCTCAGGCCTGCAACTGCAGTGCCTGCGCGCAGTTTATCTGCCTTGTTGTCCTGACAAGTGCACCCACTTGCCAGGCCTTACCCTTCCCTTTTTTATGCACATGAGACACCCCTATAGTAGGCCCAAGGTACCCCCCTGGGCAGGGTGCAGTATATGTGAAAGGTAGGACATGTACTGAGGTGTGTACCATGTCCTGACAGTGAAATACTGCCAATTTCGTTTTTCACAGTTGCAAGGCCATTTTTTACCTATGTTCTAGGACCCCTTCATTAAAACGTTTATAAGGGTATTTCCTAGAGACATTTTTATCACGTAATTTCACTTCACATAGCACTTTCCACTTCTCACACAATAACCCGCTCTGCTGTAATTCAGGCGTTGAAGCACTGCTGGTTTGCACTCGGTAATCCAGCTGGGACCCGATGATGAAGCATGCCACCCACTAGGTAGGTGGGTGAGGGGTTTCCTAAAACAACCTTTTTTTGATTGCGCTCCTTTTCGAAGGTATAGGTCAGGAACTACGACCTAAAACCTACTAAGGACTTGTCCACTTTGTTTATTTGCATATTACCCAGGGAAAAGGACAAGTAGCCTTACTATTTTTTCCTTACTCTCTACTTGTTCTTTTGCAAAGCCATCTTGCCCATAGGACAAAATGGGGAATGCTGTGTAACATGTTTCCAGCATATCTTCTCATCGGCATAAGATAGAGAGATGGAGTTTAGTGTGCTTGAACTCAGAATTTAATACATTTAAAAAAATAAGGGACCCCCTACAACTCTAGGAGTTCCTAGGGCAATTACTCAACTCTTCAAGTACGCCATTTAATGTTGACGCCCCCCCGTTACCATACGTATGTTAACTTCTCTCCAAATTGTGTTTATTTCTTGTTGCAACAGATGTTAGGCACAAGATCTCACATGGTCCAAATTTAAACACTGGTGCCACCTCGAGACAACTCATCGAATTTCAGTCTTTTTTTTCGAGTTTTGGTCTCTTCTTCCGAAGGTATTATTAGCCCAGCTTTCACAGTTTGTAGGTCTATTGGTTCAATCTTGGTCTTTAACGTCACTGTATTTTTCGCACTCTTTTCAGATTGTTGTGCCACGCGTTTATACATTTCAGAAAAGGGGGTGGTGATGGACAGAGTTTCTGAATTAAGCAGAATACTCCTACCCAGTCAACAGATCAGGGCTTGATCCATCACCGGTTTTTAGCTCACTGCACCATCCCAGCTCAGAACCTGGCTACATGCAAATTAGTCTGTCCCTGTCCCAGTGCATCATGGGAACAGGGCAAACCAAACTACCAAGCCAATTCTTTCACTGGGAAGGAAACAAGCTTCCAGGGACCGGTTTCTGGCATTACAGCCGTCATCGGCCCGGCTTGCTTGAATCCTGATGGTGCAATGAGCAAGGGACTCACATCTGAGCATACCCTTCCACGCTTATGGTGGACAAAACGATTCAGAAAAGGGGGTGGTGATGGACAGAGTTTCTGAATTAAGCAGAATACTCCTACCCAGTCAACAGATCAGGGCTTGATCCATCACCGTTTTTTAGCTCACTGCACCATCCCAGCTCAGAACCTGGCAACATGCAAATTAGTCTGTCCCTGTCCCAGTGCATCATTGGAACAGGGCAAACCAAACTACCAAGCCAATTCTTTCACTGGGAAGGAAACAAGCTTCCAGGGACCGGTTTCTGGCATTACAGCCGTCATCGGCCCGGCTTGCTTGAATCCTGATGGTGCAATGAGCAAGGGACTCACATCTGAGCATACCCTTCCACGCTTATGGTGGACAAAACGATTCAGAAAAGGGGGTGGTGATGGACAGAGTTTCTGAATTAAGCAGAATACTCCTACCCAGTCAACGATCAGGGCTTGATCCATCACCGTTTTTTAGCTCACTGCACCATCCCAGCTCAGAACCTGGCTACATCTGTCAATCCTTTCCCAGCCTCCTATGTGGCGCCAGGGGAACACGTCATTGTTTATGCATACGGGCCAATCACATTAGACATTATAATGACCGTTACCTCTCCATTCGGTACCTCCCCATAGACAGCCCAGAAGGACGTCCGGGGTACCGATGGACAGGTAAGCGGGAATACAAGCCTTCGAAGTGGTAGTGCGAACTTTTCTCAATGTAGATCTAACGGTGTTGACAATCTGGGTGACACGCTAGTTTCATCACGTGTGGCTGCCTCTTGCCACTCTGCGTTTACGAGGCCGAAATGCTAAGCGTATGCGCATCTATTTGATATGCCGACGAGAAAGTGAGATGGACATTAACAAACGCCTAAATATTAACAATAACGACTGTACTGATTTGACATACGCGAAGCCACCAATACAGATAATCGTTTCTACAAACCCAAATGCCTATGATTTCTCAATCGGGTTTGTTTATGGATGGCGTGCGGGGACATTGAATTAAGACATGTTAAACAATATCGAGGGACAGCAAAAATGCACTCGTAAAATTTAACATAGTCGGACCTAAAAATATCTTTAAGTGATTCTTGTTCTGTAGCTTTGGGGTTCTTCCTTTGACCCTTGCCTTCTCTTTGCCGATCTTGAGCGGTGCTCCGTTTTACCTGAGCTGTGGCCAGGTGAGGTGGGGCTACATTCTCCTACCAAATAGGTGAGTGGCAATGTACTAAAAGTTGATACACTCTTATGGTATTTTACTAAAAGTTGATACACTTTTATGGTATATTACTCAAGATTACCATGAAATACTACAATGTCCAGTCCTGATTTGATCAATGAATCATGAAGGAATTATGTGATATATATATGGTAAACATCGTTTACAACGATGTTTTCACAACGCGGTACCTTTACACCGCGGCTGTGACAACGCAAGTCGTTACCACGACTTGCGCTGGAGGGCGCTCAAGGTCTAAAAATAGATAATTTACTATCCTAACACCTTCCCTAGGGTCCACGGGGACTGGTGTTAGAATAGTAAATTAAACTATTCGAAATCCGCGCCCCCCCAACGCAAGTCGTGGTAACGACTTGCGTTGTCACGGCCGCGTTGTAAAGGTATGCGTTGTGACGGTACGCGTTGTACCGTCATATATCCATATATACACCATTAATGTTATGTATGTTTTTCTTATATGTTCTAGTCTGTCTATTGTCTTCAACACTTGGGCACATATTGGACCTCGAAAACAGGAGAATTTCAGGTCACAAAAAATTCTTTTTCACTCATTTCACAACACGTTAGCAGTAGCATACATGGTCCTGATGAAGCAGTAGGAGACCTGTGGGCCCCGGTTAACTGCAGAAACATGTCGACCTAACATCCATCCTAGTAGTTATTTGTTAACACTACTACTTGCACTGTTTTTTAAAACTCGGGAATAAGGAGGTGCTTATTAAAAATACTTTTTCCTCCTTACTACTCAATTTTACTTATCTCACTTTAATCCCTTATGATTTTCACTAGTTAGCACTGCTATTCAGTTACCACTTGATACCGAGCAAGATCATACTGACACTGGGACATACTGGTGAGATTCGGCTGAGCCTGGCCAAATCTTCCGAGGGTACGACTATCTACCTGCATGGTGTAGGCTCCCAGATGATGTAGGGCGATACAGGTTGGTTATCTGATGGGAATTTTCTTTGCATAAAGAAAGTACCAGAGGATTGATTTCGCTGTTTACTATTTACAGTCGAGGTCACCCATTGACAGACACATACAATAGAGTTCCCTCCTTGACCCATTGCTACATTGTTGTTGGTAGTTAAATATAGAGATTACTGCACAATAGAGGTTCATAGATAAAACAAATCTGATTTTCTATTTGCATGTCACTAGTCTGGGAGTCCATTTTTTCTTAATATTCTGAACTTAACTAATATATTTTACATCAATTCATAATAGAGGTTTATATATAACAAATCAGATTCTCTATTTTCATGTCACCAGTTTGGATGTCCATTTTTTCTTAGTATCAGTATCTGAACTTAACTAATATTTCTTACGTCAATTCTAGTGCACAGATATCTTTTCATTTTCTATTCTTTCTTTCTTGGCGTTCCCCTTTGTAATGTATTGCACACCCTATATTCCTGCATAAGTTTCAGTGTACTGATATATGTTTGACATGTGAATTGTATATGTGTTTTTTATTGTACAGAACTTATCGTGGCTCTCCCTGAAGAAGGCGCTTGCACGTCAAAACGCGCGTAGAAGAATTTGCAAATTATACTACACCTTAGCCACTTGTGATTTTTTTCATTGGAATTGTTTATCTCCTTTTTTGCCTTTGATTAACTAATTGTTTTATGTTTGTGTTAGTTAATCAAGTCAAGTCAAAAAAGTCTTTATTGCGAATTTTCATCATAAAAGACATTCTAAAACAGTAATACAAAATCCATACAGGATAGAATTCATCATATACAACTCTGAAATTAGATTTTACTTAAAATCCAGTAATACACTGGTACTTAAATATTTAAAATATACGAAATTCGAATTAAACGTGCAAATGGCAATAGACTTAGACAGAGCTAAAATATCTCTAATTTAAACTCTCAGTGTGGGAGACAAGGCCTGTGATAATGCCCAACTATAGTTCCTACTTCGGGTAGGCATATAGTCAATTAATCCTACAACTAAGCTTACCCATTTTGATCCGAAGAACCCATGCCCAGTTCCAAAATTTTGCTACACCAATTACAACTGGGTTGGCAGTATCATTTTTAAGTATTCTGCTTGCAACCTGTGCTGATCTTGTTCCCATCAACATACAAACAGGTTTTAACTATACGCGCCTGGTTTTTGGTACATGGGTCAAACAAATAAAAAATGGTCAATTGTTTCAATGTGATCTAAGCAGAATACACATTTATCACTGCCAGTAGGATTCCATCTACTGGATAACCAGCGTAATGGTAGAGTGCCTACTCTAAACTGATGGTACAATTTGCGATCTAGAGGCTTCGTAATGATATCCCAGTACTCCTCCAGGCAGGGTTCATCTTTAATATCAAGAAAGATTGAGGTCATGGAACTACCTACCTGGGAGGAGTACCTCTTGGTTTTAATCACGTCCCAGTACACAGCACTATAGCTCTTTTTAGATGGAAACACAGCTGTATCCGGTTTAACCCAGAGTTCCACCATCCCCATATCTGTCAATAATGACTTAATTTGGGCAAGCCAGAAGATGTTATGGAAACCACCCAGTCCTTTAACTTCCATCATGGCTTTAGCATATAAAGAAAGTTCCGGTGTGGTCCAAAGACGTCGCCAAAACGCCAAGGGTCTGTAGCGTGCCACATCCTCGCCTGCCTGACAACCAAGATCTAACAGTAGGGGAATGCGCGGGGAAGATTGGGGCAGGCCTACAGCTGACCTCAAAAATGTATTCTGTGCCGCAGTAAGTGGGGACAGATTACTGAAACCCCACAATTCAGCACCATACAAGATTGCGGGCAAAATTTTAGAGCCATAGATTTTAACGAGTGGGGCAATTGGCTTGGTTAGAGGCTGTCTATGCTCTTTGATCAAAGCACCACCTAATTGGGTGTGTTTTAAAGCTAGCATGGCGATTTGTGGCTTCCAGCTCATTTTGTCACTATAAGTGACACCCAAATACGTAAAAACAGGTGTCTGCTCCAGAGGGTCACCTCCCATATGGACACTAGCTCTAACCGGCCTTGACCCATGGAGCACCATAAACTTAGTTTTCCCCACGTTGACCTCCAGCTCATGTTCGCGGCAAAACATCTCAAAACGAGACAGTGCTAGTTGTATCAATACATTATTTGTACATCATGTCTTGCACATTGATCATCATGTATGTTTATGTCAAAATTTTAAATTTTATATGAATAAAATGACACAATTAATTGTTTTTGTCTGGTACACTGAACTTATGTGGCTATCATTCTTTCATGTATAGGACTTGCTTGTCAATAAGTCCTGAGTTGCCCAGGAATGTTATTTATGTTATAGCTGATTCTGAATTTAATAACACATCTTTTTGTGAAGATGTTTTTTAAATTGTGTGTTTAGAAACCACGCTTTTAGAAGTGGCTGGTTTCTTGTCCTAACCATCCTGCTTGCCTCTGCCTGGTTGTGTAATGACTGTCTGGGTTTGGATGTGACAGGTTCTGGGGAGTGTTGTGACACCAGGGAGGCATTTGGTGTGGTGGGAGGAGTAGCCTCCTGGATATGAAGTGGGTTGTGCTGCTGCCACAAAAGCATGGCTCCACCTCCTGCGGAGCATCTGGGGCCCAGACCCTCACAATCAAAGGAAGAGGGTGTGCACTGGCAAGAAGACACCCAGGTCTGGTTTGGACCGGGGTCAGAGCCCCCTGAACACAAATACTTCAAAGGCATTTAGGGGTATAAATGTGAGAGCTGGAACCCCTGCACTCAAGACTGAACTCAAGACTGCAAAAGGATTGAAACTACTACGTGATCAAGAGGAACCTCTGCCAAAGAAAAACAGCTGAAGAGACTTAAGAGAAGGACTGCCCTTGCTGTGTGTTCTGGGACTGGCATGCAGTTTGCTGATTTGACTAAGGAGAGGACAAGGGACTTTGCTGTGTGCTGTGTCCCCCTGCTTGAAAGGACTTTGCTGTGTGCTGTGTCCTGAAGTAACTTGTCTCCAAGGGCCAAAGGAGAGCTGGTCCCCTGTTGTGGAAACTCAGGAACATCAAAGTTTCCAACCGTGTCCAAGCGACGCTTGGTGCCTGTGCTTTTGCATGCCTGAGACTGCTGTGTGGTCTTTGGTACTGTTTACGAGGTGCCCCGTGACCGCATTGCCCCCGCAGCGTGAAACATCATCCGCGCTGCTGCATTGCTGTTAGTGGCCCGAGCCGTCATTGTAACTGAGGCTGTGAGTAAGGATCGCCACCGCCGGCCCAAGCCGCAACGTGCCAAAGATTTCTGGAAGCTAAGGAAGCTGCAAGGTGAAAGGGATCGTGATCGCTGTTCACCAAGTGGAATCTTCCCAAGATCGTTAACGGAGAAGGCATTGCCGTACCCCGTCCAGCTACAGAGTTGCCTAGCAACGGAGCTGCCACGTAATCAAGACCGCCCCGCAGGACGTCCGACGAGCAGGGAGAGAGAGAGAGCGAAGCAGCGCACTCCCCCAGGTACAGCTTTGACTCCGGTCAGGAGCCGCAAGCATGTGTGGCCTGGGGAGGTGTGCAGGAGTAGTACAGGAGTGCTCTGATCTCTCTCCCGCTGCCGCATGTTGGACGCGCTGAGTCCCAGAGTGGCCCGTACCGCCCCAGCAGTACCGGGCCACCCCTTTAAGTTTACGACTGTGTCTTTGTTGTTGGGGCCTAGTGGTGCCCGAGCTGATCATCCGGATTGGCTTATAGCCTTATTCCTTGCATTAGGAACTGCCTTATCCTTGCATTAAGAACTGCATTATTCTTGCATTACGAACCGCATTATTCTTGCATTACGAACTTCATTATTCTTGCATTATTAACTGCATTATTCTTGCATTACGAACTGCATTAGTACTTGCATTAGGGACTGTCTTATTTCTACATTACGAACTGCATAACATTGCATTAGGACTGCATTAGATCATCGTGAACTGCTCATTAATACCGCAAGAACCTACAAGTGATTGTTGGCCTAATAACCGGCAAAGTGAAATATTACGAATACGCATATGTTGGATTTCTATTGTTTGGTCTCATCGTATTTCTTTTGAAAAAGATACTGCTCTTTTTATAAAATTAGTGTGGTGTCCATTTGTGGTGTTATCACTGTGTTACTGGGGATGTGGTTGCAAATACTTTACACATTGCCTTGAAGATAAACCTGGCTGCTCGTGCCAAGCTACCGGAGTGTGAGCAGGGTTTATCTAAGAGTGTGTCCCTCCTTTCCCTGACTAGAAGCAAGGGTTCCTATTTGGACTAAGGTACATACCTCAGCCAACTAGAGACCCCCAGTTCTAACACCTACTGTGTACAAGGTTCACTTACAAATGTACTGGCTGACGTTTGAAGATAAAAATAGTTTTAAAAAAAAGTATATTCATTTGGATTTCCTTTAAAAAAAAAAGTATTCTTTAATATATTTAATATTAATTATTTAATATATATATATATATATATATATATATAAAACAATATTTTATACAACTATATTTATGACATCAATATTTTTTTTCTATATTTTTGCTCTTACCATTATAAGTACATGATGTTGATATTTTTGATATTGATATTTTGGTCACAATATTTTTGTATGGGGATATTTTGAGTGGCAATATTTTGCCAGTGACCATATTGAAAGGTATAGAAGTATAGATTGTGGGGTACAGATGGCCTCCTGGTTGGCTATTTCATGTGCCTGTTCTCTCTTTGGGCACTAAATGAGGCGGTAAATTGTATTGTGAGCCAAAAGCTCCTTTACCTACCTGCTGTGTACTGTGGTTCTTGTTATTGCCACTGCAAAGTTGCTTTATATGAAAGTAAAAAAGTAAAAGTTAAAAAAAAGTAAGTACAGGTTTCTATGCCTAACTCCGCCATTTATGTACCTTGATATACATATATCAAGGTACATAAATGGGGAGTTAAGAATAGTAAATCTATACTTTGCTTATATGCACTTTCCTTTCAATTTTTTTGGTCTTTGATATTTTGTCCATGATATTCTTGTATCGCGGTATTCCTATTGCCGATATTCAGTAGTACAAACCCTCCTTGAGGTATGAAAAGTTGTTAAATCTATACTGTCCCCAAACTGTATCCTTAAACTTGATCAAGAAAGGGCTGCTAAGAGTGTATTACAAAATGAGCATGACCAAACTGTAGATGGATCACTGACGCAATACTGAGGTAAACAATATCATACAACCCAAATATTGTGTCAAAAACATTGTACACCAAAATATTGTGGCCCTATTCATATAATGGTAAGTATAAAAATAATGTGAAAAAATATATAGCTGACACTAATATAGTCAAAAATATACAAAGAAATTAGATTTTTTATTTTAAATAGAGTTTAGCAAATGTTAAATATTCTAAGATATAAATTCAATACATCTGCAGCAATAATTGTGGTAACAGGAATAGTGTCCAGCGCTTCACTCTCAGTACCCTAGTACCCTACCAGTGTTGGTAAGTATAATACATAAAAATTATACTGGGAAAAGTAACTGTATCAGTCAACAGGATTTCTTGTGATGACTTCTTTATTTTTTCACGTAGTTAATTTCTTATACAGCCAACACATCTTTTCACGCACATTGTGCTTCGTCAGGGCTATTACAGGCATAGAAAATATGCACAAGAATATATTTCATAGACTCCTGAGTAACGACTGCAATGCTAGGAAAACATTCTGCAAAAAATAATTTTCTTTGTTTTCTATATTATTATTGTTTGCTTTGCGTTTGGAATACTGTGCAATTAAGCAATGCATTACAAAAACAATGTAAGAACTTGGATTCCTATTAAATATATTCATATACATATTTTCTATGTTTGTAACAGCCCTGAAGAAGTGCAATGTGCACGAAACATGTGTTATATCACAATCCACCTCCATTGATAACTGAAAGAAGGAGCCACAAGCG
Organism: Lissotriton vulgaris; assembly: GCF_964263255.1. NCBI lineage: Eukaryota > Metazoa > Chordata > Amphibia > Caudata > Salamandridae > Lissotriton > Lissotriton vulgaris. Next base: position 471,379,320 of record NC_141697.1, read on the forward strand.
AGGACTAAAAGGAGAGGTTCTTTATTTGCTAGCAGGGGAGGCGTTATGCATTTCGGCGTGAGCCTTCCTCAGACGCCCCTGCTTAACTGAAAGTTCATACACCCAGCAGTTAAAGTCTCTGCAGCTCTTCCTAATTGATAGGAGCACGCCTCCCCCAACCATGTGATCGTTGGTTGTAGTGTAGAATGGCAAACACTACAACTCCCAGGATTCTTCATACCTGGGCTGAAAATACATGGGGAAACCAAAGTGAAAATCTTGTGTTTTCAGCCGTCTGCAGCGCTCGGCAAGCTTCATTCAGTTCTTAAACGCATAGGAACCCCTCGAGTCCCCGCTATTCCACTTCAACCTGCAGGGTACAGGTCCGCCAGGTTGTGGGTCGGTAACAAGGCACCAAACACCATCCGTGAAATCACAGACTGCCTTTTGCGCAACGTCCCGTGCTTTCCTGCTTTGCTGTGGGTGGGCTGCCAAATGTCAATAACTTGATGAGATAAACTGCTTGCGTAGGCACCAGGATTAGGCAGCCAACTTTCCGAAGCTGGAGCTCCTTGACGTGTCTCTGGACGACACGAACAACATCACAATCCACCTCCAGTGATAACTGAAAGAAGGAGCCACAAGCGAGGACTAAAAGGAGAGGTTCTTTATTTGCTAGCAGGTGAGGCGTTATGCATTTCGGCGTGAGCCTTCCTCAGACGCCCCTGCTTAACTGAAAGTTCATACACCCAGCAGTTAAAGTCTCTGCAGCTCTTCCTAATTGACAGGAGCACGCCTCCCCCAACCATGTGATCGTTGGTTGTAGTGTAGAATGGCAAACACTACAACTCCCAGGATTCTTCATACCTGGGCTGAAAATACGTGGGGAAACCAAAGTGAAAATCTTGTGTTTTCAGGCGTTGCATTACAAAAACAATGTAAGAACTTGGATTCCTATTAGGTATATTCATATACATATTTTCTATGTTTGTAGCCGCCCTGAAGAAGTGCAATGTGCACGAAACATGTGTTGGTTGTGTAAGAAATTGACTACGTGAATGAATACATTGAATTTATTTATATATATATATATATATGTATATATATATTCACTGAAAAAAACATAGGTTTTAGGGGTGTTATAGTTAGCTGGACATTTCACTCGTACAAAACCATTGAAATTCCTCTGTTATAATTAGTTCTGCTAACTATAACTCGCGTGCCCGCAATCCACTGCTGATGATGTCACATATTACATCATTCATGACTATGTCAGTGACATCACTGATGACATCTCAAATTACATCACTGATGACATCATCCAGTGAAAGTGGTTTGGTTCGTTATTTAAACATGTATTATATATATAGCAATCTGCATTGAAGAATGAGTGGATCTATAAATATAAATGTTTGGATGGAGGTTTTAGTAGCAGTGTGATTGACTGTTTACTTGACTAATTTATAGTGTCTCACTAAATATATTGGACAGTGACTAAACTGTGTAAATATCTGGATCACTTTGTCAGTTGTTGTGTAAACTGCTGCACCAGTTGGTTATTAGCTATGTGAAAGTCTATATTAGGTATTGATTAGTTAACTGAGTATTTCTATGGAAGAGTGAATGTGTGTGTGGTTCGGTGGGGTGTGTGTGACTGCCCAAAGATGTGTGAATAGTATACATAATACTCATTGAATGCATGAGTGATTGTATATATAACTGTATACTTGTAATAGTGATTTCATAACACACTAAGTATGAGTTACTATCTATATGAATACATGAAGTGCTATTTGTGTAGCTGAGTAAATATAAATATGATACATTGTTTGCAAAAGTGAGTAGGATGACTGCATAAGTGAATAGGGTGTGTGCTGGTGCGTTCTGTCGATATAGGTGTATAAGTGCATTGTATAGTGTTCTATTGATCTTTGGTAGCATGTATGAGTAAATGTATAGGTAAATTATTAGATGTGTGTGTAGATCTAGGAATCACTGAGTGGGTTTTTAGATACTTGTATTGCTGTGTCAATGGATTCAAATATGGTACTCTTTATTTTACAGTGAGTGATGAAAGGTTATACTAGTGTATGATGAGGTGTATCTGATTGTCATGTGGATGATGTCATCAGTGATGTCATTTGAGATGTCATTTGAGATGTCATCAGTGATGTCATTGACCATGTCATGAATGATGTAATATGTGACATCATCAGCAGTGGATTGCGGGCGCGCAAGTTATAGTTAGCAGAACTAACTCTAACGGAGGAATTTCAATGGTTTTGTAATGTCCAGCTAACTATAACACCCCTAAAACTTATTATTTTTTCAGTGAATTTTTAAGTTTTTTAAATGCTAATTCCTAACTATAACATGTCTGAAACCTATGTTTTTTTCAGTGAATTTCAAAGGTTTTGTAAATGAAAATGTTTAAATGTATTAATTGTTATCTTTTTTATACTGATTTACTACACTTTTTTAAACTATTTATTTTTAGATATTTAATATTTAAATTACATTATAATTACATTATACATTACATTAGAAAATATACTTTCTCAGAATGAATTACTTTAGTTTAAATACTTTGCAAATAGGCAATAGACTTTTAAGTACAGTAGGTACAGTTGTTGCAATAGGCAACACAATTTCAAACACAATGCAACATTGAGCTCAATGGAAATTTCTAGTTAAATGCAATTAGTTACTTTGTGGATTACTTTTCTAACCACTGGAATGGATCCTGGATTCAGTCCTGGGACATCTCCTGTAAACAGTGGACTAAAATCGTTTTGGTTACAGTAGTGATTTTTAAGGAATATTATTGTATTTTAAAAGTTGACACTTAGAAACTTTTTTCACATAGAATCACCAATGTTATCCTATGGGAGGAAATTCACTTAGCAAGTAAGTAGTGTTATCGTTACTTTTTCTTACTCAGTGGTGGATCCTGGATCTAGCACTGGTGCATCTCCTGTAGACAGTTAAAGAATGTGTTTAAGTTATACAGGTGGTTTTTAAGGAATATTTGTAGTTTGTAAAAATCGACGCTTAGAAACTTTTCTTGTGAAAACCAGACAATGGATTCCTATGGAAAGAAATACAAGTTACTGGTAAGTACGCTTAGAATTACTTTTCAGGATCAGTGCTGGGCTAAAAGATGCAGCAATGGGTTCTCTCCTGATAACAGGTGAGTAAATCGGAATTCGTTGTTCGAATGATTTTAGGTGAATATTTTAAAGTTTGAAAACTCAACACTTAAAAGAATTTCCAAGTGAAACCAGTCAATGTTAGCCTATGGAAGGAATTTCAAGTTACTGGTAAGTACAGTAAGAATTACTTTTCAGGATCAGTACTGGGCTCAAAGATGCAGCACTGAGGTATCTCCTGATAACAGGTGAGTAAATCGGAATTCGTAGTTTGGCTGATTTTAGAGAGTCCCTAGGGTCAAACTAGCCCACTAGGTACCATCCAATAAGCGCCACAGAGCTGTGTTGCAGAGAGGTGTAAAAAGGGGTGTGGCCTCTGAACACCTGTTTGCAACGCAGCTCCCTGGCGCATACTGGAGATACCTGTTGGGCTATTTGGCCCTCAGGGACCTGCAGTATTGAAAGAGAATTAATTCCCCAACTTAACACCCGCAACGGGGCAAGGTGGTGAAGGAAGTGGGCGTTGCCAGAGGTGACATGCCTGCAAATACACCCTGTGGCGCGTCTTAAGTTAGAGAATTAATTCCTCCTCAATCCTGTGGGTCCCTGGGGTCCAACTAGCCCACCAGGTACCTCCAGATGTTTAGAGATGTGGCAATCAACTGTGTATAAGGGAAAGAACTCTCACATCAACAATAATGTATATATTTTAATACTCGAATAAATAAAAAAAACGAATAGCACCTTTTTAAAAAATAAGGATAATAGGGGTTTTGGATAGGGAAGTGTATTAAAATTGTGGACAGAAACTGTACACAGTAACAAATAAATATACTTGTTTTAAAAAAAATACAAAGGTATTTATTTTAATACTCGTATAATAAAAGAGAGAAAGAATTAAAAGAAAAATAAAGAGCGAATACATATGAGGATATAAAATGAAACAAACTGTTTAACAAGTTTCACTTTTACAAAAACACATTTGCAAGTTAAACAGTGGAAATGTGAGCATGTGTCAACTGAAAATCGTGACAAAAAAATGGGAGAAGCACTAAATTGGTTCCATAGTGACTTCAATAACCAAAACGTGAATAAACCACACCCTTAGGATGATTACTTTTGTTTCTGTGATTTAATTACGGGTTACCAAACTACGAGCAAGATAAAGTTTACGATCGTCGGATTCATCTTCAGTTTATCATCCATTTCCTCAGAGGGAACATAAAGTTAATGTATATATTGTATTAAATAAAACATTATGTCCCCTCCAAAGGAGTTGGATGTATGTCGACGGAAGGAGGAAAGAATTTTAAAGAGAGGTAAATTAATAGTATAAGTTTATGCTTTATATATTTTTCTAATGCAAGTATATTATTATGATTTCTAAATGTAGTGTGTAAAAGTATAATTGTACTTTAGAAATGAAATGAAGTAAGAACAGTTCATGTATTATCGTCGTAAATTGAAACTACTAAGAAAACGCAGAAAAAAGAAGGTTTGAAAATATGTACAAATAAAGAAAAATGATCAAGTAATTCTCTTTTTCTTCTAGAGTTAAAATGGGTTTATCAGTATGTATATAGTGTAGTACTGGGACGTATTTTCACTCATGAAGAACTGGAGGTTTATCGTTTCAAATAGTAAATATGAAAAAAATATGAATGTCAATTAACAAATAATAAAATAATCCTTTTTAACAGTCGCAATGTTTTCATAAAGAGTAATTGAAAAGAAAAAAACAAAAAACAAAAAAGAAAGATGAAGTAGTGAGGGAGTGTTTGTAGTAGCACTTCTATTCTACTTTATCTGAAAGTAAATCATTCCCTCTTATATTAATAAGAATTTGGGCAACACTTTGAAAAAGATTTGAATAGAAAATAGTGTCTGCGAAGAAAAAAGGTAGTGTGTGCATATTTATATAGTGTGTAGTTGACCCAAAACTATATCAGTAATTTACATGAGCACAGTATTTACAGTACATTTTCAGGCAGGCGTAGATTACGTCATTTCTCTTCAATAACAGGATGTGGACGCGACTCAGAGGCTCGAACACTGATTTCCAGCACCAAGTTCGACAGTGTACCTGAATGACCATATACGTATATATAGTAGCTGCCCTTCAGGTGCCAAAAACTGCATCCTAAAGCTTTCATAGCCCTGTATTACTACAGGTACAACACTACACTGACTGTACAACAAACATTTATATTCGCAGAAATACGTCATGTCCACCATCTTTTATGTGATGAATATAGGGTCAGTGATACCCTGTTCCTTCCATGTTGGCCATGATGTGGTACTTTACAGATATAATGACACATTTGCATTTAAGACCCGGGTGATGTCAGCACTACAACACGGACACCCAAATCAGTTGATTTCTCATATAGCTCACAACGGGACCACACCCATAGCTCCGGAATCATGGTTCACAGCCTCACGCAGCACTGGCATACGTCAGTCCAGCCCACTCCGCTTACACTTCCAGGAAACCACAACAAATTTAACAACACTTTCCTAACGCTAAAGCGAAGATTATTTTAATGCTGTCCTTGTAAATATGACTCTATATATCGCAAGAAATAAAGCGAAAATTAATGTTCACAAGTGAAAACCTTGTTAATATAAGACTGTGTACTTAACATATCAATCCACCTCTCAAATTAAACATGTTTCAGTCTACTTCAGAACAGATGTTAGGATCCAACATAAACCGCAATTAGCGAGAGTTTTCCTATTGGTCCTCAAATCCAGGTCCGCATTGTAAATACAACGCTGTTATAATACCTCCCTCTTCCTTTTTATATTCTCATAGAAACACCTACCTTCCCACTGAGAACACCTACATTGCAACTCATTGGAGATACAAGGCGACCCCTTAGCAAACCGGCTGCTAACATACATTAATGCATCTTAGCGTCACCTAGTAAATAGGGCGATATAATTTTCACCGTGTTTTTGGCTTTTTTTTTTAAATTTCTGTGAAATGGCACATGTTAATATGCCCTCAAGTTTGCTATGACACAGCGGGAACCTCGACTCCCGCCCTGCCATAGCAAACAGCAGTGTCCCGGGGGTAGACACCCTGAGACACAGCAGGAGCCGCTCCTGGGGGGTGGAGTTCCCCAAGGCTTTCCACTGCTCCAGAATGGAGACCCGGCGGCCCCCCTCCCAAAATATAAAAAGCCCCGGAGGGTGGTAATCCCCGGGACTTAGACGGACCTTTGAGCTCCCTCACCCAGTTATTTTGTAGCACAGACGAATGACGGTCCCTGGGCTACAGGGCCCCTGTGGACCACCATCAAATGTAATATTTTAGACCCAGAGATTTGACCATCCCAGGCAGCTAATTTTTAAACATGCACAGGAGCCCGCAATTTTTTTTTATTTTTTTTTTTTACGGAAGGATCCATGCACCCAGCGCACATTTCTCCGTTTAAAAAAAAACATTTTTTTGGGCCCTAGGGGTCCTTGTGGAACCCCCTGAGCAGGTCTAGAGGGTAAAAATATTTCTTACCTGCCCCCTCTATACATTTTGAACACTTGTTCCACTCATTTCTAGATCCTCGCTTCTACCGAGGCACAACATGGCTGCCAACACTTCCTGGTTTCGAATGTTGTCAACCGCGGCCGGTGGTAGAAGTACCAGCCGGGCGGTGACGTGGGGAGGGGCAGAGTGGAGGGGTAGTAATGTATGGAATACAGAGTTTAACAAGTAAGTAAACATATAAATAAATAAAACGGATTTTGTTGCGCTCACTGCATCGAATTTGCTGATGCAGTGCATGCAATGAAATTCGTTTTATTAATTTATATGCGTACTTACCTGTTAAACTCAATAATCCATACATTACTACCCCCCACCCTGCCCCTTCCCCTCCCCTTGTCACCGCCTGCCCGGTACTCCCACCACCGCCCATGGCTGAATGTTGACAACCACTTTACAGTCAATCAGCATTCAGTGCGTGATCGGGACTGTGCGCTTATAATCTGCGAAAGATGCGCGGATCCACCGAGGCCATAGATATATATGTACTTTTAATTGTCATTTTAACAGGTACTAATGAACAAATTTACACCATCTAAGCAAAAGGCATGAGTCTGAACCAAGGACTACAACTTTGCCAAATTTGGTGTAATTCCGTTTAGCCATTCGGGCTGAAGCCGCGATGAACGGTACCTATGGAAAATTGCATGGGGAAAACACGTTTTGGGAACCCCCTTTTTTCTCAGCCCCACTTCACGAATCACCCCAAGACTTTCAGGATAGGAGAGGATGAATTTTGCGAAGATTCGTCAACTGGCGCCAAAGTTATTCCAAAAAGAAGGTTGCAGATTTCCTATGGAAAATAGGTCCTAACTATAACTACCAGTAGGTAATATATATATATATATATTACCTACTAGCGGTCGCCAGTAGGTAGTTATAGTTAGGATCTACTTTCCATAGGAAATCCGCAACATTCTATTGGGAATAACTTTGGCGCCGGTGGACGAATCTTTGCAAATTTCTCCAAGAAAATGGCCCACTCCGCTCCGCTCCTTCCCTGAAAGTTTGGGGGGGATTCATGAAGCGGGGGCCGAGAAAAAAGGGGGATCCCAAAACGTGTTTTTCCCATGTTAATTTCCATAGGGCGGTCGAAGTCACTTTTAGCCTGAACGGCTGAATGGATTTCCACCAAAGTTGGCAAAATTGTAGGGACTGGTAGCCCGATGTGCCTTTGCTATGTCTCAAGATATGTGCTCCAGTGGTTTTTGAATAATTTAGGTTCCCAAAAATATATATATCTATGGCAGCGCCCCGGTACGCGCACCGGGGAGCGGTCCGGGCGCGACATGCGAGGTGTGCACGGAAAGCTGATTGGCTCTCGGGTGTCTGTAAACATTCGAAACAGTCCGGACCGGCCGCCATCTTGTGTCTCGGTAGGAAAGAGACACAAGAGGTGGAAAAAAAAGGGGGGAATGACCATAAGGGGGCAGGGATAGACCCCTCCTGACCCCCTAGGTTTGATGTGGGGGCCATAAAAGGGCCCCGCGGGGCAAATAACATTTTTATTTTTTTTGATTTGCGCGGGGGGAGCGCCCGTTATGCGCACCGGGGAGTGGACCGGAGCGGACCATGGGGAAAAAAGAATGACAGAGTTTTCAAAAAATGAAGCCTTTTTTTATAAATTGGAGGTAGTTCTAAAAAGAACTGTTTTTTTTCTTCTTTTTGTTGTTTTATATTTTTTTATTGTTTTTTGAACATTTTTAACTTTTTTTGGGTTTTCTGAACAGTTTTATATTTTTTTTGTATTTTTCATGGGGAGAAACGAAAAAACAGGGAATTGAAAATGGCTCAACTGGAGCAAAAAAAAAAAGAAATGAAATAATTAGGGTTTATTGGGGCATTTGTGGTTGTCCCCAGCAAGGACGATGAGCTTTACGCTCTGTTCTCCATAGGAGATGGTCTTCCCACAATGTCTGCTGGTTACACGGAAATCTGCAAACCGTGGCTGAATGCAAGGCATCGTCTCTCTTGCCTCTTGTCCCGACGGAGTGCGTTGCTTTCTTTTAGAGGTGGTGCTTGTACTTTGGGGAGGGTTTCTGGCCAGTTCCCTCATCTCTGCAGCAGAATAGTTTATTGGATGCTTGCGCTGCATGTGGCGTATCATCGTGTTGTTTTCAAATGAATATTTTTTATTAGGGTTCCCCCTAGAAAGTTCCATGCCACAGATTAGGCAAGTCACCTTGGCTGCATTTACTTTTTTCTTCCCATCTGGCATTGAAAAAAACTTTCAGATAATGTGTGCTCTTGGCTGGTATGGGGTATTGTATTCTTCAAGCCATCTTCTCCTCCCCTCCTCCTCCTCCTCCTCCTCTTCCTCCTCTTGTTGACCACCAATGAAATCTTGTGGTGGTCCTCTTGGTGGTTGTGGTGGTGGTGCAGATGCACCAGCTGCTGCTGCTACTGAAGCCATTATAGAGATCAAAAAGGTACAGAGAGGGACAAACAGGTCTTCCTCAGTCAAAGGACAAAGTCAGAATAAGGAAAAAAGGTGGGGTCTTTCATCATTTGGAAAAAAAAAGGCCTGAACCAATGAGAAGTGTTATTTTCAGGCCACAAGACCAGGGATTTCATCATTATGAAAGTAAAACTGTTCTGCACCAATTAAAAGTGTTATTTTCAGGTCACATGACCGACGCGCTTACGCGACGCGCCCACGGGCGCGCCCGGGGGCGCGCCCCGGGCCGCGTCACGTAAGCGCGTCGGAAGTTTACGTTGCGCGATCATATTCGCTCGAGTGCTTTCGGGTGCGCTTACGCCGTGCGTATCACGCGGACGCGGCTACGCGATACGTCACGATCATGTTTTCGTTCGCGACATTGGCGCTAGCGGGACGCTTCCTGGTTCACGCACCAGGGCGCTTCAAACGACTACGCTCTCCGGGGCGCTCACCGGGAGCGCTCCAGGGTCAAAAAAAAATAAGGGTAAAAAAAAAATAAAAAAAATTGTTTAAAATACAAATAAAATATAGGATTCATTCATTTTCAAAAATATTACATTTCATAGCTATAGACATTTGCTATTAACCAAATTTTGAACTTCAAAGAAAAAACCATAGGTTTGGGGCCTTATATATAGTTAGGAATTAGCAGTTAAAAAACCTATGAAATTCACTGAAAAAACCATAGGTTTCACACCAGTTATAGTTAGGAATTAGCATATAAAAAACCTATTAAATTCACTGAAAAAACCATAGGTTTCACACCAGTTATAGTTAGCTGGAAATTTTACAGACATAAAACCATTGAAATTCCACGTTATAGTTAGTTGGGCTCACTATAACTTGCGCGTGTAATGCACTGCTGATGACGTCACATATTACATCACTCATGACATGGTCAGTGACATCACTGGGGCGGGCTTGTGTAATTAATAAAACCACGTCCTGAAAACAGTTTTGCCTGGTCTTAGCATATTCATTAAGTATCTCGCCAGTAATCAAGGGTACAGTGAGACCCGAAACGCGTTTGGCTGCTTATTAAGGAGCGGGTGAGGAACGCTGTGCCTGCTACCACCTGAGGCATTTGTGCGTGCACCCCTTCATGAGTGATGGCTTCTTTGGGGCAAATTTGGTTTATATATATATATATATATATATATATATATATATATATATATATATATATATACATAAATATATCTACACACACACACACCCAGTTCCGGTTTGCAGAGGCTATCAGAAGGGCGGTCTGGCACAGGTTGCCGGATAACCCGAAATAAATATGAAGATACTCCCTCCTTGTAATTAAAGATACCAGACACTCGAAGGTACTGCAAAAATATAGATTTTAATGGCAAGTTTGTTTATATAAATATATCTATAGTGTAACATGATTAATAAAAAAAATTATTTTACATTACATCAGTTCTTGTAAGATTTAAAATGTATCACAGTGAAAATAAAACATGTATATATATATATATATATATATATATATATATATATATATATATATCCAACACGTGACTCCTCTGATCTCTCGGTGTCTCGGCAATCACGCAGCACACCAGCAAACAGGAAGGAGACGGACCACAGCACATCAGCAGAGTTGTTTTTATTGAACAACAGAAAGCAGCTACGCGTTTCTGGCAAATTGTGCCCTTGTTCACGCTGCAACCAGTACATCAAACTCAATGCTGTTTTATATGCTAATTTCACATAGTGACCAACCCCTCACAGTGACATAGTGAGTCATGTGACTGTATAGAAATGAACAACATACTTCCGCAGTAAAATGACAGTGTGTCTGATGGAACATTATCATAAGACAGAAAAAACATCACTGGTTAAATCCAGGTATTAGTATACATGATTGGATAAATTCTCACTGGTTAAATCCATTATGGCAATCATGCATTTCATAAAGCCAGTTTATACTAGAAAATATTCATTTACTCTAAAAGTAGATAAACATCTATTTGGTGATCACCCATAACAAGGGAATTCTAATATATACAATACAGGCCTATGAGTATATCCGTCAATCAGCAAGAAGTCGTTTTGAAAAGTGCTAAGTGAGTAAAGTGCAACATTTGTAAAAAGTGCATGAGAAAGACAAGCTGAGCTAAGCCAGCTAAAGTGCAATACCAGTCATTACATCAAGTACGATAAGCAAATATATGTTGTCAGATGGATAAATAGTCAGTTTATCCTATCATATCATATGGATATGTTTCGTACTTTAATAATAATAAATAGTATAAATAATTAAAATAGAAGGAACCTAGAGCCATATACCAAAATCTGGGTTTGAGATAATCATGTATCAGTATTTGATGACCTTTCAATTTCCTCGGTCTATCTATACATAAGTCTAAACCACATGTTTACAACCCACAATAATTTATATATGCTTATTTACAGAGATCGCCTCGTCCCATTGATTATTTATATATGTACAAGAGATAGAAAAATAGAAAAAACAGTAGCAAATTTGATATCAAAATTGTATTAACATTTATAAAATAGTTGGAAAAGTAGAAAAGTAGAAAATTACAAAAGTACAAAAGTGCAAAAGTATCAAAGTACAAAAGTACAAAAATCGTAGAACTCCTCATATAAATACATACGCACAAATGTGTAAAACCAGAATCAGTATATACACATCAATACACATGTATTACAAATACAAACAATTCATTCCGGACTTAAATCATCCCCAAATAATCAGTTCAGTAGAAAAAGTATGTACAGCCATATATACAATCAAGGTGACAGAGATGAACAGACCCAACCTCGACCTCAAAATAGGGAACCTAACTAAGAGGGAGTAAGAAAATAGAGATGGGTCTGTATTTATCAACAGGAAGCAATGAGCAACGGCAGGAAAGCGATATAATTATAAGAAATGGTGTAATTCATCAATATTATTCAAACCATTGGGCCAGCGAGTATCGAGCTCCAAAATCATCTTTGTTTCCAGCTGTCTTAAACGTGATTCCCTGTCCCCTCCCCTAGTTAACGGTGGCACAGACCCTATTACGAAATACTTCAAGCACGAGAGATCTTTATTGTGCACTCTTTTGAAGTGGCGTGCCACTGGGTAGGCAGGGTCACTATGTAAAATGGCGCGCAGATGCTGCAGGATCCTGACGTGTACCTGCAGCTTGGTGCTCCCCACATATTGTAAGCCGCAGGAACACGTCAGGACATACACAGCGAAATCTGTTTTACAATTGAAGTTACCCAATATCTTTCTGGGTTCAGAAGAAAATGGAGTCAAATATTGGGATGTGTTTACTCCAAATCTACATGCGCGGCAGCTTGAACATTTTAAAAAACCCCTCGAAGGTTTTAACCAGGGGGTTTTAGCTTTTAATTCAGGTGCTGGTTTATCTAACGCAGATCCCATGCTTTTGGCCCGTCTAAAGGTAATGGTTGGATTGGCTGGTAACCTGGTGTTTAATATGTGGTCACTCAGCACTATGGGCCAATTCTTTTTGAAGATTGCTTTCAATTTCCTGTCCTCACTGCTGAAGGCTGTTATCATTCTAGGCACATCTTGTAGAGCGTCAAGTACAATATTAGTTTCTGGCTCAGGTTGTCGGGAAGGGAACAGACTCTCTCTCGGTCTCAATTTAGATTTTTCGACCGCTTCCTTCAGGATTCTTTCAGAGTAACCCCTGGCTTTCAGTCGCCCTAACAATTCCTCTAAACATTTTTCAAAGTCAGAGGGCAGACTACAGATTCTTTTTAATCTTAGAATCTCTCCATAGGGGATCCCCACGATGGTGTGTTTAGGGTGCATACTGGCGGCATGTAAGGTCATATTGCCTGCCGTTGCCTTCCTATGAAGTGTGGTCATAAGCCTATTACCAGAAACATAAATCTCTACATCTAGAAATTGCATTCTACATTGACTGATATTGATGGAAAATTTTAAATTCATGGCATTATTATTCATCTCAGCAATGAAAGAGATAGCTCCCTCTTTAGGCCCTTTCCACACCATGAATATATATATATATATATGCAAAAAAGAAGGAGAGAACTCTGGGTGGTTCTCCAGTTTAGGTGGTTCTCAGCTCCTGTTAGAACAGATCTGCTCACCTCAAATGTCTATTTTTCTATCAAAGTCTTTAAGCATAGGATTAGCACAGTGCTATCCACGCAGAGGTAGAAAAGGACAAAGTATTTTGCTATTTCTACAGCAAAGTCTTTAAGCATAGGACTAGCACAGTGCTGTCCTTGTCGAGCTGTAAAATGACAAAAACCATTTATCATTCCAGGCACAGTATTACAGCTTTGAATTGGTAAAATACCGTCTCAAGCCAACCTGAAATGAGTAAAAGCAACCCTGACACAGTGTTTTGCTCTAATTAGAGCTCTTCAGAGAGGCATAGCTTTGTCCAGACACAAGGGAGCACCCAGTATAAGTCAAAACAAAACCCTTTCAGGCATAGAGTGACGCATAAATTATGCAAAAAAGAAGGAGAGAACTCTGGGTAGTTCTCCAGTTTAGGTGGTAAGCAGCACAATAAAACCATAAAAATAGAAACAATTCAGTAACAAAAATATATTTATTAATTTAGACATTAAATTAAATATTACAGGGGTGTGGCCAAGGCACACACAGCGATAACCTTACTCTAACTGCGTTCTGATTACCGCCACCTTTCTCAGCTTATATCCTGCACCATCCGGTCCAGCTGACCTCAGCAGACAGCCTGATCAAGTGCTCATACACCTGGGTAACTGAGGGGTGAGCTGAGGCCCCACCTGGAGCTGTGTCAGGCAGATGACGGCGGCAGAGGTCCTGACTGGAGCTAATGTCATGGTGGGTGGGATCGTAGCCTAACACATCGGGCCACGCAATGCAGGCCACCCAGTAGTCAAGCAGCAGCTGTTTTCCATCGGGGCTGTGACCTGGAGACATTCGCGGAGTCGGAGCTGTCCGCCCCTGTACACTCAGCGCGGCCACTGGACCTGGAGTGACTGCCAGCTAGAGACGCGGCCGGGGCCTGCCAGCAACATGGGAGTGGGCTGTGGGTGGGCCTACAAAGGGGTTATGCCTTGGCCCCCTGGGAGAAAAACAACAAGGAGTGGAGACATGCTGAGATGAAGACCTGAGAGGTAATTTAGTTTATTCAAATCAAAGGGAAAGATAATGCAGAATATCTAATCACTTCATTTTTTAACTGGCTCACATCGCCGTCAACAAATACATTTTCACCTACTGCCAAATAAAAGGAGTAGCCATGGTATACAGCTTGACTGAAACAATAGCCAATTTAGTTATGGTCGAGCTTAAAAACTATTGAACAATTGGGGGCTGATTAACAAATGTAAATTTACACGTAGATTTATTCACATGTAATTCTACTACTGCACCCAGGTGGAAATCTACCCCCTGGTGGAACCTCCAACAACAGGATTTAAAAGTGTTCAGCTACTATTAGTAAATTTTCAAACATGGGTGGAGGCCGCTGCCAACGCTGCAGTGTGTTGCCTATGGGAAAATGTAAGGAAGTGGTTCATTGGGGTGGATTGGTGTCCTCCACAAGTAATAACGTCACGACCTTGTGAAGTCCAGTCAAATGTTTCAGTACTTTAAACATGAACTCAACCAATGGTAGCTGCGGCAGACAGGCTTAACACAACACAATAAAAATCGCAATATAACTTATTGAAAAAAAGAGCAAATGATAATAAGCAATAGGGGTTAGTCTGTCATGGCACACAAAACTCATAGAGCTCCTCACATATGTTCTACTACAGGTCGCACAGACTCAGCTGGGCAACACTGGGAACCAGCTCCTTGAGCCCACAGCTCGAGGCTACAGGCTGGGATACACTTGATGGGCTGGAGGGCCATCGCCATTCACAACCGCTCTCTAATGGACATACAGATCACTTGTTACACAGTTCTCACTTGGAATGTTAGGGGGATGCACTCCACCCACAAATGCCATCTAATACACTCTTACCTGGTAAGGAGAGGGGGGACATTTGATTCCTATAGGATACCCACTTAACATTGAGTGAGCCGACACAGTTACACAGGAGGTGGTTGGCCAGGCCTTCACCACCAGCTACTCCACTTTTGCCAGGGGAACTCTCATTTGGATTCAAGCTGGGATCCCTTTCCATTGTGAGTCTCAACACATCGACAAAAAAAGGAGATAGGTGCTTCTTAGCGGACCGCTTGATGGGAGGCCTTTTAGGTTGGGAAGTGTCTACGCTCCCAATGTTGATCAGTCCGCATTTCTGGAATCCTTGGAGATGCACCTGGCACGTACTTGCCGACTGCTAAGGTATTGGGTGGTAAATTCAACTGGATAGCAGATGTCTTGTTAGATGGGTCATTCCCCCAACTCCTGAATTCTAATGACCTCCTGGACATCTGGTGGCTACATCATGGCCAGAGGTGGAAATACTCTTTTTACTCCACAATCCATTAGATGGACTCCTGGCACCCCCCTCAATAACTGACCAAATCAAACACTCAGAGTATTCAGCCCATACATACTCACACCATAGCTAACTCAGGATCAGTGTTCCTAATCTTGAGTTATATCACATGGTGGCACAGGTATAATGGCTGACCCGCTGGTTAGCAGCTGGCCATAGAGCGGAGTTGGGTGCTTAAAGTGTGGACCCAGACTGTGGCTGACTGATACCGCTTGGTTGGGGGAGCCCCTGAGACCAGACGGGGGCACACTTATGTTAAGACTCCCACAAGGCTAACCTGCAGCAAATATTCTCACTATCGAGGACTACTATGGGGTATAAATAGTGAATTTAATCCCTTCGAAGTCCAATGCTTTGGAAATTGTTAATTAATTATTACTTAATAAACTTCCCACCCTATACCCTACAAACCCAGTAGCCCACACCTAAAATCTTATTAAAATATATTATTATTACAAAATAAACATAATTATTATATAATTAAAATAATATTAAAATTATTAACGAATTATATTTAATTATTACTTAATTAACATCCCACCCTACACCCCTAAAGATGTAGCAAACAAAACCTAAAATAAAACTGTAATAAATCAATATGGTCTAGAGTACAAAATAAATATAAATCACACAAGTACTTTACTATTAGCAATTAAATAAAAAAATGTAAATAACCAAAAAATCACAACTATATTGAAATAAATGAATAACAGTTGATATCATATGGGGGGGCGTGGCTTGTGAGCCAGAGATGGCGGACGCGTGCGCCTGAGCTCCGCGATAGTCTGGTGATTTCTCCGGTAAAAAAGACTATCCGGATCGGACCTGGGGACGCACGAAGAGGACCTGCCCCCGCGAGACCGTGGGGCTTCTGGATCTCCCACTGGGATGCCTCAGGGGTGATGCAGAACGCCAGCTGTGGTGGAGGAGCGGACGGGCAGGGTCGGCCCAAGATGGCGGCTTCTGTTGCCGATGCGTAGCTGGGTGGCGAGTATGCAGCTGCAGCCCTGAGTTGGGGTCGTTGCCCCTGATGGTTGCGGACTGTTCTGTGAATCAGGAAACCCCGCTGTGAGGCACCTGAGGTTGCTGGACGGGCTCTGTAGGTGGGCCTTCGGGCCGGGAATACGAGGATGCAGCCTTGAGTTGGGGTCGTTGCCCAGGTTGGCCGCGGGTCATCACGATGACAGAAGACTGACCCACGAACAGGGAACCCCGCTGTGAGGTGCCTGAGGTGGCTGGGTGGGCTCCGTGAGTGGGCCTCCGGACCGGCGCGGGATACTCCCTGTGCGGCGGCAGACGTGAAGATTTAGGCGCTGCCGCGCTGCAAAGGTGGGTGCTGCCGGCGAGCCCTGGAGAGGGAGTCAAGGGCAAGAGTCAAGGAGCGGACACTGCTGTGGCATATTTGGGGGTCAGCAGCGGGCTGCTAGGGCACTCGTAGCTCAGCGCTGGTCCCCTGGCTGGGTGTGGTGACTCCTGCATTGGCCCAATCTAGGGGTGAGGCGGATCGCAGAAATCACCCGCCTGCAGACGGACTAGACTGGCGGACGGCCCTGGGAGCGGTACCATACTGCATGGAAAGGTGACATTGGCCCCGGTGCTTGAGTTTGGGTGCGGGCGGGTCCCCCTTCGTTGCTGGGAGGAGACTGAGTAACCCCCTAGCGGTGACTGTGGTAGCCTGTCTGCACCACCATCGTTGGCCCTGAGACTGAGAGTGGAGTGGGCCAAACTGGGCACTGGCCTAAACTATGAATAACGGAAGGGCGCCAGTGGGACCTGTGGGACGGTGTGCCACCCTGGAGTGGTGGGTGCCAGCCGGGCAACCAACAGTTTCCTGCTCACCTCAGACCCGTCGCGCCTGGGCAGAGGGAAGAGGGATTCCAGCCATGGGGAAGCCACGGGGAAAGCAGATTGGTCACACCCCACATCTGGAGGACGGCAAGATAGACTCTGCTGCAAAGGACACTGGTGCTGAGCAGGCGGAGGTGCCGGTTCACCAACAATTGGGCAAAATTCTCAAGGCCATAGCGGACACCAAGGCGACCCTACATCAAGACATTAGCACAGTGGCGGCTTGACTTGGTTTGTTGCGCGCCGAACATGCGAAACGTTCTGAGCGGGTGAAACAGATGGAATCATCACTGGAGGTGCTTGCGCCGGCCCAGCAGGCTCTATCAACCCAGGTGGGCGAACTGACCAACAGGGTCGGTCAACTGGAGAAACGGGCGGACGACGCAGAGGGGCACAATCACCGACATACCGTGCAAGTGTTGGGCCTTCCGGAAGGGGTGGAAGGACAAGACATGGTCAGTTATCTGGAAACATGGCTGAGGGTTGTTGTGGCGCCTCAGGGCCTTTCCTCCTTCTACACCCTGGAAAGGGTCCATCGTGTCCCTGCTCGGCCACCAGCACCTAGCCGACCGCCCCGTGCAGTGGTGGCCCGGCTGCTCCATTTCCAGGACAGAGATTTGCTACTTTGGAGGGCTCGGGAGGCTGGTCCTTTTCTTGTTCAGAACAATAGTCATTTTGCTCCCGGAGTACATGTTGGAGGTCCAGCGACGCCGCTCCTCCTTCTTAGAAGTTAAAAAAGCTCTGGGGGAAGAGGGGGTTCAATACTCGCTGATGTTCACGGCCCGGCACAAGAGCATGCTCGACGGGAGGACCCACTTCTGAGAAGACCCGAAGGTAGCCTGGGACTAGTTTAAGACCGACCACGTGGGGGTCCTTCACAGCCTTGTCTGGAGTGGTGGCAGTCTGGGGCGGAATGCCCAGAGAGGCGATTGGGAAACGCCAGAAGAAGACGGAACTCAAGGAGCTGAGTCTGTCCCAGACGGCAATGGAGAGAGCTGCGGCGCTGGAAGCTGTCTCCCTCATGGTGCGATATGGGTCCTCCTCTGTGGGAACGGACTCAGAAACAAAGTATGGTGAGGATGAAACTGACTCTGACGTCTCCCGGACCACCGGCAGCACGCTGCCCATAGTGACTCCGCAGCTTTCAAATGACATGTGGGACTGGTAGTTTTCTAGAGTGAGAGGCAGTTTCCTTCCTTCTTACACTCTCCTGCCTGTTTGCATTGTCGTTTTATATCCTTTACGATTTGTCTGGGCAGGATTGTAATTTAAGATCACTCAGGCTGTTGCTAGATGTTGGGGGTTACTTGGGGAGGGGGGATTCTCAAAGTGGGCACTCCCAGATATGGCTGCTGCTCTGTGAAGACAGTCTTTCTGACGCTTTCCTGGTTCCCCGATACTGCGCCCCTCGCAGGTCCTAGAGCAGTTAGCCTTGAATCTTTCCAATTTGGTGAGAGTTTTCACTATGCGATTTGCTTGTGAGTTTGGGCAGCTGACCGTTGTCATTCTGCTCTTGGGATGGGGAGTTCTTTTGAGGGGACTTGTTGTTTTATGCCAGGAGGGTGGTTACTGACTGAGAGGGGGATAGGGGGGTTTACATGCGGGAATGATGGCTGCATCCACGGGTAGCCCAGACGGGATTACATTTATGACCTGGAACATTAGGGGCATTGGGTCACCAGCTAAGCGGTACTGTTTTCAACTATATCAAGAGGTGGGGGCTCAAGTGATTTTACTGCAGAAGACCCATCTTACTGAAGGGGAGGTCTCCCGCTTGAGGCATAGGTGGCAGGCCAACTCTTCGCTAAGACGTACTCGGTATTCTCCTGGGGAGTACCGATATGGATTAGGCCAGGGGTGCCCTTTCAGCTTACCAGGAAAGTAGTGGACCCTGAGGGAAGGTATGTGGTGGTCATGGGCACTCTGAAGGGCAGATAGGTCACATTGGGCAGTGTGTATGGCCCCAATTGAGAACAGCTCCCCTTTCTAGATCAGCTGTCTGGGGCACTGGCTGGGTTTCCCCATGGGACTTTACTCCTGGGAATACATTTAATTGTGTTTTCGATATTCAGAAAGATAGATCCACCCCTCCTCTGTGGGGCACCTTGGCGGCTGCCACCGCTAAGGGATTAAGAACCTGGGCCATGAGTTGGGACCTTCACGAGGTATGGCGACTACATAACGATGGGCGTAGAGAATATTCCTACTATTCTTCTCTTTATGACCTACACACATGCCTGTACTGCCACTTTGTCACCCAAGATGATTGGCGCCAAATATCTTGGCAGATCCCTCTCTGACAATAGCCCTTTACTTGTTGGGTTTACCCTGATCCTGGAGAGAGCCCCGATCCCCAGCTGGTGGCTAGACCCGCCGCTACTAGATGATGATGGGTTCCGTCAGGGTCTTTCCGAAGCCCCGACTGACTATTTCTCCGTCTTTCAGGGAACCGCCAACTCTCCCCTGGTAGAATGGGAAGCATTTAAAGTGGCACAGGGGTACTGCTTGGGCAAGACTGTTGGCATTCGACGACTGGTCACCCAGGAATTGACGGACTTAGAGGCCCAAATCCTGACACTAGATAGAGAAACTGCGGCGACGGTCCAGAATCTGGAGAAATTAGCAGAAGTGAAGAGCATGTACAGTGCTACCTGGGACAGATTGAGAGCCCATGATTTTAAACAGTTCCAGGCCACACAGCACTCAGAGGGGGGCAGAGCTGGAAAACTACTGGCCTGGTTGGTCAGACCTGAGGGTAGGGGTTCACCCATAGTGAGCGTCATGAACTTCCGGGGTCAAATTCTCTCCTCTCCGAGGTTATTCAATGACGCGTTTAAGGACTGCTATATGTCCCTGTACGGCCCTCCAGGGCGATCCCAAGGGGAAGAGTTACAAGGCTACTTAGACGAGCAAAGATTGGTACAATTGGACCAAGCTGACCGGGATCAGTAAGCCTCACCTATCAAGGCGGGCGAGATCAGGGCAGCTATTAGGGAAATGGCTAGAGGGAAAACACCTGGGCCGGATGTCTTCCCGGACGAATTTTATAGTACCTATATGGACATTCTTGCCCCACAGTTGGAGCATATGTATGCCGCTGCACTCCGGGATGTGCGCCTACCGCCCTCACTTCGGGAGGCGTTAGTGATCCCTCTGCCCAAATCTAAATTGGCTCATCCTAGATGAAAGGAATTCAGGCCGCTATCTATGTTAAATACTGACCTAAAAATTGTGAGTACAATCTTGGCCCTGAGACTCCTACCCTACATGGGCCGACTGGTGCATGTGGATCAGAGTGGTTTTATCCCCTCCTGTTCCACGTCCAGTAATCTGAGAAGAATATATCATGATATGTTTCATCCTGACTTGTGAGATTATCCTGATGCAGTGGTAGTGGTGATTGATCTGGAAAAAGCCTTTGACACCCTACACTGGGACTTTTTATTTGCGTTGATGGGTGTTTTTTTCAGCTGGGAGATGGTTGTTTGCAGTGGATTTGACTGCTCTATGGACACCCCAGAGCATGTGTGCGAAAGGGGACCATAATCTCGGCGTCTTATTCCATTCATAGGGGGACCCGGCAGGGATGCCCCATGTCGCCCCTGATCTTCGCTCTTGCCATGGAGCCTTTATCGGCGAGAATGCGGAGAGAATGCGGGGGTTGGGGATGGCGCTCTGTGGGTTTCCCCATGTAATTTTGCTTTACGTGGATAATGTGATGATTTATCTGTGGGACGGGACTTCAGGGGTCCGCCAAGTGCTAGCCATCCTCAACAAGTTTGCCGCTATGTCATGTCTACGGGTGAATGGGAAAAAAACGTTTGTGTCCCTGTTGCACCACGCCATGCCTAGACCGTTGAGCCTACCCGCTACCCTGGCATGGGCACCTGTGTCGGTTAAATATCTGGGGATACAGATCTACCATACGCAGGCAGACCTGTTTGATGTTAATCTCGGAGGCACCCTGAGGGCTTTGCGATCACAAGTGGCCTTCTGACACACCCTCAAATTGCCATTCATGGCTCGGCTGGTGTTATCGAAAATGATTGTTCTTCGCCGCCTCTTGTATTATTTTGTTAATCTTCCAATATTAATACCGAAATAGTGGTTTAGGGCGTTGGATGGGCTTCTCGGAGATCTCATATGGGATGGCGGCCATAATGTAGTGTTGTTGCGGACCCTATGCCTCCCACCTACGGACGGAGGTTTGGGGGCCCCAGACTTCGAAGCCTACTATTTGGCAGCCCAACTCTAATGGTTGGCAAGATGGTTAGAGGGCAGAGACTTAGCTACGCTCTCTCTTCCCGCTGGGGAATTGAATATAAGGTTATTCCCTAGGCTTCTCAACCGTCGCCAGAAGAAAATTAATATGGGAACACTGCTATCGGTAGCTGTGAAGTGCTGAGACAGATGTGTGACCGGCTCTCGAGAGAGAGGCAGCTTTATGCCCCGGGCATTCCGCTTGTGGGCATTCCTCAGGCGGGGCTGGGTCCCCCCCCTACGCAGCGACACCTATTGGGCTGGGAGGAGGCGGGAATCCGTACGGTGGGCGACTGCTACAGAGAATAGGAGTGGCTCCCGTTGGCTGATTTTCTTACTTATCATGAGCTTCCCCCAGGCCTATTCCTGAACTACCATAAGCTCCGAGGGGCAGTGTCGGACTTTTGGGGTGCTGTCACTAGCGAGTCGAATACACACCCGGCACTGGAAACAGTGGTGACTCTGGGCTCCGCGAGACACCTGGTACGTTGGCTTTATCTAGCCATTAGTAACCTGGTGCCTAGGTCATTGCCGGGTTTATGGGAAAGATGGGAGGGACTGCTGTTGCGATCCTTGACAGATAGGGAATGGCAGAGAGTCCTAGCGAGCCCGAAGAAGGTGTCGAGGAGTACGGCCTTTAAGGCCCTTCAGTTCAACATCCTTCATAGAACCTATCTTACACCTCATTGGTTGAATGTGGTTTACAATAGAGACAATCAAGCTTGTTCTAGGTGTTTATTGGGGAACGCAGAGTTTGACCATATGATCTGGTCCTGTCCAACGCTCCCTAATTATTGGAAGATTGTAGATCTGGTTAATATAGTGCTGGCTCGCACTTTGCCGTGCAGCCCAGAGGTCTGTCTTTTGGGCCTCTTTCCAAAACCTAAATCCCGTAAGTTGGGGCACAGGTTCGTAGATCTGGCCTTTCTCCTGGCCAAGAGGAGGATTGCGCTTCATTGGAAAGCTAAGACCCCGCCCCTGGCTACCGCATGGAAAGCAGATGCTACCTGTTCGGTCCGTGTGGAGGAACGAATACTAATTTCTGATGACAAGATTACTAAACGGCGTAAGCCATACGCGGAACCGTGGGGTGGTATCGCCAGGTCATGGGAAACACGTCATGGATCGGACCGGGCCCCCAGGGAAATGGGACGGAGACTGACGAATAGGAGCACATATGAAGGCTGCCCCGAATGCTTTGCACTACTTTCTCTACGCGGTGGACTAGATTGGCCCCCCCAGGATCCCCCCGCACTATATTGTCGGCACTTAACTCCTTTCATACAGTTAAACCACATAGTTGTTTTTTTTTATTGTAGTCATTTAAGTTAAGTTTCTTTTCCAGTTAGCGTTCAGATAGATCCTCTTGTCCTCTTGGCTTGAAATGTGGTGATAAATGATTACACATATTATTGGCTGAACTGGACAATGATCACACGAGCATTGCAAGATTTTCATTAAGATAATCGGTACGGCGACACACCGTCCCTTGGGCGAATACATTACCTGTGCACTGTATTATGTTCTTATGTAAAAGTGTATGGTGACTACTTCTTTCTGATGGAGATGCATCTGTGTAAATGGTGTTCGCTGACATGCTTTTCAACAAAAATTTAATAAATAGCTTTTAAAAAACAGTTAATAACATAAAATTAATGTATGCACTAAAACCCATTAAAATAATCAAACACGATATTTTAAGCAACTACATTATTGAAAACGATACTTAAAACAACAATATTCTTAGCAACAACATTAACTACCTAAAATAGATTATTATTGACAACGGTATTTCAGCATCACATGATCTCTGTGTCGCGATATTTTTTTCTGATATTTCTGTGTCCCGATATTAAAAATTCAAAATGTTTTCAAAATACCACTGTAGACAGAAGAATGATTTAGTATATATCTGTTTAGTGTTTCATTTGTGCAGGTGGCCGCAAGTGGTGGATACCGAAAGTCACATTTGTTTTCTCAATCTTAAACAACTTAACACAGAGCATGCAGTCAGGACTCAGCAAGGTCTTCAATAGCTAGATTTATTTTCCAATATCTCATTGGCCCACAAGACAGCTTGCAATTATAATGAAGATATCATTTCCAACTGCAAGATCATAATGCCTTCAACACTGTACTATTCAACCCTAAGAACCACATTGAAATTCCAAACCTTGATGACATTACACATACACATTCTGTAACTGTTCCTGTTCCATAACCTTGCTTCTACTTAACAGTGCAACACACATCTTCAAACTTGATCCACCAAAATATTGTGTTGTAAAAATCTAAAAAGACAGTTTCACTGGCTTCACTGTTGCTAAGAAATGCTCTCGAACACCCAACACATTGAAACCATGTACTGATGACTGCCTATCCGCAGAGAGACACAATCTAGGCAAAACTGTTAACTAGTGCTGTTTTTTCCTTTTAGACTGTTCAAGACAACAACGCAACTCAACATTTATCATTCATTATCAAACATTGAACCAGAACAAGAGACAGAAAGGTCAAGGGGAGAAAAAGTGAAAGGGAAAAAATAGGAAAGCAATGACAAAGGGAGAAAACGGGGAAGGAGGAAACCCCTGCAACAGTGAGATGAAGAGACAGGAATTGTAAGGTGGTGGAAGCAAGAAACAGTAAGAGGAAAACGGCGAGGTAGTCGTGGTATTCATCCACTCTAGCATTCGGCATCAGGCCCCTGCACTTCTAACCTTTCTCACGAATTAAGTAATGCATACATTCAGGTTCAAGCTATTTCTAACGGGCACTTATGCAGTTAAAGTAGATTTATTGGCAAATTTTACAAGCATACAAGGAGAACGAAAGCTCTCTCAGCCACGCCACCTTTGTTTTCATAAGCCACGGTGCAGGCGGGCTCTGCTCTTTGATCTCTCCCTCACGTTGTGGGTTACAGGCGGGCCTATAGTGTAATGTTAGTGCAACAGTAGCAATGAAGGTCCCTTGGCTGTTTTAAAGCTTTAATTGTGGCAAATTTGTACAGAAAGCCACACCCAGTGCGCTGACCATAATGTCTGAAATAACTGAGCCCACACCTTGTTCGTGGAGCAGTCTTTTAAGCCCTGAGTTTTATTAGTTAATAAAAAAAACAAGGCGTTTCTAAAAATGTAAAAAAGAAAACGAGTGCTCCATTGCAATAACGCTTTTTTCAATGGTAAAATGAAGCAAAAAGTCCTGTAAAAAAGGGCTACTATATCTAGAAATAGAATCTGGATTTGGCAGCCAGTAAGACTCTGCATCAAGGGGGTGGCATGTGGTTTCGTCCAGGATCAAACTGCTCAGGCTTCTTTGGGGGGGAAACTGTTCTTAAGACCACTTTTGACTCCTGGGCTGAAGCATGAAATGTACTGTTTGTGTTTGACTGTATCTAGTGCTATTATAAGTCTTACATAACCAAAAATATTTTTGGATGGTCAAGGACGAGTCTACTCTTTCAGGGTATGCAGAGAGTGTATTTTCATGTGGTGTACGTAAGAAGATTTCAGGTGCTCTGCATGGGGTTCGGAGGTTGTGTTGCAATCATGTTGCCGCAAACTAGACGCTGCTCTTAAGTATTAATTCCGAGAAGATATGCTAGAGCGTTTGACCCCACTGCACATACTCAACATTGCTATTTTACCAAGTTTGTCCTCTTCAGGGACTGAGTAATATACCATGAAAGCCTAGAGTCCCTCAAGTGTTGGCAGTGGAATAACGCAAGCATCGCAGTGATGGGTCATTGAAGTCCACCAAGAAGTCCTGGAGGTAGAGCCAAGAATACATTAGATACCACAGTAATTGGTTTATGTCTTCCACCCAGTCCCCAAGAACACCACAAGTACCAAGTAGTAGAACTATGGAGCCTATCCAGAGTGGTGCAGATGGACCTGAAAGAATACCAAAGCCACTTCAGTTGCGGAACTATGGAGTCCACCTCAAGCGGAACAAAAGGAATCAATGAAATGCCAAGACACCGCACCGCAGTGGTGGGACGATGATGTAAACCCAGAAGTGCTGCAATCATAACCCAATAATTTGCAGACACCTTAGAAGTGGGTCTGTGGGGCCATCTCACACTGATGGAAGTGTAGCACACGAATACCACAGACAAAATGGTAGTGGGTTTATAGTGACCATCCAGAAGCGGTGGAGGCAGAACCTAAGAACACCACAGGCACCACAGAAATGAGACAGAGGGATATACTCAAAGCACTGGAGGTAGAACCCAAGAATTCTGGAGATATCACAGTAGTGGGACTATAGGGTCCACCCAAAAAATATCAGAAGCAGCACCAAAGAAAACCACAGACACCGCAGTAGTCGATCAGGAAATGGAGGAACTTGAACCAACAAATACCAGACAGCACAATAGTAGGATTATGGGGTCCACACATAGCACAAGACCAGGAATATAAAAGACACCACTACTGTGGTTCTATTGGGTTCTTCCAAAACCAGTGGAAGCAGAACTGCCTCCACTGAAATGTCACATACACCACAGTAGTTCGTTTATAGGGGTAGCACATAAGAGTTGAAGAGTCAACCCACATGAAGAAGATTTAAGAGAAAATTTAGGAGAGGGGACAGTAAGTAACAGTCCTGTGAAAGGAAGTTTTAGTTGGATTTAAGATAATGAGAAGCGAGGGAAGAGACAGTAAAACGGATGGGATGGGGTTAGAAGGACAGAAGCTCTCATCCAAGGGTCTGCCTAACCGGTCCAAACAGAGAAAACGTCACAGTAAGACATCCTTAAACTATCCATTCATAGACTTGATACACTAAGAATTCCAAAGGAGGAACAGGGAGGTAAAACTGGGGTGAACGTCTCATGATGGCTGCCACGTAATACTATAGTGTCTAGTTACCGCTTCTAGCCTGCTACCCTCATTTACCATGACATTGAGACTCATCTAGTCTGGTCACATAGAGAACGTTGTCAATCATGCCATGTGGAGGAAGTTTTGTGTATTGAACCTAATTTCCTGCTTTTTGATGGGTAACACTGTTTCTAATTTTAGTAAGGGTGTCATATTAAATGTTCACTCCAGGTTAATAGCAGGTACCCTACAGAAATGAAAAACACTTTTACCAAAGTTACAATATCAATTCGTTTACTGACATTCTCCATATAAAGGAACAATAATCCCACCTAGGGTCTCAAAATATGTGCTTGCCTCCCTCTACCTGTTTCCTTCCCTCTATTGCCTCTTCCATTTCTTCCTCTCACTTTCCTATTCCCTCTCCGTTAATCCCCCCTCAGCACTTCAAAGCGGCCCGGGTAACATTTCTTTCCCCTTTTCAGTCTCCCCATATACTTCCCTCTACAACATTCATCCAGTTTTTTCTCAGCCTTACCCACTCATGTGCAACCTTAATGCTTCAAAGCACCCGTTGTGCCCAGCGCACGCTTTCTCGTCTTTCTATTCCTGTCCTTCCTTCTTTCTATATTATCTATCCCTTTTTGACCACTGTTATTTCTCACTCTTGTTCCCCTTCCCTGTTTTTCAAAGCTGCTCATTTTGAAATAACTTCTTGGCTTTTACCTCAACCCATGTCCTCATTTATTTTCCTTTCCTTGCCTTATTTCCTCCTTCATTCCAGTTTGTCTTCTTTCTTTTCATCTCACGTTCCACTTCCTGTATCACTCCTATCCCCCAGCACTTGGAAGTTGCCCATAGCATGTGCCTTTCTAATTCTTCCTTTATGCCCTTCTTTCTTTCCCTCCACTGCATTTCCATCCCATCTTCTCAGCTTCCACCTTCCTCTCCCACTATTGTTACCCCTCACAGGGCTAGGAAGTGGCTGAGGGTGATGTAACATGTTCCCTCCATCTCCCCATCTGCTCATTCATTTTCCATTTATGACTACATTCTTCAAAGCATATGACATCTAGATGATCCTTGTAGTTGATCAGTTCTTCATTATAATTGAACTTCTTTCACTCTTTTTCTCTGTTCACTTCAAGAAGAAGTAACATCTGTCCTTACTAAATCCCGATTCGCCTGTTGATCTATGTCAAGTTAATTTCCTTCAGGCTTGCATTTCAGGGCTTTTGCCCACTTTTTCTAAAATAAAAAGCATTTCCCTGTCCTCTAGAGCAGTTCTTTCAGTATGGAAGGACAGTTGGTATGCCCCTTCTGCAAAAGGATAGCCTGGGTGTAAGTTTAATAGCAATTCATCAGCTGATTACAATGCTACTGGTAAACGTGATCGAATGTATCATTGCTAAACAGCTAGTAAATAATTTAGAAAATTTTAATACCCTAGATGCTTTACAGCTTGGTTTTCGCCATGGACAAGGTAGAAAAGAGGCCTTGGTGCTTGTCCTAGATGAACTGAGATTAGTCCTGAATGAGGACGTCTCAGCTGCCTTGATCCTTTTAGATCTTTTGGCAGTATTGGATAAAGTAGAGCATTCCATCCTACTAACCAGCTAGCCAGTCCGAAAATGAAGCACAGCTGTGCATGGTGTGGCTCCTTTCTTGAAGATACGAAACAATCTATAGCTTTATCTCCTTTTCAATCTAAATCTTCATCTTTTAAATGTGTAGTTCCCCAGGGATCTTCTCTTTCACCTTTGTTGTCTAATTCATATATGAGTGCATTAACGCTGATCTGATACGAACGATAGTTAGCAATCTTTTACCCCGATGATACCTAACTTTTTCACTCGGGTATTCTACCAAGGCCCTATTTCAACTTCTAACTTTACAAATTGCTTAAGGGGTGTTCAAGCCTGGATGTTGCAAAACTTTTTTAAACTAAATGCTAGTAAAACATAAGATCTGTTAGTGAGTAGACACTCCTTTCAACGAGGAGACAGGAGCTGAGCATCCTTCTTATGAGATGCTCCTACGCCTGTTGAAAAAGTCAGACTCTGAGATTAATCCTCAACAAAACCATCCCCTTCAGCCCTCACATCAACGACGTCTCCCAATTCTGTTTTAATAGACTTCAATGTTTGAGGGATACAAATCTCGCTTTCCTACTATCGGAGTCTTAGTTTCATGCACAATTATTTTGTGCCTCAATGTGGTCTACTATTGACTATTTCTATCTTTTATAAAAGGAGCTGTCAGAAACTAGCCTAGCTAAGCAACAGCGAATTAACCAAGCATTTGCAATGCAATAGGTCTCACAGTTACGAGAGTTTCAGCTATTGGCATTGTAAATAACAATGCCTTTTATTTATGTGTTTAAAACAAAAACAACAAAAAAGGCATTATTATTTGCAATGTCTATAGCTCAAACTCGTGTAAATGCGAGATCTGTTGCATTGCAAATGCTTGTTTTTCTTCTCTCAGCTCCAGTTAAAGCGATTCCTTAGTGAAGCTCACTACCCAAAGCCCATATTACTTAGAGGGCATGTGTGAAGCTCGGCCTTCCTCTCGACAGTTGCAAACACGCACTGGTACAAGCAAGCAAGCACTGGCAAGTTTAAATACTGTTCTCCACGAGAAGCTACAGGTATCACAAAAGGGAAATACAAACAGGTAGTCGTGGTATTCATCCACTCTAGCATTCGGCATCAGGCCCCTGCACTTCTAACCTTTCTCACGAATTAAGTAATGCATACATTCAGGTTCAAGCTATTTCTAACGGGCACTTATGCAGTTAAAGTAGATTTATTGGCAAATTTTACAAGCATACAAGGAGAACGAAAGCTCTCTCAGCCACGCCACCTTTGTTTTCATAAGCCACGGTGCAGGCGGGCTCTGCTCTTTGATCTCTCCCTCACGTTGTGGGTTACAGGCGGGCCTATAGTGTAATGTTAGTGCAACAGTAGCAATGAAGGTCCCTTGGCTGTTTTAAAGCTTTAATTGTGGCAAATTTGTACAGAAAGCCACACCCAGTGCGCTGACCATAATGTCTGAAATAACTGAGCCCACACCTTGTTCGTGGAGCAGTCTTTTAAGCCCTGAGTTTTATTAGTTAATAAAAAAAACAAGGCGTTTCTAAAAATGTAAAAAAGAAAACGAGTGCTCCATTGCAATAACGCTTTTTTCAATGGTAAAATGAAGCAAAAAGTCCTGTAAAAAAGGGCTACTATATCTAGAAATAGAATCTGGATTTGGCAGCCAGTAAGACTCTGCATCAAGGGGGTGGCATGTGGTTTCGTCCAGGATCAAACTGCTCAGGCTTCTTTGGGGGGGAAACTGTTCTTAAGACCACTTTTGACTCCTGGGCTGAAGCATGAAATGTACTGTTTGTGTTTGACTGTATCTAGTGCTATTATAAGTCTTACATAACCAAAAATATTTTTGGATGGTCAAGGACGAGTCTACTCTTTCAGGGTATGCAGAGAGTGTATTTTCATGTGGTGTACGTAAGAAGATTTCAGGTGCTCTGCATGGGGTTCGGAGGTTGTGTTGCAATCATGTTGCCGCAAACTAGACGCTGCTCTTAAGTATTAATTCCGAGAAGATATGCTAGAGCGTTTGACCCCACTGCACATACTCAACATTGCTATTTTACCAAGTTTGTCCTCTTCAGGGACTGAGTAATATACCATGAAAGCCTAGAGTCCCTCAAGTGTTGGCAGTGGAATAACGCAAGCATCGCAGTGATGGGTCATTGAAGTCCACCAAGAAGTCCTGGAGGTAGAGCCAAGAATACATTAGATACCACAGTAATTGGTTTATGTCTTCCACCCAGTCCCCAAGAACACCACAAGTACCAAGTAGTAGAACTATGGAGCCTATCCAGAGTGGTGCAGATGGACCTGAAAGAATACCAAAGCCACTTCAGTTGCGGAACTATGGAGTCCACCTCAAGCGGAACAAAAGGAATCAATGAAATGCCAAGACACCGCACCGCAGTGGTGGGACGATGATGTAAACCCAGAAGTGCTGCAATCATAACCCAATAATTTGCAGACACCTTAGAAGTGGGTCTGTGGGGCCATCTCACACTGATGGAAGTGTAGCACACGAATACCACAGACAAAATGGTAGTGGGTTTATAGTGACCATCCAGAAGCGGTGGAGGCAGAACCTAAGAACACCACAGGCACCACAGAAATGAGACAGAGGGATATACTCAAAGCACTGGAGGTAGAACCCAAGAATTCTGGAGATATCACAGTAGTGGGACTATAGGGTCCACCCAAAAAATATCAGAAGCAGCACCAAAGAAAACCACAGACACCGCAGTAGTCGATCAGGAAATGGAGGAACTTGAACCAACAAATACCAGACAGCACAATAGTAGGATTATGGGGTCCACACATAGCACAAGACCAGGAATATAAAAGACACCACTACTGTGGTTCTATTGGGTTCTTCCAAAACCAGTGGAAGCAGAACTGCCTCCACTGAAATGTCACATACACCACAGTAGTTCGTTTATAGGGGTAGCACATAAGAGTTGAAGAGTCAACCCACATGAAGAAGATTTAAGAGAAAATTTAGGAGAGGGGACAGTAAGTAACAGTCCTGTGAAAGGAAGTTTTAGTTGGATTTAAGATAATGAGAAGCGAGGGAAGAGACAGTAAAACGGATGGGATGGGGTTAGAAGGACAGAAGCTCTCATCCAAGGGTCTGCCTAACCGGTCCAAACAGAGAAAACGTCACAGTAAGACATCCTTAAACTATCCATTCATAGACTTGATACACTAAGAATTCCAAAGGAGGAACAGGGAGGTAAAACTGGGGTGAACGTCTCATGATGGCTGCCACGTAATACTATAGTGTCTAGTTACCGCTTCTAGCCTGCTACCCTCATTTACCATGACATTGAGACTCATCTAGTCTGGTCACATAGAGAACGTTGTCAATCATGCCATGTGGAGGAAGTTTTGTGTATTGAACCTAATTTCCTGCTTTTTGATGGGTAACACTGTTTCTAATTTTAGTAAGGGTGTCATATTAAATGTTCACTCCAGGTTAATAGCAGGTACCCTACAGAAATGAAAAACACTTTTACCAAAGTTACAATATCAATTCGTTTACTGACATTCTCCATATAAAGGAACAATAATCCCACCTAGGGTCTCAAAATATGTGCTTGCCTCCCTCTACCTGTTTCCTTCCCTCTATTGCCTCTTCCATTTCTTCCTCTCACTTTCCTATTCCCTCTCCGTTAATCCCCCCTCAGCACTTCAAAGCGGCCCGGGTAACATTTCTTTCCCCTTTTCAGTCTCCCCATATACTTCCCTCTACAACATTCATCCAGTTTTTTCTCAGCCTTACCCACTCATGTGCAACCTTAATGCTTCAAAGCACCCGTTGTGCCCAGCGCACGCTTTCTCGTCTTTCTATTCCTGTCCTTCCTTCTTTCTATATTATCTATCCCTTTTTGACCACTGTTATTTCTCACTCTTGTTCCCCTTCCCTGTTTTTCAAAGCTGCTCATTTTGAAATAACTTCTTGGCTTTTACCTCAACCCATGTCCTCATTTATTTTCCTTTCCTTGCCTTATTTCCTCCTTCATTCCAGTTTGTCTTCTTTCTT
The DNA here is from genome assembly GCF_964263255.1 of Lissotriton vulgaris. Classification (NCBI taxonomy): domain Eukaryota; kingdom Metazoa; phylum Chordata; class Amphibia; order Caudata; family Salamandridae; genus Lissotriton; species Lissotriton vulgaris. The sequence continues at coordinate 471,411,471 of NC_141697.1, forward strand.
TTCATCTCACGTTCCACTTCCTGTATCACTCCTATCCCCCAGCACTTGGAAGTTGCCCATAGCATGTGCCTTTCTAATTCTTCCTTTATGCCCTTCTTTCTTTCCCTCCACTGCATTTCCATCCCATCTTCTCAGCTTCCACCTTCCTCTCCCACTATTGTTACCCCTCACAGGGCTAGGAAGTGGCTGAGGGTGATGTAACATGTTCCCTCCATCTCCCCATCTGCTCATTCATTTTCCATTTATGACTACATTCTTCAAAGCATATGACATCTAGATGATCCTTGTAGTTGATCAGTTCTTCATTATAATTGAACTTCTTTCACTCTTTTTCTCTGTTCACTTCAAGAAGAAGTAACATCTGTCCTTACTAAATCCCGATTCGCCTGTTGATCTATGTCAAGTTAATTTCCTTCAGGCTTGCATTTCAGGGCTTTTGCCCACTTTTTCTAAAATAAAAAGCATTTCCCTGTCCTCTAGAGCAGTTCTTTCAGTATGGAAGGACAGTTGGTATGCCCCTTCTGCAAAAGGATAGCCTGGGTGTAAGTTTAATAGCAATTCATCAGCTGATTACAATGCTACTGGTAAACGTGATCGAATGTATCATTGCTAAACAGCTAGTAAATAATTTAGAAAATTTTAATACCCTAGATGCTTTACAGCTTGGTTTTCGCCATGGACAAGGTAGAAAAGAGGCCTTGGTGCTTGTCCTAGATGAACTGAGATTAGTCCTGAATGAGGACGTCTCAGCTGCCTTGATCCTTTTAGATCTTTTGGCAGTATTGGATAAAGTAGAGCATTCCATCCTACTAACCAGCTAGCCAGTCCGAAAATGAAGCACAGCTGTGCATGGTGTGGCTCCTTTCTTGAAGATACGAAACAATCTATAGCTTTATCTCCTTTTCAATCTAAATCTTCATCTTTTAAATGTGTAGTTCCCCAGGGATCTTCTCTTTCACCTTTGTTGTCTAATTCATATATGAGTGCATTAACGCTGATCTGATACGAACGATAGTTAGCAATCTTTTACCCCGATGATACCTAACTTTTTCACTCGGGTATTCTACCAAGGCCCTATTTCAACTTCTAACTTTACAAATTGCTTAAGGGGTGTTCAAGCCTGGATGTTGCAAAACTTTTTTAAACTAAATGCTAGTAAAACATAAGATCTGTTAGTGAGTAGACACTCCTTTCAACGAGGAGACAGGAGCTGAGCATCCTTCTTATGAGATGCTCCTACGCCTGTTGAAAAAGTCAGACTCTGAGATTAATCCTCAACAAAACCATCCCCTTCAGCCCTCACATCAACGACGTCTCCCAATTCTGTTTTAATAGACTTCAATGTTTGAGGGATACAAATCTCGCTTTCCTACTATCGGAGTCTTAGTTTCATGCACAATTATTTTGTGCCTCAATGTGGTCTACTATTGACTATTTCTATCTTTTATAAAAGGAGCTGTCAGAAACTAGCCTAGCTAAGCAACAGCGAATTAACCAAGCATTTGCAATGCAATAGGTCTCACAGTTACGAGAGTTTCAGCTATTGGCATTGTAAATAACAATGCCTTTTATTTATGTGTTTAAAACAAAAACAACAAAAAAGGCATTATTATTTGCAATGTCTATAGCTCAAACTCGTGTAAATGCGAGATCTGTTGCATTGCAAATGCTTGTTTTTCTTCTCTCAGCTCCAGTTAAAGCGATTCCTTAGTGAAGCTCACTACCCAAAGCCCATATTACTTAGAGGGCATGTGTGAAGCTCGGCCTTCCTCTCGACAGTTGCAAACACGCACTGGTACAAGCAAGCAAGCACTGGCAAGTTTAAATACTGTTCTCCACGAGAAGCTACAGGTATCACAAAAGGGAAATACAAACATCTCTGTACAAGGAAGCACAAACTTCCTTTCCGGGGTACCAGATGCGTCACCGCTACAGACCTCCCCATTCTGAGGCAATATAGGCTGCCCATCATAACGAACCTCACGAGAAACCAATCACTCCATCCAAAGAACTACAGCCACCCCCTCACTACAAAACACAGATATCGATCCTTGAGTAGCTAGCTGCAGGCATTCCTCAGAGGAACCACAGACATCCCCATTTACAGAACTGAGCTGTACCACCAGAAACATGCATTTCCCGCAAATAAATGTAAGTTGCATTTATTTTTCATCTAAAGTGTGTGCATTATATTTTGTATGCATTTACCCGCCAACAAAAAAGTTACAGAATAATTTGTTCTTTTTAGCCATATCTCCGACGCACCGCCAGGCTTGCTGACCACGCTCCCCTGCAGGATGACAGTTTCCATATACATTTTATGCACTTCGACCACTGTGTACCATCCAGCATCAGACCCGCTTTTAGCCTTCAGTAAATAGATGGCACCCCGCGTATAACCATTATTGACACAGGTGTCCCAGGCTTGCTATAGGGGTGGTATTACTAGATTGAGGTTTGGTATTTAAAATATTGATTATAGCATCCACAGACTGCAAATGGTTTCAGTAAGAAGACACATGGAGAAGTGAAAACTATGATGCTTAGAAACGTGTTGTCCATGCTTGGACTCTTTTCACAAAGAATAAAACTTCACATGATTCCAAGGTTAATAAATAAATAAAGCATATCTCTGTTGATGTGATTAAATGATGAAAGAATAAGAAATGGCTTACCTTCCTGGTGCTTCCGCCACCAGTGTTTATAAGAAGATATAGCATTTTGAAATAAGCTTGTGGCACTCAGGAAGGCGAGGTAAGCTGTGATGTACTAGTAACACGGGAGGGAGGCATCTGGTAGACGGCGGGAGCCCTGCTCTGTTAAAGAAGGTTGCACCGCGTGCTGAGAGGCAGCCATCGGCAGAGCAGGACCTCTGGTGGTCACAATAATACCGTGTGCCCTGCCTCACAGGATGCCTCGCATGAGGCACGTGCCGGCAGCCCTTGTTGATCGTGGGTAGTGCGTTGACGCATCCCCAGAATGTTACAGAGGACGGCTCCAGCCATAACAAGCTGAAAGCGACGTCGTGATCGTGCGAGCGTGCACATTGGCTGTCCAGACGCATGCTGAAAGACACGCCGTGTGCGTGCCCATGTGCTTTCCGGGGCCAAGCTGATACAGACGCCGTGAACATGCACATCGCCTGTTCGGGCACGCACATGTTTGGTCTCCCTTCGCGTACCAAACCGACAACAATAGTGTCGCCAAGTTGAAGCAGCGCATACGCTAAGTTGCCTAGGCGAGACCTAAAAATGTGCAGTCTGAAAATTCCCTCCTTTGCAAATAGACTAGAATGTTCCCAAGCGAGAAAGCATCACCATTGGCTCCCAGTCAAACAAGTACTTGGCTCTTTGTATTATGCACAGGATTTTCTATGACACTGAGCAAACATGTTTCATGAACACTTCAGTCAATATATTTTTAAACATATAAACTTTTTTAAGTCTGTGCCACATTTTCAAAAAAGTAGATCTGGAGGCCATTTTCTTAGCTTAATTGCCCCCTCCTGTAGAACAATCTCTCACTATTGATCAGAAGCATTTCCTCTCACTTAACTTGTAGAAACTCACAAATACCCTTCTCATCCTGTTTGCGTCTTTTTAGTCCTTTCCACTCAGTTGTAAGATCTCTGGAGAGCCTTCTCCTCTGATCTATATTTTAGGTTACTTGGGAGCTATAGTGACCTTTCCTCTTCTTTCCCAACTAGTCTACTGTTGGTTAGCACCAAGTGTGCTAGATTGGTGAACATGCAGTCTATAAGTAATCGTCTTCAGCAGTGAAAACGTCTCTGGTACAAAATCCTTCCTGTTTATTTCTGAACCCATGCCCTGAACCTCTAATTTGGTTGTACATCAAAACATTAACAACAGAAACATTGTGTTACTCAAATATGTCCTTTCATTTAATGCTTGGTACCTGTAGTGGAAACTCGAACACTCATTTTGCAGTACCAGAAATTGTCTGGTGGACTGGATTTTTGTTCATCGAATGTAAGGACGGGTTTGCGTTATTTAACCAGAACACAGCTTGGATGTGGGCTGCTGGTTCAGAGCTCAGTCCTTTATGTTTTCATTGGACTTTTGTTTTACGTGCTATTACAACTTGGTGAGGCTTTGAAGAAATAACAGATTGCAGAACCCTATACTTACTTGACTTTCTTAAAGTCCTGAAGATGGTCCCCGGAAATGATTTAGGAGGTACCGAAACGTTGACAGACTAGAAGCTCCATAGGGCAGTACAGGGCAGTGATGAAGGAACATAATGGACCCTCATTTTGAAATATAAGGACGGCATTGTCCCCTCCATAAGTGATTCCCTTGGACCTCGGTCTGACTTCCTTTGTTTTCCGTTTTGGGTCAGATGTATTGTATTTATGTTTTTAGAAGGACGTTGTGATGGGTAATGTGATTCACCTTGTGGGGGCACATATGGGGGTATCTGTATGACACTTTGTGATTCTTTGATATTTAATTTTCTCTATATAAAAATATCATGAGTCTTTATTTATTTTGGGCTGCTCTCTATTTGATTAGGATATTTTTTTAAACAAAAATCAAATTTGACTGTATAATTTATTCATTAATTTATGCAGAGTCCAAAGAGCATTTATTTTATTTATTTATTTTATTTAAAAAGTTTTATATAGCGCTAGCTTGACCCGTTTCTTTAGTGTGTCATTTTACCAAAATATCATGGCCAAAATTTCGAGGACCACAGTATCGAGAAAGTAAGTGCATAAATGCCAAGTATAGATTTACTATCCTTAACTCCACAACTATGTACTTGAAGATGTATATATTGTCAAGGTACATAAATGTGGAGTTAAGTAAAGGAAACACATACTTACCTATATATGCTTACTTTGATATTTTGGTCCTCTGAATTGTGATATTATTAATTTGCATCACCTACAGTTGTAGATAAGGCTTTATAACAGCAAAAGTGAATATATTAGAAGGCGCTGACAAAGCAATGATTAGATGAGTTTCTGTGTCGAATTGACCTCATCACAAAAATCTCAACTACCTAGAAAAAACAGCAATACTTAGCAGTTATGTTTAGCTTTTGTCTCTCGGAGGTTAGACACTAGTTGACCTGACAAATGGAGGTTGTTGAACTTGTGGGTGTTATATGCAGATTGTTCATTACTCAGCGTTAATTAAATAAACATTGACTGTTGGGGAGGTGGCGGGAGGAGGTTATACAGTGGGCCACTGTTGAGAGGGAAGCGCTGCAACGTGAAGGGTATATAGGATTAAGAAAGAAATCGATATCAATGGACTGGGGTCAGTTATTAGAACATTTCAAAATACAATCTACAACCCTTACTGATGAATGAGGTATCATTTAGGTGATAGCCCGTGTTCTCCTCTCCGCTCTCTTCCCTCCCCCTTGCTTCCCCCCTCCCCCTCTGCCTAGTCCAGCAGCCCTCCACCCTGCCTTTCCTGATAGATATAGGAGGCAGACACTCAGTTGGTAGTAGTTCAGTTTTTTATTGTTATTTTGCTGTCGTGCTTGATTAAGATTCATTATGCGTTTTTCTGTGGATAGATATTGCATATATGATTGTAGCCTGCATGACACTTAGCTAGGTATGACATCTTTCAAAGTCTTTTCCGCTGCTATTGTATACGTGATCACTGTGCACAAATGGATACTATGGAGGATAATACTATTATACTTCTCACTGTTAACATATAACTTGGTACACCTTAGATTCGAAGGATGCCGATGATCACATGTATACATGATGTAATGTATTCACAGCTGTAAACAACTTAAACTCATTAAAGTTTGAAAATCTTGAGTGACTGTTAACTGCAGCCACCGAACCCCGTTTCCTCACACTGCTGACAAGTACTCTTCTCAAATCAAAGCAGTGTGATGAAAAAGGAAATTGTAGAGAAGAGCGGCCATTTTGTCCCACCGCAACCCAACTTGACAGTCCTGTCTTTTAGATCATAGTGGATGCAAGGGTGGGAGCGGTCAAAGGAACAATTATGAGAGAGATGCTCGGTGAGGGCACAGAGAGGTCCGAGGAAAAAAAACTGATCTTTCTCACAGCTGGTCTCCTAGAGAGACTGGGTGCACCTCTGTGGCCCGGCAATCTTGGTCACCGCCCACCTCAACCAAGTTTAGGACTGGACTAGCACTACATTTTCGCTCATTAACTTCTGCCTACCGGGGTTGGGAAAAAAGGTGGGAGGTAAGCTACTGTCCCACCCTGAACCACAAACTGCTTGGTTCGTGGGCAGAGTTTGTGGTTCGTGATTTTGTGCTAGGAAACGCCTGAAATCTGTCCATTTATTTATGTCAGAACGGGAACAGATTTGTGTGTGCTCATATCCGCTTTGCAAGTGAACTGGGGGGAAAAGGAGCATTTCGCTTCTTTCACAATGAGGTGATTTTTTTTTCTCTCTGGCCTCTCTCCAAATCGCTCCGTGGCCAAATGAGCAGCTAACAGCTTATTATTAATAAATGAACAAGAGACAGCTGTTTACAGAGACTCGTGATTAAAAGACACGTGTGGAGGAGATTTCAGAGTTTCCCTAACCTGCACTCTTTAAAAGCATGATCTGTTTCCATAAGGGTCTTATCCAGTTAAAGTGAATTTATTAGACAATTTCCTAAGCATACAAGAAAGAAAACGTAATATCCTGGCTGTTTTGATAAGCTGCACAGCAGTGGTCATGCTTCCCTTTCATCTCCCCATACAGTTGGTGGATGGAGCCATGTCTAAGGTATCGTTTAAAATGAAAACATGTAATGTCCCCTGTGTTGTTTCAAATCTTACCCTGGTAAGTCTATTAGTTCTCTTAAGGGATGCGTCATGGGGACATACGCCCATTGTAGAGTTAGCGATAGCTTAACATGACTCCTTCCTGGGTCATAGGTCACTGGTTTGTTTACATTGCAATATGAGAATGAATGCACTTTCCCGGGGGGCAATGACAGCTCTTTGATGTTTTTAACAATAGAAGTCAAAATCAAAAAGAAAGGCCAAGGAAAAAGAAACATTATTTTACAGGCGTTCCCTGTAAGTGCAGTTAAAACAAACTCCTTTTGTTCCTGTTTTTTTTGTATTTTGCATGCTTGCAAAAAATTGATGAACTAGTTTAGCAAGGCTTACTTAACTCCTTAAAGGTGGGGCAGAGTTACAAAGAAGAAAAGGCCTGTCATATGCCCAAAAGAAGAACATAGTGAACATTACAAACCGAATATGAAACACAACAAACGCATCTACTGCAGGGTTCCAACCATTTGTAATTTGGGTTTTAAATGTAGCACCTTTCTTGACCAAATAATATTTTTCTTTAGTACAATTTTCCACTCCAATTTACAAAGTTTTTTGCTCCAATGCTTAATAAAACCTTTTTTTACATCACAATATGGCACGAAGGTTAACGACACACCACCATGAGATAGTTTAAAGGAACTGTCCATGGCAATATTTCAGGTCATACCACACACAACACCATAATTAGTCAATCTGTTCTAGACTTTCAAGTTCAATGTTTGGGTTCAAGCAGTAGAGGTCTGTATGAAAATCCAGTGCTGCATGAAAGTTGAAAGATAAGTAAGTGCCATATTTAGTGCGGATCAAACACCTATGGGGTAATTGGTTGCGCTCTTTCTAAAAAGTCCTTTTTTGCACAACAGTGTAGTAATGACCCAGTGCAATCTTGATTGATGTTTGTCCTTGAGGTACAACCTCCAGTACGTATTGCAAAGCGACACCAGTTGTCCAAGAGTAAGAAATGTAAACTTGTTATGCAGTTCTATGGCAATGTATGCATTGGAACGCACAGGGAGACTATAATGCGATATTCCATTTTAGCTCCTGGTTTCATTGGACTCCTACATTTCACTCAAACCAAGTCACACTATTGTGGTAATCCTAACTGAGTGAAAACCTACCTATTTACTCCGCCCTGTTATGCACCTTTTGAACAGACTATAAGGGAGTTGGCGCTACACTATGTAAACAATTTTCTGCACGGTTCAGGTAAACTTTTCAGGGCAAAATATATTCAGTGCAGCAAAGTTAATCCACGCTGCATTTGCGCCGATTTCGTCATGAAGTGGTTCTTGGAGTCACGTGAGTGCCACACTAAATAATATCAAATATTGGCCCTGCAATAGTAACTTGATTATTCATTTTAGAGACCGACCTTGTTCCAAAATAAGAAAGTTACTTTGAAGTGTCCCAGAACGTGTAGGCATATCCTTACTTTACTCCACCAAGCCTCTGAGGCCCCAAACCCCCCCCCCCCCTCCTGCTTTGTCTTCTCCTAGGATAGGTGGTAGAACCATCATCATCCAATTGGTGCAAAGCTCCAGTTTTCCTAGATAACTACCTTGCATGTTCTTTGAATCTACATATTTATAGGTGTATAAAAAAGGCCTGCAAATTATATTTAAGTCTGTTTTGCACACGCTTCTACCCAGAACACTGTTGTCTGCTTAAGTAAGTACCACCACCCAAGATCGTTTAACAAACCAAGGAAAAAGGGCAGTTTATTTGCAATTGCTGAAAGGGGCTAGTGCTCAAATGCAGGCAAACTGGGTTTTCGCCGCTTGTATCATTAATGCATGAAGCAACACGGTAACAGACATAAACCTTCAATGAAAGTGACTCACACTGGGTCATTAAGGGGCTTATCCAAAAAAGCATTGCCAATAGATCTTGTCTTTGGGAATTGTTTGCTTTGCCAAAGACTTGTGTCAATGCTCTACTGCGTCGTGATTTTTCCTGACACAGTGTAACATCGTAAAAAAAAAAAAAAAAAGATGTTATGATGTGATTGCATAATTCCATTAGAGTGCTCTCACGTGATGTATGTACACCAGCGGAATATTGCGGGCGTCATCTACTTATATTTTTTATTTACCAATTCAAGATGTTGGAAGCCACTTGGATAAATAAATACAAAAATAAACACTGTTTTTAGAGCTAAAGTGCAACTATTTAAAAAAAAGGATTGAGGGCGGGGTTAAGGGAGGAGCCAATGGCCATCACATGGGGGTGAGGAGAGGAAATAAAGCACTCCTGGAGGGAGAGAGCAACAAGGGAGCAGGGGCAGAAGAGTGGGGAACAGAAGAAAAAGGAGCACTGGGGGCCAGGGAGAAGCGCATTAGTATGCGTAAGCAACAAAAGTAACAACAACCTAGAGAATGTGGGAGAAGCATGTGAGAGGGATCGAGAGAAGTACTCCAGAAAGGAACATGGAATGTGGGAAATTTCGTTTTTTGGGAGGGAACACATAGGGAGAAAAACACACGTACTATCATGAAATGCTTAAACAGAAAGAAAAGAAGTTCCTTAAAAGTAAGCAGTGGAAGGATACGAGCCAGCTATTAAGTGAGAAGGATCAGAGACATGCTCCAAGGGATGGACAAAGACAAGATGGACAATTTGGGACAAGGAAGCCATCAAAAATAGCTAAGCAAATGAGTGAGACAATTAAGCCACCCAATGGTAAGCAATAAGGTGGCTGTAAAACCCTGTAAGTTCTTGCTAAGCCCATTATAGACCTTTTGCAAACTGACAGTTTGTCCTGTTGAAATTTCATGATGAAAATTGTTTACTATAAACCCACCAGTTAGGCAACTTCATAAAATGGGAATTTTAATTAGTCAGAAACGTGATGCCTGATAAATGGAGAATGGTTATCTAACCATATGCTTGTTCAACATACCACCCATGAAATATAGTATAATTGCCTTGGTCCCAGTCAGAAAAATCCTGTAACTGTACACTATTGTATTCTAGCGGTGAAAAGTGAATTCAGTGGATGCAATCCAACCACCTCAAATGCAACACAGAAAGACAGAGATCATGCTTTTAGGTAAGACCAATGCCTTCATGCCGATAACATGATGGCCAGATTATAGACCCCCTGTCCCCTAACCCCTCCCCCCCTGGTTAACGGTAAAACACTATCAAACTAGTTAAAAATCTATCTGTAAACATTGTTGCTGCTCTATCGTTTAAGACACAAGCTCATGCAGTCGCAAGAACATGCTTCAACTTAATAAAATCACACAAACAATCTTTGATTATCTCCCACTTGCAGCTAAAATGAGAGTTGCAGTTGCACTAATTACTATCAGACTGAACTATTGTAACAGTCTATATGCAGGCACGACCAGACAAACTCTTCAAAACCTGCAAGTAGTGCAGCTTGCAGCCGCTAGGCTCGTGCTGAAACTACCACGTTGCTCCTCCACCTCAGTTGCCCTCAATACCCTCCATTGGCTCCCTATACAAAAGAGAAATGTATTTAAATCCTTCTGCTCACTTTCAGAGCAAATATCTAGCTGCTTGATTCACTCCCCTTACCCCCTCCCGCACCCTCAGATCATCCTCAGCTCATCTTCTTAAACCTCCTACATTTAGGTGTAAGACCAAAGGCTGGAAATCCTTTGCAGTCTTAGGAACAAAGGCTTGGAATCAACTCCTTAAGCAGATGAGATTTATTGACTCTGAACACAGGTTTAGGAAAAATCTTTAAACTTGGATGTTGTCATCTACACACTCAATATGGCAGGCACGTATCCAATAAGGTCAGTATCCGTTCTCCCTTATTGTCGCGAAATCCTGCTCTTACCCATGTAGCGCCAGGATGCTCTTAAGGGAGAGAAATAGCGCTCTACAAATATTCAATACAAGAGGCCTAGGCTAGAGTATCAGCCTCAGTATTATACTACTTATTAACACTAGGAACACTAAATACCCCTTACAATCCCTTATCAATACCCATCACTAAAACATAAAGCTCTTTACCACGTCTATTTAAGTTTCATAACTATATATTTCTATCTCTCTATCTAGATAGACTGACAGAGATAGAATATCTAGACAGACAGAAAGATAGACAGATACACAGACAGAGAGATAGACAGAGAGAGAGCTAGATAGATAGATAGATAGATAGATAGATAGATAGATAGATAGATAGATAGATAGATAGATAGATAGATAGATAGATAGATAGATAGATAGATAGATTTTATAAATATATGTATACATATTACACAGTGAAGTTCGGCACTGTGTAGTACAGTTAGGTCAGAGTTTCCATAAGTAGAGTGTTTTTTTTGTTTTGCTACTAACTTTGGTGCACTTTTATGAATTTTCGCGAAACTTTCCAAAAAGAAGTTCATCTACCTCAGCTACATCCTCAAAAGTTTCAGGGTAATCCATCAAGTCAGGGTTGACAAAAAAGGGGGCTCAAAACATTTTCTTTTCATGCAATTTCCCATTGGAATTTTGGGAAGTGATATATAAAAACGACTGGACAGAATTACACTAAATTTGGCAGAAAGCTAGATCTTTACTCAGTGCTTTGGTGTAAATCTGTTCAACCGTTTTTGCAAAATTTATGGTCACAATTTTGTAGTATCTGGAGGATTGGTACCACAGTACTACAAATTAAAAAAATTAACCACTCTGATTGGCTGAGAGTTTTTTTTTTATCAGTTGGCCCCTTCAGTCCGCAAGAAGCAATCTAATTGGCTGGTTGCTACATCAACAGAAATGTTGCCACCATCGTTTCAGGATTCGGTCTCCGTGCCCAAAGATTTTAAGAAAAAGAATATATAAGTACAGATCAGGCCTACCCCAACCCCTTGGCCCTTACTGGGGCGGGGTTCCCGGAGGGTTCCTTCTGGCGCCCAAACAACAATTGCATTGCGGGACCCACAGTACTTCCACAGGACTCAGCAAGGCCTCCATGTGGTCCTGCAAGACCCAGCACGGCCCTCATGTGTGGTCCCTCTGGTGTACCAAGTATTAAAAAGTAAAGCTTGCACGGTCCCTCTGTACCTTGGATGGCTAATTGTGCAATGGTACTCCAAAAGTACAGCAAAACAAAAAATTATGCAAAATTTGAAAACGTGGTGTGGGTGATGGCCATAGTCGGTTGCCTTCAGTTGTGTGCAGCAGCGGTTGGCTACAAGGCCACACCCCTAGCTAGGCCTTGCTTCACACATAGAGATGGCCAAATCCCACTACACACAGCCTTCAGCAATGTGGAGCGGCCCTGTACCCAACTCACTGCTGGAAGCCAGCCCCTACAGTGCACAGCCTATGGCCTGACCAATGGCAGTTGGTCGCAGAGTCTGGTCGATAACTATACATGTCTAATTTTTCTTTAAAATGTGTTTTGGTACCAAATGTATATATACAAAGGTACTAAAACTACTTTTGAACTACTTATCTGTGATGTAATGACTGCAATATGCTTGCCTGAAATGTAATGGCTGCGACGTAAAGACTGCACACCAGAAAGTTAACAGGATATAGCTAGTCTAGTAGAAAGTCCAATATATGTTCCAACATTTTGCCTGTAGAGTGACCTGCAAGAAGGAAGGTGGTGTGATTGTTATTTTGACTTCCTGTTTACCGTGAAATACAACTTTTGGGTGGACTGGTATCCACATCCAATCACATCCAGGGGCTTAAGGCAGTTTGGCGAAAGCCAGGTACCTTTATATCTCGGATCTTGCATCTGCATGGTATAAGATAGTTTACATGACGGTTCTTGATCCCTATAAGTATTCAAGACTCCTGTAGTAGCTTATGAGCTTTAGGGTATTCCAATTAACTTGAGATCTGCTCTGGTACTTTCTGAAAAAGAGTAATTAAGTCCTTTATAGAGTTATGCTTGCAATACAAGCTATCCAAGAGGATATTCTCTTTTACACAGCATTATACTTAAGTAGAACCAGAATCTGAGATAAGTGTTGCTAAAAACTTCACAGCGTGGTTTGACCTTGAATAGTAACTTTGAAGATTGATGTATATTTTGCCTTTTGTGAAAAGCAGTCAAATATGTAACTGATTTTATTTCGGGACAAAATCTAATACCGACACCAACCTTTTTTGAGCAATTTAAATAAGTACCTGACCCCTAAAACAGACAACAACTCCCGATTTTTTTTTTATTTATGTGAACATTTCATTGAACGTTTAGAGAGAATTTAGCTGCAAAGGTGCACCCTTTCAGGACAACTGATAAATGTGTGGGATAATAAGTGTACTAAGAGCTTGGAAAGTATTAAAAGACATTTAATAAAAGCATGTCATCTTTAATCATTTGATGAAAAATGGTCACTTTTGAATGTGAATGCAAATGTCCTGACTTTGGTTGTTATGATGACTTAAAAGGATTATATTGAGTTTGAGGTAATTACTAAGGGGCCAATTCGGAAAGGCACTTAGGAGTTTATGTGGTAGCACACTTGTAGTAAAACGTCATGTACTCATGAATGCCTGTATGAATTTGCCCTATAATATTTCATTTAACCCTAAATCAATGTTTTGCTGGCTTTTTGACTTAATGGTCGCTCTTTTGGCACATTTAAAATCATTTTTCATGCTCAATATAGTCCAAATCATGGGGCCAATTTACAAAGGATCTTATGAATATGTGAGGTAGTACTACAGGAGTACTGCTTTGCATACTCACTGAGAATGTGAAGTGGCTAAACTGGAATCAAGTAGGAATTGCTTATTTTAAAGGGTGATGCATAAATGACAAACCTTCCTTTCGGGTAGAGAGTTTGCATTTAGTGTAGACCACAAAAAATGTATTACTATCTTAATATATGATGATTCTGAAACCACGTCACCAAGAATTACAAAAAGTGCAGGTGTACGTATTTAGGGCAGAACAGGTTCCGGGAAATTTAAGCATTTGTGCTGAATTTCTTTCAAGAGCCCTTTAACTCCAAAAAATGAGTTGTCCATGGATAAACATCTCATGACGAAAGTTTACAAACTAGTACCTTCTTAGGCTCTTAGCATTGGCCCATGATGGTCACGTTGACATGTTAATCACAAAAAGGAAATGGATTCTGGTGGCCAGCACTGGTGAAGTATGTCCAGAGATTGAGTTTACATTGCAAGGTGAAAAAAGTATTTTTAAAAATTGGTAATAAACCCCAGGAAGCCAATAGAGCTTCCAGACAGTCCCTGAAAAACAAGTTAGACACGAATTTCAACTGCCTAATTAGTAACATGGCTGAGAAAATGAAGTATGCTGCTGATCTCATAAATTTTAACCATACATAGATGAAACTGCAAACTTGCAACTGAAAGGGTAATTTACGTTTTATGAGAAATGTTGGGAGGTTGTAGATTGATTCAAATAATTAGGGTAAGGTGGGTAGCTCACCCAAGGAGAAGATGTTGAAGGTGATCCATGTGAGTTGCGAGGAGGGATTGATGTGATGATATTGTGAGTGGCAGAGTTTATTGGCAACTTTGTAGATCTTAAGGGTCTATAGCTCATTTAGGATGGTGTATTTCTCCACAGAGTAAGCCATAAGAGCAGCTGGCATGGAATTTCATTGCGTGGCACAGAACCCTGTTCTGCTTACAGTTTTGTTGATAAAGAATATTAATTAGGAGGTGGGGTGGAGCAGGGGACTTTTTCAGAAAGTATTTATCTATTTATCATTTATATCCGCATTATTTGTTCTTCTGTTGCTGGATGACTCACTTGCTATAAGTTGGGAGTTAATGTGCTCAAAATTTGAGTGGTACATGGGCGTCAGCTGCTAGGCGGTTGTGGTTGAAGTTGTATTTGTCAGAGGTGGTGGATAGCACCAAGAGGACATCATGCAGTGCATTGGTGGGGAAGTTCTTGAATGATCTTGTGAAGACCTCAGTCCGCTTCCTTACTCCTTTGCGTGTAAGTGAAATGTGGTGCACGAAGAAAGCCACAATTGCATGCTACCTATATGGAAGGATACTTTTAAAATAATAATCAAGGGTGTTACCTTCGGTGTGCATCAGACGAATAACACATTGGGTGATGTTGGAGGTCCCTATCGCAGAATCATAGGAGCATTTCATGTTCCAGGTTGCAGACTGAAGTCAATGAGGGAGATGCTGTTGATGTAGGAGGTGGAGAGTTGACATATGAGTGATGAAATTAGAGTTCAATCCAGGTGACCAGTTTATTGGCTAAAGTGTTGGGTATGGATTGCTTCAAATGCAGAGGTGGAAGGAGTGGGAGCTCAGGGTTAGGGCAAATCCACAGAACAGGGTTGTTTTCATTGTATCACTCTAATTCCTCATCCTGCTTTGCTTAGTCTATTTCTGTACTGGGTAATGCAGTCTTGTGGAAATATGTGTAATTGTGGGGTAGAACAAAGTTTCTACAACAAAAATATTATCTAGGTTAAGCATAGTGATAAAGTCTAGATGTTTGCTGCCTACAAGACTGCATTGTTCGTGCATATTAGCATGAGGTATTGTGGGTGTTCCGCTTGTGTGGAGGAAAGAGTTCAGTGGGATATGTCAATTAAGTTGTAAGATGAACGTGTGTGTGTTCAACAAGAGTATGTGTGCTGATTACATGCCCATGTGATGGTTGGAATGGTGTCTAGAGTGGAGGTTATACACACATGTTCTGCTTGGTGTGGAGTGTTGGATGGGTGATAGGATGACCTCTCTCTCCAAGTCATTACGGACATTGTTTCCAGTGCCGGAGTTTCATGTGAGAAACAAATGCATTGTGGGTGTTGTAGCCTTAAATAATTTCCATTGAACTAATTATACTAAAATAACAGAAAATCGTGATTTTAGGAGAAAAGTTTAAGACTGGAGTATGCTATGACGTGGAGTGAGTAATGTTTATGGTAAGATATAGGGCACAGGATATGAAAATGCCCTTGCATATTTGGAGACAGAACTTGTTTTCTGTGGAAGGGTGTAAGTTTAGGGGGAAATCATTTTGCAACAAAAGTGAGCCATTTGTGTACAGAATGTTTTATGGCAAGTTTGATCGTATGTCATATGAACAGCTTTCTGTAAATATCACAGCCCTACCACTTTTGTGGGAGTTTAAAACTTGAAGTGCAGAAGCATAGTGGAGAATCATCTGCCGCAGTTGGGAGGAAATACCTGGGAAGTTGACAAAACCATCTTTGTAAGTTCACTGGATTCAGGGTTGTGACCACTAAAACACCATATTTTGCTTGCAGGTACAAGTGGGCATGGGTGTGCTTTAGGCAGAATGCAAAGCTCTAGGGACATTCGGCTCCACACGATCTTGCTTAGAGAGAGTGCTGTGATATCAGAGGCAGGTGCTGCTCTGTTTTTAATTTCCGTTTGACTGGAAGTGCTGGAATCCTGAGTAGACACAAATCAGTGTTGAAGACTTCTCTGGACTGCACAAGGACTTTGATTTCAGGGGACCACCAGAGAATGGGCCAAGAGCCTGAAACAGAGGGCACAGTTTGATTACACTTGTATATAAGCAGAACTCCGGAAACTTTTCATAAGTGGGCAGAGTTACTGGAACCTTGCCACAAGATTTCAAGATGGTCTAGTAAATGGAAATATAGGCTTAGACATTTTTGAATCAAGAACCAGATTTCTGGCTGTGGAGGCATCCTTCAGGCTGGCACAGGCAAACATGGGCTGGACTTAGTGGTATCTTATACTGCAAAATGTTTTACACTCTTGGTTAAGGGCTCAGGCAAGACATAGCTGACTATACAGATTCAATATTGCACACAGCCTCCAGGTGGATATTTTGAAGGTTTTAGAGCACCATACTTTCCTATAAGTCCCAATTTAGAACCACCAACTGGGAGAATCCACATAATTGTGGCAGACTGCATCGAATCAGGAGCAGATCTAATTTTTCCTTATTTTTTATTTCCTTTGTTTCTTAATTTTTGTGCTTCATCTTTTCCCATTGAGTTTTATCTGTAATATTTTTCTTTACCTTTAACATATGAACAGCTCATCTATTTTCCTTTACGTTTCCTATTACATGTGTTCTTTACTTCTTACTGAATTGGTTTTAAGCACTGCAGCCCAATGCAATTTCTCTGATTAATATCCTCTTCTACAGGTAAGGTGAAAGATGACAGAACTCATTAAAACTTTTTTTACCATTGGGGACTAGAACCCTGGGTGTTTCCAGAGGCACAGTGAAAGAGAGCTCCTGCTGCAAGCGAATAACATGATGGGAAGCAGGGGTTACCCAAGCAGATGCCAACCGGACAGACACATACACTGCATGTTAGCCATATACACAGAAAGTGACAAAAAGAAGAGTGAAAAGCATTTGATTGTAGTAAGTTTATCAGAAAATTGCCATGTGTAGCTTAAATTGGCTGAGCATGAGGGATGCTAGTGGAAGCAATGCAGGGGAAACACCAAGAAAGCTGAATTATGAGATAAAGAGTAAGGTCTAATCACCGCATCACCCACGATATCACGATATCACGAGTCTCCTGAGGCGGAAGCCGGGAGTGTGCAGTCACTGTTTTTAACTTTATTTGTGATACTTTGTAAAACTCACCTTTTTAAAAACTTGCTTTGTTTCGCTAGAACAGCGTGATACTACGCTGCAACGTTTCCCCTGACAATCGCCACTTCCGAGGGCGAGGCGCGTCATTCGGACACGCCCACCTCAGCGGGCCACGCCCCTCCCTGACTATAAAAGAGCGCGCAGCTAAAAAGCGCGACTCCCACGATATCACGAGTCTCCTGAGGCGGAAGCCGGGAGTGTGCAGTCACTGTTTTTAACTTTATTTGTGATACTTTGTAAAACTCACCTTTTTAAAAACTTGCTTTGTTTCGCTAGAACAGCGTGATACTACGCTGCAACGTTTCCCCTGACAATCGCCACTTCCGAGGGCGAGGCGCGTCATTCGGACACGCCCACCTCAGCGGGCCACGCCCCTCCCTGACTATAAAAGAGCGCGCAGCTAAAAAGCACGACTCCCACGATATCACGAGTCTCCTGAGGCGGAAGCCGGGAGTGTGCAGTCACTGTTTTTAACTTTAT
The DNA here is from genome assembly GCF_964263255.1 of Lissotriton vulgaris. Lineage (NCBI taxonomy): Eukaryota > Metazoa > Chordata > Amphibia > Caudata > Salamandridae > Lissotriton > Lissotriton vulgaris. The sequence continues at coordinate 471,429,287 of NC_141697.1, forward strand.
TTGTGATACTTTGTAAAACTCACCTTTTTAAAAACTTGCTTTGTCTCGCTAGAACAGCGTGATACTACGCTGCAACGTTTCCCCTGACAATCGCCACTTCCGAGGGCGAGGCGCGTCATTCGGACACGCCCACCTCAGCGGGCCACGCCCCTCCCTGACTATAAAAGAGCGCGCAGCTAAAAAGCGCGACTCCCACGATATCACGAGTCTCCTGAGGCGGAAGCCGGGAGTGTGCAGTCACTGTTTTTAACTTTATTTGTGATACTTTGTAAAACTCACCTTTTTAAAAACTTGCTTTGTTTCGCTAGAACAGTGTGATACTACGCTGCAACGTTTCCCCTGACAATCGCCACTTCCGAGGGCGAGGCGCGTCATTCGGACACGCCCACCTCAGCGGGCCACACCCCGTGACGCCCTCCCCCCCTCAGTCATAAAATATGTGCCTCGCCAGGAAGCGCAGCGGACGAGCGCAGCGGGAGCGCCGTTTGCGCGCCGAAGGCGCGCCTAAGGCAAGCCCGTCTGCGCCCGTCTGCGACCAGACTGCGGCCGGGGCCAGACATGCTGCCAAAAACGCTACATCTGGAGGACAGATAGTTTGGTCCGGGGAGGATTTAAAGGTACTCAACTTACCATCTAACTGTTGCCCCCATTCTATAGACCCAGCAACTCATGACCCCGCCCAAACTTGCAGCAACTGTGGGATAACAATCGTCAGCGCCGCCCCCGCATTGCAGCCCTGCCCTAAAACCCCCCCTCACATCTACATCAAAGCGGGCCTACTTAATTGTAGATCCCTTGTCAAACACACTGATGAGATTTGGATTTTATTAGAAGAGCAGAACTGGGATATCCTGTTCCTAACTGAAACATGGATTAAAGAGGACAGTCTGTCCTCTACCGCTTTGGCTATCCCTCTGGGATTCAAAATATGCCTCGCCAACCGGCCTGGGACAAAAAGAGGCGGTGGTGTAGCGATTATTTTTAAAGAGCACCTAGCACTAACATCCTCGACTGCCATGACGATTCAAGGTATGGAAGGTCTTCACTTCTGCTTTCAAGTTAGTCCTCAGCTCTCACTAGCAGGGCTAGTGATTTATCGCCCCCCGGCCAGCGTAGATTCCATCCTCACTTCCCTATTAGATACAATAGTTCAGAGTTCACTTCTTCATCCCCTTTTTCTAGTGGTGGGTGATTTTAATATCCATATGGATAAAGTAGAATGTGGCTTAGCAGAGACACTCCGAACAACACTAGATGCGGCCGGTCTCAGACTGATCAATGAGGGCCCCACACATACTGGGGGCCATACGATCGATCTCATCTTTACTAACATTAAGGATGTGCGACCTGAAAAACCTCTCCCTCTGATATGGTCAGATCATTCACTTATCACATTCACTCTGAACATCCAAAGCGAGATCAAGGTGTCTAGTAAGCGCTATTTTATGAAAAGACAATGGAATAAACTGACCCCCGAGGTTATGCTCCCAGCTCTGACACGCACCTCTCCCCTCCTGACATATAATCCCAATAGGGACGCAGTGCTACTTAATGAATGGATAGGAAGAATGGTATCCTCTATTGCCCCGGCCTCTCGTGCTCTATCTAAAAGAGAATCCCCTTCAGCACCCTGGTTCTCGCAGGAACTTAGAGAAGAGAAAGCGGCCTGTAAGAAACTGGAAAGACTCTGGAGAGAAAATTATGGTCTAGAAGAAAAAGCTACATATAGGGATGCATTGAAAAAATTCCGGAAAGCCATTAGGAATAATAAAAAACACTTCTATGCGGACTCGATTAGACAGGCAGAACAATCCAGCAAACAAGTGTTCAAAGTTGTACAGTCCTTCCTCAAACCTCAATGTATTGAAAGAGAGGTTACCCCTACACCATTACTTTGTGAGCAAATCTCAGATTACTTCGACCACAAAATCAAGAAAGTATATGAGTCCTTCGGTCCACCTATAGACACTGAGAAACTAGACACAGCGTACAATTGCGAGCCAAAAGAAATCCTCACACAGTTCACGCATGTCCCTCTGAACGAGGTGAGGCAAGAGCTCAACCGTTGTAAATCCGGCTCACCCGATGACCCCTGCCCGGCTAAACTTTGGAGCGCTATAGCGGACTCGGTAGCGCCCATACTCCAAAGTATCTGGAACTCTTCCATTGCATCAGGAATTTTCCCGGACGCCTGGAAGCATGCCACGCTCCTCCCCCTAAAAAAAAAACCAAATGGGGATCCAGATGATCTGACGAACCTCCGCCCAATATCCCTCCTAGCCGCGCCGGGAAAAATGCTGGAAAAAGTAATACAACGCCAACTGAGTAAATTTGTGGAAACTAGCAACATTCTCCATGAAACTCAGTCTGGCTTCCGGCCCGGTTTCAGCACTGAAACAGCGCTCTTAGAGGTAGCCGAGTCAGTGAGGTGGTCGATGGATGCAGGAAGTTCAGCTATGCTGGTACTCCTGGATCTATCGGCCGCCTTCGACACGGTGGACCATGCCAGATTACTTAGTCGACTGGCAGAGACAGGCATTCAAGACCACGCGTTGAGCTGGATTAATTCCTATCTATCTCAGAGAACGCAGAAGGTGGCACTCGGGACGATCTCTTCCACACCAAAAATCCTCAACTGTGGAGTCCCGCAGGGCTCGGCCCTCAGCCCTCTCTTATTCAATATCTACCTGGCCCCCCTCTTCACGCTCATTGCCAACTGGGGTGTTAAGGCAATTTCATATGCCGACGACACCCAGTTGGTATTCCCTTACACGGAAATGACTCAGGAATCTTTTGCAAATTTTAAAGGCTGTCTCCAGGACATTGCACACTGGATGAATACCAACAAACTAAAATTAAACGCCAACAAAACCGAGGTCATCTTCTTTGGTAAAGGCCCTGTCCCCGCCCCAGAGCTATGGTGGCCGGTGGAAATGGGTCCCTCACCCTTGCCCAGTCATTCGGCAAAAAATCTTGGAGTGAGATGGGATGATAAGATGTCTTTCTCTTCCCATATCCAACAAGTGGCCGGATGCTGCCTAAGTAAATTAAGAAACCTCCGTAAATTTCTTTAACTCCTTCCCGAGAGCTGCAGAAAAATGGTAGTCCATGCAACTGTCACTTCACGGCTGGACTACGCCAATGGTCTTTACCTGGGCCTCCCCAAATTCTTGACCCATAAACTGCAGGTGGTTCAAAATGCGGCTGCGAGGCTGTTACTGCAAATTCCATTCAAACAGTCGGTCTCTCCGCATCTTCGAACCATGCATTGGCTCCCTGTCGCCAACCGGATAAAATTCAAAGCCCTGACACTCGCGTTTAGATCTCTGCATGGCTCTTGCCCACTCTACCTAAAAAAACGCCTTCTTAGGTATACACAACATCGTGTACTACGGTCTAATGACCGTATCCTGCTGGCTGTACCACGAGCAAAAAAGGCACGCCTTGGTGGTCGCACCTTTTCAGCAAATGTTTCTGCGCTATGGAACTCCCTACCTCAAGCAATCCAGCAGGCCCCTTCTGAACCCTGCTTTAAGAAGCTGCTAAAGACGTGGCTCTTCTCCCAGCCGCGCTAGGTCTCCCACTCCTGCCCCTGGACCTCTGTGATACGTTTTACAGCGCCGGGACACCTCCTTGTGAGGTAGCTGTTCGCGCTCTATAAATTACATTATTATTATTATTATTATTGAGTGCAAATAGGGTACTCTACATTAAAGTGGACCCTGAAATTCCCACAGTCAGTCAACGAAGCATACAAAATGGAGAATACCAAAAAAAGGTGTCCAGTAAACCAGGGACCAGAGTGTTGTTGACTAAGGGGTCAATGATTATGTGGTAAATAAATAAATAAATAAATTTACCGGACTATTTTTGTATACATTACGTGACAATAAAGATAGCTCAAAAATGAGAGGCAGAGTCCGTGGTATCTGAGTCATACGGGCTTTAATTAAATACCCCGGGGTATTGGACATCGAGTTCCATCACCACTAAGGTTCAGGAAGGATATTCAACATTTTATTAACATCACACATTATATATAGTAAAACTGTATAATTGAAATGAATACAGTAGGCGTAACAGGTGAAAAGAGAGAGATAAGAACACATGTGCGTAACAGGAGGCGTGTAAAAGGGCGTACACATAGGCGTGTACTTGACGAGTCGGAGAAAACGTCACAAGTAGGTGGATGCTTAGAGAAAGTTTGCAGAATCAGCAGAAACCTTTGATACAGATGCGCGCGCAATTGAGCATGACGTGTAACTGGGGAGAACTGGGGGCTTGACTTTAGCACTAGTAGAAGAGACTGATGTCTGAGATGTCAGAACGACTTGTACCTATAGCATATCTGGTATCTAATGTTTGGAGGATGTGTAGTCTGAAGTAAAAGGTCTCTCGGACAGAGGCCGTTCAATACTGAATGCTAGCGCGTGCATATAGATCTTCATGTAATGCGCGGGGGCCATGGGCCTACCATGGTAACGGGTGCAGTAAATTACGTGCAAGGAGACAGAAAAGCTGGGCCCTTTACTCTGCAGGCTGGAATATGTTTACCTATTTCACTAGACTGGAATGTGTTTTTAAGGAGGCTGAGCAGATAACTTGTAGGCAAAATACCGTCTTGGCAGGCAGGCCAGGCCGAGCCGGGCACCGCTCGCCTGAGCAGGATGTAAGGTAGAGGTCAGGGATGCATACCTAAACTGCAACTTTCAGAGACAGAAAAGACTCGGAGCCTCATTTTAAGGGCCTGGCTCGTCTGAGCCAGAAAAGACATGGAAAACGTGTGCGATATTTAAAAGTGCACCATGTAAAGACGTTGGCACCATAGGCCTAAAAGCCATTTTAACGGGGTTTTCTTAGTGAACTGAATAACTGACATGTTAACGTTGGACGCAAATGCATATGCGTCTTCATGACAGGCACGGGAAAGGAATTACACAACATACATGGAACATGGGTGCATGGGTAGGGTGCGAGTGGGGGACACATTGGCTACCTAAAAATTTCTATTTCCTCATTCCCTCCTTGGCCCCTACTTCACCCTTCAGGATATATCTATTTTCATGAGACCATCTATCTGTTCATATAACATCATTTGCTCATCTTTCTTCATTCGGGAACGGGAACGTGAACTAGGACGGGGAATACAAGCTGTGGCGCACAAGCCGCAAATCGCTGGCCCACATTGCAGACAGAGACAACAACTGAATACTATGAGCAGTATTATTCCTAGGAATGACAATACTTTCCATCCCCAGGCGGATATCACACTCCAGAGCCAACCGGACCATGTCCAGGTGCCTGGATTCTGGTGCATCTGATGAGCTATCTCATGAAGCCTTGTAATTGCTTTATACACTGACGGTGCGTTATTAGGAATGAAAATACAACAACTGGATCCGATCACTCTACAAGCCCCGCCCCTATCGGCCAGGATGAGGTCAAGGACAAGGCGGTTTTGAAGACCAACAAGTCTCATAGCAGACTGCTCTTCGGTCAGGTTACCTAGGGCAGAAGTAGTCTCATTCACTACAGCTTCAAGAGTTCTGGTTAATTTGCGTATCAGTTTACTGTTTTGGACAGGACCTACAAAGAAAAAGAATCCTTTATTGAAATCTGTATATTGTTCCCACGTTGTTTCAGTCTGATCGACAATTGGGGACTTGATCTCCCTTCTATGTCTTATATGTACAAGATGTGTATTTCGATGGTAATCCGATGGGGCTAGGAAAACAGGTGGTAATAGGAACGCAATATAACACATTCCATCCCAATCCAGGGGCAGACGTACATAGGCTGTCTGACCACAAATAAAATAGGAATGGCGGGAAGCTTTGAAAGTAGACTTTCCTTTATCACTGAATTCGACCACAGTATTACAATCACTGTGTCCTAAATGTACTGAACCATTCTTTCTAACGCATAATTCGCCTGTTACTGGTAAAACTGTTATAAACGGCAAGTCCGAATTAGTCTCGGACTGAACATTCAGAATCATGAGATTGAGGGTAAAATTACCTAATCCATACACTTCATTTTCTAGATCGGTCCCTGTCCTTTTGGGAAGACCGTCCTTGTCTGGGAAACATGCTTGATTCATAACTGTGTTCAGGTTTCCCCATATCCAATCGCCTTGGGAAACTTGAGACTCACTGTCTAAAGATGACATTAATGTAAACCATGCACTGCACGAACCATTATGTGTAAACGGGTAGGGAAAGAGGGGCAGAACTCCCTTGTATTTCTGATAAGGAGGGAGTCGGCCACATACCCAGCAATTCGTGGCATTGCTGGTCTGGTGAGAATGATGTAACATACGAATGAAAGTGTTGTTGCGCATTGCTAATCGATAAGACAGTTCGTGTGGGGGCACACGGTGTCATTAGAAAAAGTATGTACATGTGAGTCAAGAGGAAAGAAAACATGTAGCATCAAGCTTATGCATATAATCGAGATACTCAGAATAAATATAACAATCAACGTAATAACACATCTGCTGTGCAGGTTTTTGCAATATTTGTCTCTCTTTTCGATTCGCCTATCTCTCTGACTACTTGGGTCTATCTTATACATGTCAGAAACCTGTCTAACCGCTTCACCCAGGGGGGGACTTAAACAATTAAACGCTGTCTGACTTACTAGACCTCAACTTAGCTCGGTACTCCTGGTGCGGAGTTTTCTCTAACAGGGGGAGTTTAGAGTCAGTTTCTGAAACAGGGCAGTCCTTGGATACAGTCTCTGGATTCAGTCCATGAAATCGTTTTATGTGGCTGGAATGAAGCCACCCTTTCCTCCCCTCCACCTTCACTGCGGTCCTCGTGGTCATCAACACCAATTTCGGTTGTTTCCACCTGGGCTCCAGAGGGCTTGTGCGATCGAAATTACGGACGTACACCAATTTGCCTGGAACGATTTCATGCGGTTTCACTTGGGTGTTGTCCGGGAAGGCAGCCGCGACCTGTGAACGACAAGAGTGTAGTGCAGACATCAAGGAAGCTAGGTAATCTGTCAGCATGTTACTATCGACATCGGTAATTTTACGAGGCATAGGCGTTCCCCACATGTTTGGAGGTCGGCCGAAGACTACCTCATAGGGAGATAGTCCGGCTCTGGAATGAGCTACCATACGCATGTAAAAGAGGGCAACTGGCAAGGCTACTATCCAATCTACACCTTTTTCTGCACAGACCTTCACTAATCGTGTTTTCAGAGTCTGGTTATGTCTTTCGACCAGGCCGGCTGCTTCGGAATGTCGTACACAATGAAATTTCCACTGGTAACCTAACAGGAGTGATACCTGTTTCATGAGTTCGGACGAGAATGGCTGACCATTGTCTGAGTACACGACACGGGGCAAACCGTATCGCGGGAAAAATTCACGAACCAGCTGCTTGGTAGTGGTTACAGCAGTGTAATCTGGGACTGGGTAAGCTTCTGTCCATCGGGAAAGAGCACATACAACTACGAGGACATACTTGAATCCTCGGCATCTGTCCATCTGGATATAATCCATCTGGAGGACTTCAAAAGGATGGTCAGGAGGATGGAATCCCCCTTGTTCCACGGGAATGCCTTTGCCTGGATTGAACTGACAACAGATCATGCAGGTACGCACTTTCTGTTTTGCTGCTGCACGTAAATGCTTGTTGAACCAGTGATTCTGTATGCTGTCTAACATGGCTTTTTCTCCTAAGTGTGCTGGACTATGTGCTGTATTAATGATAACTTGAACCATAGAGTCGGGGAGAAACCATGTGGCTTTTCCCTTCGTCATCCATCCCTGATCTGTCTGGATCCCTCCTTGTTCAGTCCATTTCTTGATTTCGTCAGGAGTTGCATGTGTCTGTATGTCGAGTACATCTAGAATGGGATCCTTAACTGTCATACAATGTGTCTGTGGAGTTACGTCAGTCTGTGTCATGTCAGTCGGTATGTCTGTCTGAGTCTGAGCTGTGAGTTTAGCTGTTAGATCTGCCAGGTCGTTACCCTGGGAAATAGTGTCTGTAACTTTAGTATGTGCTTTGCACTTCATGATAGCAATGGATGCAGGTAAGTGTATTGCTTCTAACAGAGCTTGAATGAGGGAACCATGCTGTATCTTGGGGCCATGAGAAGTAAAAAAAACCTCTTTCTTGCCAGAGGATACCGAAGTCGTGAACGACTCCGAATGCATACTGTGAATCTGTGTATATATTTACTTTCAGGTTTTTTGGGTCGTATACACGCTTGGGTCAGAGCAATGAGCTCTGCTGCTTGAGCAGACAGTGTGTCAATATGATGTGTTTCTATGACTTCAGTTTCTGTGGTCACTGCATATGCGGCCACTAACTCTCCTGTGCTTGTTCTCATACATGAACCATCCACATAAAGTGTCAGGTCTGGATCGGGTAATGCAATGTCTGTCAGGTCTTGTCTGGGCTTGGTTACAGTATTAATGACTTCCACGCAGTCATGTGGTGTAGGGTCTGTTGTACTCGAGGGTAACAATGTGGCAGGGTTTAAAGTGTTGCAACGTCTGATCTCTATGTGTGGCTGAAACAGTGTCAATTCATATCCTGTCAGTCTTGCTATGGTCAAGTGCTGTGTCTGGGTTCGGTTCAGGAGAACTTCCACGGAATGTGGAACTTGTACTGTCAAGGGATGTCCTTACACTATTGAGTCGCTTTGTCTGATTGCTAAAGCTGTTGCTGCAACTGATTTCAGGTACGCAGGCAGAGCCTGGGCTACTGGATCCAATGTACTAGAAAAATAAGCACAAGGCTTGTGTTTTCCTGCTTGATCTTGTGTCAGAACAGATAATGCTGTGCAATCGCGTTCAGTAACAAAAAGTGTAAAAGGTTTGCTGTAACATGGTGTCGCTAAAACAGGTGCTTGACATAAGGCTTTCTTTAGTTCGTCAAAAGCTTGTGTATGTTCCTGAGTCCAAGGGAGGACAGCCGAAGTCGCTGCCTCCTGTGTTGTCAACTGTATGAGTGGCTTTGCAAGAAATGCGTACTGGGGAATCCATTGTCTGCAGTAAGAAGTGAGGCCAATGAAGGCCCGTACTTCCTTTTGTGTCTTGGGCTGTGGAAGATTTGCAATTAACTGGATACGGTCAGGTGTCAACTGTCTACCCCTCTTGGACAGCAAGTGTCCAAGGTATACCACTTGCTGAGCACAGAATTGGAGCTTCGAAGGGGACACTTTATGCCCCTTTTCGGCCAAGAAATACAAGACTGTCAGTGATGCGCGTTCGCAGTCACGTTCGGTCCGTGCTGTAATTAACAGATCATCAACATATTGGAGTAGGGCAGTGTCAGTAGGCATGTGAATACTGTCTAGTTGTCGTTTCAGTGCTTGGCTGTAAATACTAGGGCTTCCTTGAGGAGCACGTGCAAATTTGAAGCTTCGGCCATTTAAACAGAAACCGAAAAGGTATTGGCTTTCTGGGTGAATGGGGACACTAAAGAAGGCGTTCTTGAGATCGATTACAGTGAAGAACACCGCTTCTGAGTCAATAGCAGTCAATAAAGATGAAATGTCTGGGACCACAGGGTACTGCGGTATGATGCATTTATTTAATTCTCGAAGGTCAATCACCAGTCTGTAGACCGGTGGTGCATTCGGATCAGTTCGTTTAAGAATCGGAATGATAGGAGAATTACATACATTAGAGTCAGTTTCTACAACCACTCCTTGTGCAATGAGCTCGTCAACAATTTTCAGTAAGGCTGCTACAGCCTCGGGTGGTAACTTGTATTGTCGGATTCGTGGTAGTACAACTCCTTGTTTGAGAGTAACACGGTAAGGTGTAATGTGCATACAACCTACATCAGTTGGACCTTGTGCCCATAAATGCTGTGGTACATTCTGAAGTCTTGGATCAAAATCTCTTAACACATAATGACCTTTAAAATCACGTAAAAACAATCTCACTCCTTCCGGAGAACAACAAATTACTGCTCCTAGTGCTTTCAATGTTTTAATACCAAGCAGATTTTCTGGACATGATTTCGTAAGTAACAAGTCTGTAGTTCGGGATAATGGACCAATTTCTAGGGGAACTGGTTTTGACACTTCATTAACAATAGGCTTTCCTGAAAATCCCAGGGAAACATTCTGTGAGCCTGAGAGGGGTGCCCCTGGAACCTCGTCATGACTGATGGTAGTTCTGCTCGCCCCTGTGTCAATCAAAAATTTTCTGTCTTTCCCTAATACCTGACTATGTACATAGGGACCCTCTTGATCTACAGGAACCTCGATAAGGGGCAAGCCAACCTCCCTCTCTAGGCTGTTTCATGAGTACTGCTGATATTCGGGGTAATCTGACTGTGCATACTGGTACATTTGTTGCGTGACATGTTGTGTGGCAGCAATGGGTTGGGGCTGGGGTACAGCCACTGTCTGTTGTGGATTCTGTCGAGGTTGCGTGTTCTGTGGAATATTTTGTGGAACATGTTCTTGTCTAGGTGGACGTGGTCTTTCTTTCGTTTTGCCTGTAGCAATATTGTATTTTAAAACGGCACATTCGTTTATATAGTGACCTGGCTGTTTACAATAATTGCAATTCCCTTTAACGGGAGCTGCAGAATGACCTGGCGGTACCGTACCCTTCTTCTGACCGTCAGTTGGAACAGACTGGGCAACTAATACTTTCATTTTCGTGTCTTTAATACGTCTCTGTTCATGATCATGTTCTTCTCGAATTCGGTTCTGGTGGTACTGTAACATTTGTAACATTTGGGAAGGGGTATTAGCTTGCCATGTGCTTTCGACTTTTAGTACTCTATTTTTAACTTGTGGTAAGGAATTCTCCACTAATTTAGTCACAAAAAGATGCGGGTATGATTCACTACTTGTTTTCAGGCCGCTATTAATAATGAAACATTTCTCGAATCTGGAATAAAAATCACTAGTATCTTCGTCTTGTTTCTGTTTGCAGGCTGAGATTGCATCCCAGTCTTCCTTTTTAGTAGCTAGTAATCTTGGCAAAACCTGTACTAATAACTCTGGTAATGCTTTGGCTTTTTCCCCAGACCAGTACCAGGGACTCGTGTGTTTTCTTCGTTTTCTAATACTGTCCAATCAATCTTTTTCTCTCCCACCTCCCATTCTTTTTCTTTAAGTTTTTCGTAAATGCCAGCAGGCAACAGTACCTTTAACATTTTAAGGATGTCGGGATATGTATACTCCCCCATGAGGAGCATGTCTTTTAATTCACGGTGGAACCCTGCTGGATCTTTATCATGACAGGGTACTAATTTTTTCATTTCCAATAATTCCATTTTCGTCAAGGGTGTATATACAAATACTCGTTCAAGCGTATCATCTGCCCGCCGGACTGGATGAACTTCTCGTAAGGGATTCTGTCTGTCTATGTAAAATGTTTTCCTTACTGGGGGTGGAACGGGAACAAAATGTGGAGTCAGGAAAGTTCTGTACTTGTGTCGCTGTTCTAGAATGACATTAATCAAATCAGTACCTAGGCCTCTCCATCTACCTAGGAGTAACTCGTCCAGTACAAGGTATAGGGGACCTGGATCAGAATGCTGACTTTCATACAATGTAATGAGATGTTGAATCATGTATATACCAGCTAATCGCTGCTCGTCTGGGGAAAGATTCAAAAATGTTTGCGCTACTGAATCATCTTTATATACATTAGTATTGCCAGCCCATTGTACTGCTGACCGGGCTAGTTCTTGTTCATGCATGGAGCTAAGTTCTCTATAACCTATTCGTTGTTTTAGTACTTTATCAGTGGCTTGGAACAAATGCTCAAGAGAACATTGTTCTGCTATGGGAGAAAGAAAACGTTTCTTGTTTTCTAGGCGTATGGGTTTGTCAAAAGGTCTTGTCCTACCTACGTACGCTATTCTTTCTGGGCTATCAGGGTTTTCAATTGGTATATCATCGTCTTCTGAAATTTCATTATCCTCTTTATCGGCTTCTCGTTCTGCTGTTTCCTTTTCATGTATCTCTATAATTACCTTACGAATCTTTCTGTACATGGCTTCTATACAAGCCTGTCTACTATGTTTGCCATCGGCTATGTTGTCACTCCATTTTGTCAGAATTCTCATCTCTTCTTTATTATAACCGGGCTGGTCTCGTTCCCTTATCAAACAATTTATTAAAAACTGCAAGATCATATTTTGAGTCTCCACCTTTCTGTGTGCCATGGCCTCTTGAATACTGTCTGGTCTCTCCCCCGTTCTGATAAAATGATATATGTTATCTAAATGTTCTTCATATCCGGAAAAAAGGTCAAATAGTTTGTGACCCGTCGTAAACGTATTGAATATAGGATCATCTGGTCTTCGCCAGGTACTGCATCATATCTACAATCAGTAAGGTACTGTTTAAGGACTGCGTACGTAGTTACTTTCGGTGTGCGTTGTAATGCTGCTTCTCTGAGTGTGGTTCGTTTTACTTGAGGCGGGGTGATAGGGAGACCTCCTGATGCACCTCCTGGGGTTTGATCGTCAACTAATACTGGTTGTGCTGTCGGTGGTAGTAATGGAGCTGGTACTGTAGGTGTAGGTATTGTAGGCTGGTCCTGGGTTGCTGACGTAAAAGGATTGCCAGGACCAACGGCAGCGGGAACAGCAAGGGGAATCGTGTCATGAACAGGATTGGGAGGATTATTAATAGCAGGTGGTACACGTGCATTAGTATACTCTGGAGCAACGTCATCTAAATAGGAAGAAAGAAAAATGTCCGCTGCGGTCTGTTTATGACGGAGTTTAGTCGGGACCAATGGTGGCGGCAAATTACTGGGTACTTCCGGGGTCGCCTTGGGCAGGCCCTAGGCGAGAACAGGATACAGACCTGTAATAAGGGCATTTCTTTGTCGGTCTAACTGTTCTGCTCTAACTCGTTCACCTTCTTCTAGTAATTCCTTTTCTCAGGCTTTTTCGGATTCCTCTCTACTTTTCTCTGCTTTTCTAAGTTCTTTTTCTACTCTTCTATGCGATACTTTACGCCATAATTCTATGGCATCTTTCTGGGATTGTCTGGCTTTCCTTTTCCATAGTGCTTCTTCTACTCTCATGATGCATTCAGCATCCCATGTCCCTGAGACAGGCCATCTATCCTTCTCTTCCAGATCCTTCGTATACTCAACCCATAAGTCTAAATACAGTATGGCATCTAAGCCATGTTTATGGTACTTAAAATGTCCGGGAGTGTCCCTAGGCGGGACGGGAACTGCTTCTTCGAGTATCCCTTTCCTGGTTCCTATCTGACGTAATTTCGAAAACAGTGGCATAATTGAACCTTACTTGAACGTGAACACAATAAACACAGTAATGAAAAGCAAACAATCACTCATACCACGACATCAAACACATTAAAACATTTCAGACTGATATTACCTGGTACATAGAAAAACATAGGAAAACATAGATTCTGAAAATCTGGATTACTAGAATACTGAATCACTAGAATACTAGATCACTAGATGTACTGCTAAAACAGTACAGACATACCGGTCCCATAAAGAGACACGTCATACCGTATTCACCTAAGTGAACACGTCCTGACCGGATCTATGTACCTAGACCCGTCTTGACCGGGCACAGATTAATGAACCCGTCTAGATGCTCCCCAGCAACGGTACTCACCGGGAAACAGAACTGAAGGCCTCGGAAACTCGACACTGGACTGGACTGGACTGCTACGGCGTCTGGCTGCTACTACGCATGCGCTTCGGAACAGGTGGGCTTCCAGATACCTCGGACCTTGCTCTCTCGGCTTGGGCTCTGGTCGGGACTCTCCGCATTCCTCACCGCCTCGTCTGGATGCCGGATCGCAGTCTCCGTCTCCTCCGTGGGCCTGAGGGAGATAGCAGGAAAACCCGCAGGTGCGCACAGGAGTCCGTCACGGCTGTAGAAGGGGTCAGGGGCTGCGCTACATCGCCAGCGCGTGGGGAAGGGGAGGGGTCCCTATTCGGGCGCCAGATTATGTGGTAAATAAATTTACCGGACTATTTTTGTATACATTACGTGACAATAAAGATAGCTCAAAAATGAGAGGCAGAGTCTGTGGTATCTGAGTCATACGGGCTTTAATTAAATACCCCGGGGTATTTAATTAAAGCCCGTATGACTCAGATACCACGGACTCTGCCTCTCATTTATGAGCTATCTTTATTGTCACATAATGTATACAAAAATAGTCCGGTAAATTTATTTACCACAATTTCTAAAAATGCAAAATGTCCATTTCCATTGGATGCCATAGGTTGTTCAAGTACGTATAGACATCTCTACTGCAGTAAACCAGTTGATATCGTTAACACTGAGCTACTGGCAATGACATGGTGTGCAATGTTGAGATAAAATGGCAAGTAATACCTCAAAATGAGAAAACTGGGAAGAACCAGCACACTGTAAGCAGTGAGTAATACTTTTCAAGAACTAAATTATGTGGGTGATCAGGCATTGCTGGAGGAAATGAAACTGCTGCATAATTCACTGGGTATTGAAAGACAATGTTTTTTGTTTCACTATATCCTGCAAGCGGACCCTGACCCAGGAGTGAGGAGGTTAAAGAAAATGTGAAAGCACTAGAAAGGTTTTAAAAGAGAATTGAGGGTATTAGGCATGTAGTGAAAAGGCACATATTTGATGTTACGGATGTGGTGAAGTGTTTCAGTGTCAGAATTGTGTCTTACTCCGATGACACTCATTTAATCACCTCCTATCTCAGGACGAAGGCCTCTCTGCATCCAATTTTCAAAACGGTTCGGTGAGCTTAGCTGACTGGATGGACTGCAGCTGCCTTAAACTGAATGCTGGAAAAACAGAGGCACTGATTGTGGGGCTACAGCCCTCCATCTGGTCCACTGCATGGTGCCCTGATGTGCTGTGACCTATTCCAACTCTGAAATCTAAGATCAAAACATAGGAATAGGGTTTGTGAATTCTCTGGCTTTTGATTATCAGATTGTCTGCCTTACAAGGGTTTGTTTTGTCATCTTAAAGATGCTCCCTAAGACTGTGGGGTCACTCCTGGACGAGCCCAAAAAGACAGTAGTCCATGTTCTACTGGTATCCAGGTTGGACTACTGTGACATGCTCTACCTGGGGGTTACCCAAGGTAGAATGAGAAGGCTTGAATGTGTTCTGAATGCTGCAGCTAGAATGCTGCTTAACTTCGATAGATTCTCCTCTGTGGGTTCTGCCCTTAGATAGGCATAGAAATGCAGCCCTTATTTAGGTATTGCTCATGTTAACCAAATACAGGCATGGCTACTTACATCCGTTCATCTACGTCACAACGAGTTCTTGGAAAACCAGACTCTTTAGCCATTTGGACTTTCCCATGTTTGGATAGTGATTTCTCCAAGAACTCATTTATTATGCATGAACATCTATTCCTTAGGGGTTCATTCATGACGTTCTTATGCCAGACTTTTACGTCAATACCGGCATTCCTAAACACCTTCAAGGTATAAATATACCTTCACTTGCTATGGTAAGGCACGGTGCAGTTCGACTACCTATTTGCACGATGCGGCTCGCCACAGCAAGTCTCGAAGGAAGCTAAGTCCCCAACTGACGCACTGACCAGACGTTGTCATCCTCCTTGCCGAGAATCAAGCTCCAGTGTTTCTGACTCCCCTTGCGAGATGTTAGAGATCGATTCCAGGGAAAGAGATTCCAACCTCTCTCATTCTTAGGTATGGAGCTAATTAGAACCTAGAGAAACTTTTGGCAACTCTTGGCATAACTAAACCAGGCTAACACAGCACCTACTTCTTCCCTCGTACTAGACTTAGGTTAGGTACACTGGGGTAAGATTATTTTAGAAGCACCAGATGAGTATTTTAGCCTGTGTTATTTATGTATGTATTTGAACTAATATATGTCATAGCTACAAGACATGGTATTACAGTATTATTTTATCTTATTGCCAACGCTGTACGTATTATACTTCGCATTCTGTCTTACCGTTGTAGCAGGTCATGTCTCTTGAATGAGAAATAAGACTGTTCAATAAACCCTTTTTATTGAAACGCCTGTCGTGTCCCAACCCACAGATACACGTGGACACTGACTCTTACTTAGGAGCTCTTTATTACTACCTCTTGCTTGGTCCCCGTCCCTACTCTAACTGCCCTTTCCTGTTCCTGACCCCACCTCTTCCCCTCAGCCCACCTAGCTCCTCCCACCCCAACTACTGGACCGTCAACAATATAACCTCTCCCCCCTTCTTAACAAAATAGCAAAGTGAAATTAGTCCATTTCAACAATCAGTCTTTTTGGAGGCTGTACCTGGCGTCGTGGGCGACCCGAGGTGGTCACAGCAGTCTCGACCACGGGGTCTGGTTCCAGGCGGGGTGCCGAGTCAGGTGCGCTTGCTTCGGGGTGCTCAGCGTTCTCCGGCACGGAGGCAGGGGGCGTGCAGTCACGCTTCTCAGGAGGGCATTTCTTAAAGTGGGAAGCGTTCCGAGTGACCCGCCTGTTCTCTGACTCTGCAGTCACCATTGTGCCCTTCTGCTGCACCACTGTAAGAGGTTCGCTTCTGAAGCGACAGTCAGTTTTCTGGCGCTGTTCTTGTTTGACAAGGACTCTGTCGCCCTCCTTGAGGGAAGGGGATCGGGCCCTCCGTTTAAGATCCGCATGTTCCTTCATCTTCTCTTTGTGATATCGATCTGTTGCAGCCATGTCTTCGATCTGACGGTCTGAGAGGGGCTTCTTCAGTGCACCTTCCCAGGTTGGGATCCGAGTTCTGGGTGTCCTCCCGAGCATGAGAGTGGCAGGGCAGACGCCCGTCGTGGAGTGGGGAGTGGTTCGGTATGCACAGAGGACTTCATTCAATGCTGCTTGCAGGTCCCTTTTTTCAGCCGTGGCCCGTTGGAAGGTTTTCTTGATGGTGGACATGAAGCGTTCAACAGTTCCATTGGCTTGTGGCCAGAGCGGGGTGACCCTGCGGTGTTGGAAGTCCATCTGTTTCGCGAAGTCACTGAATTCGTGCCCGTTGAATGGGGGCCCATTGTCCGTTTTGATGATTCTGGGAACACCCCAGGTTGCGAAGACTTCCTCCAGCACTTTAAGGGTACAGGCGGCATTGGTGGACGGGATGAATTGAGCCACTGGAAACCGTGAATATTCATCTACAATGGCGATCACATATTTCCCTGACTGTAGGGGCCCATAGAAATCCATCGCAACTTCCTGCCATACACCGTCAGGTAGTGGGGTCATTTGGAGCGGTGCTGGTGGCGTGCTGGGACCAGTTAGCTGACAGGGATGACAGTCCTTCAGAGTGGCTTCGACTATCTGGTCTAGCGCAGGAAACCAGACGCGCTCTCGGAGTGCTCTCTTGGTGGAGACGACCCCACGATGACCTTCGTGAGCTAGATCAACTACGCCTTGTCTGAGGGTGGCCGGGATGACTATGCGGTGGTCTCTTAGAAGAAGGCCATCTTCAGTGATTGAAAGTTCATCAGCAACGTGTCGGAACGCTTGGAGTTCACTTCTGACATCGGAGTTTTCTTCGTCATCTTGCGGATGATGTCTCCACCTGTTGGACAGTATTCGCTTCATCACGATCTGCAGGACGGCGTCTTTGTTGGTTGCTTCGCGGATGGTGTCCATTGGTATGGCTGGAGGGCGAGCCTGGTTTGAGACGAAGTGGATGTATTCTTCGGCTATGGATGAAGTCGGTGCTGGAGAGTCTCGGGGGTGGCGAGACATGTAGTCAGCAGGGTTGTCACCCTTCCCCGGTTTGTGAATGATTGTAAAGGTGTATTCCTGCAGCCGGAGGCCCCACCTCTCAATCCTGGGGGGCATCTTGCTCTTCGGGTTACCGTATATTGTCACGAGCGCCTGATGGTCAGTAATGAGCGTGAAGTGCTTCCCATAGATGAAGATGTGGAAGTGCTCACACGCCCATACGACCGCCAGGCTCTCCTTCTCAGGCTGAGAGTACTTCCTTTCCGGGTCCGTGAGGCTGCGGCTGGCGTAGGCGATTATCCTCCGTTGGTCAGATTCGTCGTCATATTGAGCCAGGATCGCACCCAGGCCTACGGGACTGGCGTCTACGGTGATCTCCGTTTTGCGTTTGGGGTTGAAGTAGGACAAACAGTCGGATGATTCAACTGCCCGTTTGATGTCTCTGAAGGCACGCTCGCAGTCTGAGGTCCACTCAAAGGGCTGGTTGGATTTCGTGAGGAGTCTCAGAGGATGACTTATTGTGGCGTAGTCGCGGATGTAACGAGCACAGTAGCTCGCCATCCCAAGGAAGGAGCGTAGATCGTTTACATCCTCAGGGCTCTTGGTATTGTTGAGCACAGCTACCTTGTCGGGATCTGGTTTCATGCCGTTGGATGAGAAAATGTGTCCAAAGAATTTCAGTGTCGATTGATGAAACTCGCACTTGTCCTTATTGAGGGTCAGGTTTGCGTCTAGCAGGGCCCTGCAGACGCGGTCAAGGGCGATGTCGTGCTCTCGAAGATTGGCGCCATACACCAGAATGTCATCGCTGTAGTTGAGAGAATTTGGAATGTGGTGGATGATGAGTCGAATTGTCTCTTGGAAAATTTCAGCTGCTGAGGACACACCAAAACTGAGGCGTTTGTATCGGAAGAGGCCAAGGTGTGTGGCGAACGTGGTGATGGAGCGAGAGTTGTCATCTAGCTCGAGCTGGTGATATCCCTTGTTGAGGTCTAGCTTGGAAAAGACCGTGGCTCCATTGAGGGCTGTAATCATATCGCTCAGGTGTGGGCCGGGGTGTCTCTCCCTTTCGATTGCTGTATTCGGGAGGCGCATGTCTACGCATAGACGGACTTTCTCGGGGGTCCCTTTTTTTGGCACGACAACCACCGGGGACACCCAGGGAGTAGGTCCTTCAGTGCGTTCTATGATGTCGGCATCCAGAAGGTCTTGCAGCTCTTGGGCCATCGCGGCTTGCAGGTGAAACGGCACTCGCCGTGGATGTTGAGCAACGGGCTTGATTCGCTCGTTGATATGCAGGTGTACTTGTCGGCCTTTTAGTTTGCCCAGGCCCTTGAAGAGGGCCGGGTACTTCACGACATAGTTGGAGCTGTCGTTTATGTTGAAAAGAATGTGAACAAGGCGTAGTCGCTCAGCAGTCGGAAGACTTAGCAGGCAGTCGGCGTCTGGTCCCTTGATAACGTGAATGACGGCGGGAATGGTGATATCGCCGTGTGTGAGGGTGGTGTCGAACTTCCCCAGGCATGGGAGTGGTTTCCTCGCCATCCATGTGTATACTCGAACGGGTGCAAAGCGCAGGTGAGGCTTGGGAACCATGCGCTCGTGCTCAGCAACAGATATGTAATTGAGAGAGGCACCGCTGTCCGTGACGAACTTTGCTGCATGATTGCCCACCATGATGTCGAGCCGGGGGTAGCGTTTGAGCTGGTCGTTGTCAGCGATGTTAACATACTCGGTGGTGTAGCCCGATCTCCTGGAGGAGGAGGATCTGGATTCTCTCGAAGGGGATCGGCGATCCCATCTGGACCGTCTGGACTCGCGACTGGAGTGAGACGATGCTGGGGAGTGAGCAGGTTCATCCTGAACGGCTCTGGCGTGGTGCCGCTTGGTTTCTGTTCTTGAAGATCTCGGCTGGCTGGTGCGTCGATCAGCACCGCTACGTTGTTCTCGGTGATATTCGCTACACATGACCTCAAAGTGGTTGGATCTGCCGCACTTTCGACAGCGTTGGCCCATGGCAGGGCACGAGTCAATGTGAGGGTAATCATACCCGCACCTGTAGCACCGTCTTGTGCGTTCGGGTCGTCGGTCTCTCCTCTCTGAGTCTCTGGGCCGGTAGTCTGTCCGGCGTCTAGGTGAGAATTTGGATCGGCGTGATCGGTCACGTGGGTTGCCTCGGTAGGCCTGTCGGCCGTGTCGGCGGTCGGAGACGCAGTTGGCATGCTCTCGGCTAGTGCTGGGTTTGACTTCAATTTCTGCTGCATTCTCTTCAGCTTGATCATATATTCGTGAGTTCTCCTCGATTTCTGCCAACTCTTGTGGCTTCCTTAGTAGTCTTCGTCTCAGCGACTCTGAATGGCACCCCGAGATAATTTGAGACTTGATGGCCGCGTCTGGGGAGAAGTTTGTGAAGTCGCAGTACTGGGACTGACGCCTTAGCCGGTGTATGAAAGACGTTAGTGGCTCATCTTTGTCCTGGTGCTGTTGGTGAAACTTGTGTCTCTCATAATCAACGTTTCGTTTGTGCAAGAAACGGTTGTTCAATATGTCCTTTACCTTGACATAGGTGTCGCCATCAGTGGTCGGGATCTCTCGCACTATCTTGCTGATCTCGCGCCCTCCTAGATTGCGAAGAGTAATTATTTTGTCCTCGTCTGACTCGATCCTGGAGCCCTTGACGTAGTCTTCAAAATCCTCCAACCATTCCTGCCACTTGAGGCCCATGCTGCTCCCAGTCGTGACTGTTAGGGGTTCTGGCGCCCGCAGATGCGTGCCCTTGATCTCCTTTCCAGCGGGAGCATCCTGCGCGCCTGTCGCGCGATTGTTGGACATCCTGAGGAGGTGAGTTCACTCCTGACGCTTGACTCTGGGTACAGGGGCGGGCGTCCGCTCCCTTCACTTCTGGTGTTTGTCGGTAAACTTTGTAGATGCCAATGCTTGTTCGTTGCGCCTCGCTGCTGTTTCTTTGCCAATGCTTGTTTGTTGCTGTGCTCCACGAGCACTGTTCACTAGTTGGTGGCGCTTGGCGGTGTCCTTTTGGTGTTGCCAGGGCTTGTTTAAAGAGTCTGCCTGACTCAAAGATGGCCGCCCTCCGTTTTCACAGGGCTTGTCCCTAAAGTTGCCTGACCTTGTAATGGCCGCCCCCTCTAGCACACCACGAGGTTCCTCTCCCTCTCCGGGCACACACACTCAGTATTGGGGGACTCACAGTGGAGCTGGGCCGACCTCCGCTCTCCCAGCGCGTTCAGGTAGGGACTGCTTGTCCAGCGC
Source organism: Lissotriton vulgaris (assembly GCF_964263255.1). Classification (NCBI taxonomy): domain Eukaryota; kingdom Metazoa; phylum Chordata; class Amphibia; order Caudata; family Salamandridae; genus Lissotriton; species Lissotriton vulgaris. The sequence continues at coordinate 471,450,220 of NC_141697.1, forward strand.
TGGTCTCGCGTGTTGTCTGCTGCTTGTCTCGCTTTTGCTGTCCCTGGTCGGGTTAGTGCTGGCTTCTGTGTGGGGCAGCGCGTGTCTGGGGCTCTCCTTTCGCCTCCTCCCGCCTTCGCAGCACATCAGGCTCACCTGGGCAGCATTGGAGGGGGTCTCCGGTCCCTTGTCGGCGTCGGCGCGCTGTGAGCTCGTCAGCGCGTCTAGCGCGGTCGGTGTTTGGCGCTCTTCACTCGGCGCCCTTTTCTGCCGCTTTCCTGCGCTCCGATTCAGCGCTTCCAGGACACCTCAGCGCTCGCTCGCTGTGTCGCTGTGTTCCTTCTCGACCCTCGTCCACTCATGAGGGGAGATCCGGCCACTCCTGGGGGGCTCGTTACCGGCGCTGCAGGGGCCACGTTGCAGCGGAGTGCGCTCCACGCTGCAGGACGGGGCACTCGTGAGGTGGGGGTTTCTTTACATCCCACCCTCGTCGCCAGCTGTCGTGTCCCAACCCACAGATACACGTGGACACTGACTCTTACTTAGGAGCTCTTTATTACTACCTCTTGCTTGGTCCCCGTCCCTACTCTAACTGCCCTTTCCTGTTCCTGACCCCACCTCTTCCCCTCAGCCCACCTAGCTCCTCCCACCCCAACTACTGGACCGTCAACAATATAACAACGCCCGTCTCTCTATTTTTGTGCAACTCTGTAGAAACGAAGCATGCACGATTGACTAGGTGAAACGGTTATCTATTGTTTCTAGGACTCTGAAGATATTGTTCCGACTCTAAGGGAAACAAAGTGGTCATGTTTATGCCGTTGTCAGAAACTAATCACTTCTTGTTCATTCGAGAAGTTTCTAGTGACCTCGAAGTTAGCTGGTACACACAAGTAATTAAGTTTGATGTACTCGATAGAGATGTACTGACCTCAGTCCTATGTCAAATCCATAGTGTACATTATTCCAATGCGCAGAGCCTATCAGGGATATAGGAACTACACTACAAGACATCTTCACTGGCTCCCAATGAATGAAAGAATCCCTTTTAAAGCATTATGTTTTTGTCATATAATTATTAACTCAAGGGGTCCTTGCTATTTATATCCTCTGATCAAACCTTACCATCCTAATCGTTGTTTGAAGACTTCTGGTGCTGCATTGCCTATGTTCCCCAGGATAACTAGAGCGCGTATGGGAGGTTGCTCCTTCCGTTATCCAGCGTGAAAGCTGTGGATTTCTCTCCCTGTTGATCTGATGTAGGAACTGTCTGAAAGAAGATAAAAACTTGATTTTTTTAGACAATCTTAATACCTTCTTTCATTGAGGCAGTGCAGCTTAGGTCACTGTTGAAGTGTAGAATCTCAGCGTGAGGACATTCCATTTGGAGTAACCATTGCGCTCTATAAATGAGTTAACATATCAGGGAGTGAATAAACCAAAGGATGCACATATTTTCTCTTAAGGAATGTTAGCCTTCACAAGCTAGTCAAAGGGTTACTGATACTGAGTCCAATTGCAGTCCATGTTATGCATCTGAGCATAACGTAGACGCTAAAAAAAACAAAAATCATTTAAAATTCATGCTGCAATTTACAGTTATCGGAATAAGTGAAATTCTAGGACCATAAATTGCACTCAGAGGGGTGGTGATATGAAGGTTTCCATGAAGAAAATATAGTGAAAAGAGTGCAAAGTAAGCAACTCTAAGTAGGTAAGGAGGTGCAAGAAGAGGCACCAGGAAGAGTGCAAAAAGGTAAATAGGATTGATGTCTTTTAGGTGGTATCTATCTATTTATGAATCAACTTTGTTATTCACATTGTAGCAATTTGTGCTAGGTATTAGGTCAAGTTGTGTATTTTACTTATTTATTTTCAAGATTTTGTTTATATTGCCGTACTAATCAAGGTGAGGCCATCACAGCATTTTTTATTCAACATTTACCTCACAAAGGAGGAAAAAGAAGTCCAATGAAGGCAACTTATGTGCCTTTTTTATTTATTTATTTATTGCTTCCTAAAAGGAATGATGAGTTGTATCTGATTTAATTTAGTTGTGGCATATTATTTATAAAGTTTTATATAGCGCGTGTTTGTGTGTCTGTTGAATGAGAGACAGAATATGGGTGCCTGAAAATTTGAAATGAGAGGATTTGTTGTTAGGGGCTGGGCAAACAAGCAAGTGACTGGCAAACCTGGGGGCCGATTAGGATTGCGGTGAATGCGCATCCTCCGGGCCGGCGGAAGCCACCGCCGGCCCGGAGGATGCAGATTCACCGCTGCGGTGATTGCAAAGACCCCCCGCCAGATTAGGATGGCAGGGGGGTCATCTGCGGACGTGAAGACCGTCCACCGCTTTTCCGCCGCGGTCCCGCAGCGGAAAAGCTCTAATATGGTGGCAGTGTCACCGCCAGCCATATTAGGATTCATGCGGAAACATGCTTTTTCACGGCGGGTTTTCCGCCGTGGAAAAGCATGTGGTCTTTGGTGTTTGGGAGCCCGTTGTGGGCCCCCAGGGTGTTGGGGTGGGGGGTGCGCATGGGGGGTACCTATGGTACCCCCGAGCATTTACATGCACAAAGCAGCAGGCACCGCGCGGTGCCTGCCACTTTGTGCATGTAAATGTTAAACATGCATTTTTAACCTTGCGGCGGGTGCTGCTTCAAGCAGCACCCGCAGCAAGGTTAAAGGAACAGGATGTGACCGCCAGGGTGGCGGTCACATCCTAATTTGCATGGCGGGACCGCCGCTGCCCATGCGGACGGTCCCTCTTCCTCGGGGTGGCGGCGCTATCCTAATAACCCCCCTGGTTGTGAGACCCGATTCCACATATAGGCCTGAAATAAACTACTATAGAATTGTAACTGCCGTCCTGCCATTCTGCAGCCCTGCCATTCTTCAGTCTGAACTGAATTTCATAGAAACCTACACGGTTTGGCAGGCATGTTGCTACACACTGAAGTACAAGGGTACTAATCACAGGGCACACCAAATGTTTGTTTTCACTTTCCTAGAGTTAGATTTTTTATTCTGTCATAGCTTCCCAAAAACACTTCTTGACAGTGTGGGAAACTTAGCTCCTTGAAATTATGGGTACCATGGCACGCATAAGTATGTGAGAGCAGAAAAACAGACTTTGTTTACATAGCACTGGGAGGGGCAGGCAGCCCCCTGCAAGCAACGCGGAGTTAAGTCGGTTCAGGGGCAGTGAACCACATTGTCCCCTTCCTCCGAATTGCATTATTCTGTATTGCTTTAAGATGTTGTCACGTGCCACATCTCAGCCCTCCCCACTTCTATTTCCTGTTTTCTTGCCTTCCCCATTGTTCTGCCTTATCTCATTCTCACATTCTTATATAATTCCCCGGTTTCTTCTGAGACTGCAGCACTGCAGCGACATTATTTTTTATTTCTTCCTCCCGACTAGTTTTTTTTTTTATTGTATTTTTCTACTTCAGACTAGTTTAATATTCCGTGACCTCCCAGCTGTCTAACACATCCCATGCCACTGGCAGCGCTACCTAATTTATTTTTAATTGCCTAATGAGCTCTTGCGGCTTTAACAATACACTGGGTTTTTAGCTATTGGTTAGAATATCACACTTGTCTAACAGTCTATGTTAACTTGTCTTTCCACGAATCATTATGTGAGGGAATAAAGCATCCTAATGGCTGCTTCTCTATTGTACCTGGCATCACCATTCTCTGTATTCCAGACATGTGCTCAGCCTGTCTCATCTTGCTTACCACTCACTACCCATTTTCTCATTTTATTAGCATTTTAAAGTCTGCCTGCCTGTCTCCTTATATTTTATGTGTATGGCAAAGGACAAATGTCACTGAGGCTTGCATTGGAAAAAAACAGTTGTACACGGATACGCTGGGGTGGGTTTTTACTCTTTTTTTCCCCAAGGACTGATTTTATGGCATTTGTAAAAGCTGCTTTCAGTTGCTATCTGATTATGATAAGGGATAAGGGATTTGAATCTTAATAAATGTATTCAGCTGTGCTATGTGGGCAGTTTCCTCAAATTTTAAGGGATGTGAACTGTCTGTCAGTTCTTTTGTTTTGGTTATCTCGCTGTTTTTATTACCTACAACTTGGGCCTTGCGACCTTAGTGTTAAGTAAAATAACAAGCATTGTCATATCCAGTAGGACTGGGCTTGACAAGCCTGCAAACGCTTCTTTTTGCGTATTTATTTTTAAAAACATCTGCAAAAGGCAGGAAAAGTAATACAAATTAAAACTGCTGCCATCTGAAAGTGACGTGCATAAGTTTGAAAAAACACATAAGTGGAAATTGACCCATCACAAAAATAAATAAGAACGAGCATTGCAAAAGCAATAGGTCTGGCTTGTATTTTGAGTCCTCTCTAAACTGTACATCTATGAAGCAATGATACATTTTTGATTAGTAAAATAGTTCCTCATGCACTGAAATGCAAGCATCACGTAAGAGGTGGAATGATATGTCAAACAGCCAACAGCATGAGGTGAGAGAGTAATACTCTACTTAAAGCAACCAAATCCCACTCTTTGTACATATTAAAGAAGTAGTAACAATAGGTCATACAGACTCCTTGTTGGAGAGAGCCCTTTTTGAAAGGTTATCCCTGAACTTTTTGCTTCTTCCTTCTATTTTGTCCTGACCTGCTATTGTTGGTTTTAGGACTCTGGGCACTCTATCACTGATGATCAGTGTTAAAGTGCGTATGCTTTCTGTGTAAGTGTGTTATGGATTGGTGTTTCTATGATTGGTGTATTTGATTTACTGGTCAGTCTCTAGTAAAAGGCACTGAGTGTGCCAGGGCCTGTAAATCAAATGTTACTAGTGGGCCTGCAGCACTGATTGTGCCACCTACATGAGTAGTACCTGAATAGGCCCGTTCTTCATTTAGAGTGGTGGGAGGAGATTTCCAATCCACCTGAATAAGCCCGGTCTGCCTTTGACAATGCTGTTTCCGCCTCCTGCTGGGAAGCCGCACTAGAGAGGACAGAACTGGTTCTGGCTAGACACAAACACCCTCTGCCTGAGAGGACAAAGGATTTTGGGCTATAAAAAGTGGGGCCCAAATCCCTGAACTTTAGAACTCTCTTGGACCAAGAAGACTGCCAAGAAGAAGAGCTGGAGAAGCTGTGAGAAGTAACTATCACTTTTCTGTGTGCTTTGCTATGTTGACCTGCAGTGGCTGTTTCTGTCTTGGGTAGTGAAAGGACTGGCCTGGACTTTCTGCAATCTATTCTTTTGAGTTTCTCCAAGGGCTTGAGGTAGAGCTTGCCCCCTGTTCAAGAAGTCTCAGGAACAGCAACGACTTCAAGTTCCTCTGCCCTCAGCACTGGGGACTGTGTGTTCTGTGCTGCAACAGAAGAAAAAGCAACCCGGCGCAGTCTACGACCCCGCTGCCGACTCTGTGTCCTGAAGCTGGGCCGGTCTGGCCGTAACTTACACTGGGCATTTCCCCGGTGGCCGGAGGGGTGGGGGCCAGTTTTGTGGCCGCAGGGGAGCGCATTTCTTACAGGGTGCCGGTTTTGCAGCAGTGCTGTAATATTGGTCCTCTGTAAGAAAAGCGGGAGCAGTGTTTACCGGCTAACAACCCCCTCCCCTCCCGTTCCCAGGGCCAGTGGAGAAGCAACCTGCCAGGGCTGATTGCTGTTCCCAGTCTGGCCCTGTCCTGAAGGCACCGCAGAGGGCCGCGCCTCAACATCGCACCCTGACCCTGGTCTCACCGACAACGCCTGCTAACGCCACCACCGAGCCGCTGCTCTTACCGCGACCTATGGGCACTGCACCGTGCTACGGAGGAGACCCCGTGATCTCACAGTTTGCCCTGCTTACCGAGTACAAGTGCCATGGCAACATACACCTTATGTCTTATAAACCACTGCCCAGGAGTTCCAAAACATTTAAATAATGTTAAGCTGCCAGATTAATTTGTAACATTTTTACTTTTGCCTGCATTTTGGACTTTTGCTAAAATTATAACAAAATACATTTAAAGAATCATCGAAGGACCTTTTTGGATTCAGCTCTTGGATTGTGCTCTGGTGCTCCTCAAGGAAACTCCCTGTGATATTGGGTATATTTCAGGAAGTTCTACAATCTTGCTTTTAACAGCTTTTATTGGATTTAGAAGCAGGTCCTAATGCGGAGGTCAAGTAGTTATGACGACATTAATTTCCAGCTCTCTCATGTCTCAGCACAGTTCTAGCAATCTGAGGCGTAGATTTACAAAGATGTCATGTAACATGGTGCAGTAACCAAAGTTGCGGCACTGTGCTGCATGAGAAGGAAAGAGCGAGACAGCGCTATGTCTGCTAGGATTTGGCACTGTCTTGCTCTCTCCTAGCAATGGCATACTATCAGGCTGCCTAGCCCAACCCACACACCCTTACACCATAGCGTAAAGGTGTCTGGAGTGCTTAATTTGAGCCAGGGATTGCTGGTAGGGGCCACCGGCTCTCGTTTAGGATAACCAGGACTTATTTTTCCTCATCCAACATTTCCTGAAGCAAGAGAGGGAAAACCACAAAAGCTTATAGACGTACGATGGGAAAGATGGCACAAAGTCCCAAAAGGAGAAAGCAAGAACTTGCCAGAGTGAGAAAAACAGGGAGAGTGTGTCTGGTGTTGGATTAAAGAGGCATTCAGTGAATTTAGGACTATGCAGCATTGTAGAAACAATGGTCCTCGACCAATTATTCAAGGAAGAGTTAGATTAATAGAATTATCAACTTATTTGAGCTTGCATTAATCAGCTCCCAAACGTTTGTAAATCGTGAAAATAAATGTGCAGAAAACCATTAGGTATTAATACAATATATTTTTTAGTCTTTCAAAGGAACAATCATTAGAGGGCCAAGAAGGTAGGGGAATGTTCTAGGGAACGTGTAAGAAAGAGTGCTCAAGTGTATATATAGAAGTCAAGAGAGCTCAAAGTGTGTAGAAAAGTAAAGGGAATATATTTACAAGACTGTACAAAACTGATATCCAATAAACAATTAGATGCAACCTGGTCACATGCAATTTATTCATTCAAATTTGTAAGGAGAGTTTCCTTAAGGCTGTAAACAGGGGTAAAGGGGAAGGGGAAATTGGTCCAAGTGCAGTAGGGGGTAGCGTTGACGTTTCGATCCAGCTTATCGGCAAACGAGGGACTTTAATACCTCTGCTATGCGGATCTTCCTCAGGACAAGGGGACAGATGAAGTGACCCTCATCAATCTTGCAATGCTCAATTGGAGTTCAAAACCTGGTTACACTAATGCCCGTGTAGTGGCAAGGGCCAACTAAGGACACATCCTGTTATTCAGTAGATATACACCATGGCGGTGGTGCCTGGACCATCCATGGAACGTAATATTTTAGGCCCGTATGTGTGGCAAAAGTTTGCTGAATGAATCAGGTAATCCAGGGCACAGCGTAATTTTAATTGGAGACGATCTGATAGGTGCTCTTTCTCCATCGCGGTAGCAGCCACCGCGATGGAGTAAAGACGTCGATCAGATCGTCTCCAAACATTTTGCACCAGTTTGCATCACCTTTGTGATGCAAATTTGGCGTACAAAATTTGCAAAAATTAGTAAATCTGCTCTTGAGTGTGCGCAATATTATTGGTTATGAGGGTCATCTATTTTTTTTATAATCAAATTTATTGATATTTGGAGGAAACTATAAAGTGACATTGGCATCAAAAATAACAAGCACATTATCTCGATGAAAGACAACAGTTAGGAAGGTGACACAGGCCTGTGTATCAGGCTTGAAAATGAATGACCGTGCAAGATTAACATAGTACTTATACACTCAACAACCAAGACAGTAGATTGAACCATTTGCCCCAAAACCTTTCAAATAGCTTGGGGCAGCCCCGAGCTACGAAGAGGGGTTCTTCTTGGGTCCCACACCAGTCCACCCCCGTCTCCACCTCCGCAGAGTAGGGGGCTTGGCCTGAGACCAAAGTGCTGAGATGTCACGTTTCACCACTACCACTGCAGTTCCAAGAAAGTGCTTGTCAGCCCGAGAGATATCCAGGCAATCAAACACACCCAGAATTAGACATATTGGATAGTGAGGGACATCCCACTCCAGGGCCTGTGCTGAGTTCCAGTTCCACCGCCGCCCAGAATGACACAATTGCGGGGCATTGCCAGACCATCCACCACATGTTGGAACAGAGCTACCAGATGTAGAACCAGCAAGTCGCTGTAGGTTGCGTAATATTCTTTGGGGTATCCATCCGGCCCCGGCGTCTTACTAGAGTACAAGAGTGAAATGGCCCCATGTATCTCCTCTGGGGTAAGAGATGAATCATCTCTTGCATACTAGAAACTAGGGCCCAAATTTACAAAGATCTGGCTTCATACATGTGTCACGCAAGAGAATGCAATTCGTAATGTTTTATTTACAAAGTGGTGTGGTGTTAGTTTTTCTTCATTTTTCAACCCCCACATAGCACAAGGTCTGCATTGCACCACGTTGTGTCAAAATGTTTTTAATGTATGCAAGTTGGGAACGCTGACGCAAAACCAACACAATCTTATTTACTAATGTCGTGGCTAGTCACACTGTATAACACAAAGGTCAAATTGCATGAAAAACCTAAGCATGGTCCTAGCAGGCGCAAAAGGTGTTGCAATTCCCACAGTATATATAGAGACATCACATACATCCTATATTCATTTGTAACCATGGAAATGGTCAATTTGAGAGGCAGCCTACATTTGCAACAATGCAATCTTCAAAGAAGGAGAGGATCTTTCAATTAAATCAAATGCATTCTCTGTAAGTATGTGAAGAAATGATGTAGTTGTGAATTCTTCTAATGCATAAGATATTATTATTTCTGTGTTATTTTTATATTTCCTTAGATAATTAACTGTTGATATTTGATTTGCTTAATTTTAATACAATCAAATTGTAAATTATATGTGTGCAATAATTTGTATCAAAGTACAGTGTAACTGTCCCTTATTTCAGTGTTGTGGCTAATGACAGAAGCACAGAATTGTGATGTTCACTTCAGCTTAATTATCTGCATTTATTTAAAACCGCTCTGTACGTTTGGTTTGTTTGTGTCTCTACTCTAGGAAATTGTAATTTGAGCTGTCAGAGGGTTCATTTACTAATATAAGATAGCAAAATAAATAATAGCAAAGCAAAGATTATCCAGAGGTTGAATTTGGTTTAAAAAATGTTTTTATTGAAACACAACACAAACCTAGGTTGCAAAGTAGTCAGTGAATAGAGGTGTACATGTTTTTCGTTAAGGCAAATCTTAACACATCAATCAATCAATCAATCCATTTGTAAAGCGCGCTACTCACCCTTGAGGGTCTCCAGGCACTGGGGGGGGAGGGGTGCTGCTACTGCTCGAAAAACCAGGTCTTGAGGAGTCTTCTGAAGGTGAGTAGGTCTTGTGTCTGCCGTATGTGGGTGGGGAGGGTGTTGCATGTCTTGGCGGCGAGGAAGGAGAAGGATCTGCTGCCAGAGGTTGCTCGGCGGATGCGGGGGACAGCGGCGAGGGAGAGGCCGGCAGAGCAGAGCTGGCGGGTGGCGATGTAGAAGGTTAGTCGTCTGTTGAGGTATGCTGGACAGGTGTTGTGGAGTGCCCTGTGTGTGTGGGTGAGGAGCTTGAAGGTGATCCTCTTGTTGATGGGGCGCCAGTGCAGGTCTCTCAGGTGGGGGGTGATGTAGCTGTGGCGGGGGACGCGCAGGATTAGACGTGCCGAAGCGTTCTGGATACGTTGTAGCCGCTTTAGGAGTTTTGCTGGAATTCCTGCATAGAGTGCGTTGCCGTAGTCCAGCCTACTACTGACAAAGGCTTGGGTGACCGTTCTTCTCGTTTCAGTGGGGATCCACTTGTAGATCCTGCGGAGCATGCGGTGGGTGTTGAAGCAGGAGGAGGAGACGGCGTTGACCTGCTTGGTCATGGAGAGTGTGGAGTCGAGGATGATTCCTAGGTTGCGTGCGTGGTCGGTGGGTGTAGGTGCTGCTCCCAGTGTGGTTGGCCACCAGGTGTCGTCCCATGCTGAGGGGTTGGAACCGAGGATGAGGACCTCCGTCTTGTCTGAGTTCAACTTTAGTCGGCTGCTCCTCATCCATTCAGCGACGGCCTTCATTCCTTCGTGGAGGTTGGTTTTGGCGGTCTGAGGGTCCTTGGTGAGGGAGAGGATCAGTTGGATGTCGTCGGCGTAGGAGATGATGTTGAGGTTGTGTTGTTGAGTGACGTGGGCTAGAGGAGCCATGTAGACGTTGAACAGCGTCAGGCTGAGGGATGATCCCTGGCATACGCCGCAGATGATATTGGTGGCTTCGGAGCGGAAGGGCGGGAGGCGGATGCTCTGTGTTCAGCCAGAGACGAAGGATATGGTCCAGTTCAGGGCCTTCTCTTGGATCCCGGCTTCGTGGAGGAGTGTTCGGAGTGTGTGGTGGCAGACCATGTCGAAGGCGGCTGACAGGTCCAGGAGAATGAAAGCAGCTGTTTCTCAGTTGTCCAGTATGATCCTGATGTCATCGGTGGCGGCAATGAGGGCGGTCTCGGTGCTGTGGTTGCTTCGGAAACGGGACTGGGACGGGTCAAAGATGTTGTTCTCCTCAAGGTAGCGGGTCAGTTGCTTGTTGACGGCTTTCTGAATGACTTTCGCCGGGAATGGGAGCCGGGAGATTGGCCGGAAGCTCTTGAGGTCCCTGGGGTTCGCTTTTGGCTTCTTGTGCAGGGCGTTGATCTCGTGTGTGCTTGCAGCTTTCCGGGAAGGTTGCTGTCTCGAAGGAGATGTTGATGACTTTCCAGAATTGGGGTGCGATGGCTGAGTCGGCTTTATTGAAGATGTGCTGTGCGCATGGGTCTGACAGAGATTCAGAGTGGGTGGAGGTCATGATCCTGCGTGTGTCGTCGTCGCTGATGTTGGTCCAGGACATCAGGCGGGTGGTGCGGGTGGTGCGGGTGGTGCGGGTGGTGGATGCAGGGGGAGGGATCTTTTGTCGGGGGGGTCGTGATGTTGAAGCTGTCATGGATGTCGGCGATCTTGCGATGAAAGAAGGTGGCCAGTGAGTCACACAGGTCTTGCGAGGGAGGAATGCCGTTGGTGTTGGAGCTGGGATTAGAGAGTTCCTTCACGATTTGATAAAGCTCTTTGCTGTCGTGTGCGTTCTTGTCAAGGCGGTCTTTGAATTAGGATCTTTTGGCGGATCTGATGAGGTAGTGGTGTCTGCGGGTGGCGTTCTTGTGGGCTGCGTAGCTGTCTGGTATTCTTTCGCTGAGCCGTTTCTTCTCCAGTTTCCGACATGTTCGTTTGGAGGTCTGGAGTTCTTCGGTGAACCAGATGGCTTTCTTGTTGGTGCGCCTGTTGGAGGGTTTCTTGACCGGGGCAAGGGTGTTGGCGCAGTCGTCGATCCATCGTCTGAGGTTGTGTGCGGCGGTGTTGGGGTCGGTGGTGTCGGCTGGTGGGTTCTGGGAGAGCGTGGTGGTTAGCTGGCCTTCGGTGATTCTGCTCCAGCAACGGCGGGGCATCTGTTGGGTGCGGTGGTGCGTGGTGGGCTTCCTGAAGGTGAGGTGGATGCAGTGGTGGTCAGTCCAGTGGAGCTCTGTGGTATAGTCGAAGGAGACGTGGGGGCTTGCGGAGAAGATAGGGTCCAGTGTATGTCCGGCAGCGTGGGTGGGTGCGGTGACGAGTTGTCCGAGGCCGAGGTTGGCGAGGTTGTCGATCAGGGTGGTGGAGTTGGCATCGTTGTTGTTTTCGAGGGAGAAATTCAGGTCCCCGAGGAGGATGTAGTCCGTGGAGGTGAGGGCGTGGATGCTGACGAGGTCGGCAATGGAGTCGCTGAACTGCGGTCGGGGTCCGGAGGGTCTGTAGATGAGGGTTCCTCTGAGGGTGGTGTTGGGGTCATGTGGATCTGGAAGTGCAGGTGCTCTGCGTGATGGGGGTGACGTCTGAGTGCGTGGAGACCTTGAGGGTGGACTTGTGGATGATGGAGATTCCTCCTCCCATTCCATTGGTGCGGTCTCTGCGGGCGATCTTGTAGCCGTCCGAAATGGCTATGGCTATGGCGATGTCGGGTGCTGAGAAGTCGTTCCACCAAGTCTCTGTCATGAAGGCAATGTCTGGGGTGGAAGAGTCGAGAAAGTCCCAGAGCTCGACGGCGTGTTTGCGTGCGGAGCGGGTATTTAGGAGTAAGCAGCGGAGGTGGTTGGGTCCGAATCTTGGTGGTTTGGCGGCTCTGTCGCAGGTGAAGTTGCATTTGCGACAGGAGAAGGGTCCATGGGTGCACTTTGGGGCAGCCTGGAAGCAGGTGTGGTCTTGGCCGGTGTTGAGAGCATGGAGGGTGCTGGCCTCGTAGCAGAGATAGAGCAATTCCCTTTACAGGGAAGAATCATCAACAGTTGTTCCATCGCATTACTTGACATTGGAATAACAGGAATAAACAATTCACAAGTGGATACAGACTTACATTGGTCAGGTACAATCATATACATTGTTAACCATCTGTGTCTCCTTCATTGTCACTTGGTACACTCTCCGGAGCTAGGAAATGATCACACAATCCCACCCAAACTTCTATATGTCCTGTACTTCTCATCAGTTCTACTGGTCTTCATAGGAATCTCCTCGGCTAGAGACCACTCAATGACATCCCTCATCCAGTGAGCCAGCAGGGGTGCCCTTTGTCCAGTCCAGGTAATAGCTACCTGCTTTCTAGCCAAGACCAACGCTAACTGCAGGAATTTGTAGGACATCTTTCTCCCCTTCGGTCTCACTATATTATCCAGCAGGAAAAACATGTGGCGTGAGGGTTCCCTAAAACATTGTGGTATGTGTGAGTTTATCAATCACCTGAGTCCAAAAGTCAAGCACTAATGGGCAACCCCAGGCCAAATGCAAAAAACAGCTCCTTCAATGTTACAATGAGGGCAGAATGAGGAGCGGTCAGGATATGCTCAGTCTCACAGAGGTCATATATATGCAATGTAGGAGGTTGAAATGAACCAACGTAAACCATGCATTACTAGAAACCTTGTGGTTCAATGCACACACCCTGACCCAGTTCTCTTCTGTCAGTAGATCCCCTAGGTCCGCTTCCCATGCTTCCCGCACCTCTAACATCCCATGTACTGCACCCACCCTCATAGATTTATATAAGAGAGACACCAAGTGACTTCCTGCCCCACTAGTTATCATCACCCCCAGCATACCAGATACAGGTGGGGCCTTCGGGAAGGTGCTACAAGTCTCCTGGCAAACTCAGTCAGGCCAGCCTAGTGCAAAATGTGGCCAGGCCCCACACCAAACTCCTACTGGGCATCTTCAAAGAAAATAAAGAGCTTGTTTGGGTGTTTGTTCGGGTCAAACCCTTTGATCTCTTAGGCAGAGAGTGTCTGTGCCCAACCAGAACCAGTTCTGCCTTCTCTGGTGTGACTTCCTGGCAGGAGGTGGAGACGGCATGGTCAGAGGCCGACCAGGCCCTTTGAGGTGCAAGGAAATCTCCTCCCCCTTCCCGAATTGCAGCCTAGGTCTATTCAACCCTTTCCCGACTCACCTAGACTACCTGGAGCCACTCCTGCTCACCAGCCTTCTGTCATCCAAAATCCAGACAGGCAGTCCACATTCCAGCAGAGGCACATGGGATGACTAAGCAGGAAAATACCTACTTTCTGAAGCGATTTCTTACATGCAGAGGAAATGTTTTGGAGTAGTTCCTTTTTTCCCGCTGCTGAAAGGGATGAGAAACTACTACTACCAGAAGGCCATGGGGCGCATGAGAGCAAGACGCAGGGCGGTTCCTATATTAGCACCTCCCCCACCTGGGAAAGGTGCTTGACAATCCTCCCACTGAACCTGGAAAGACGGATGGTGTGTCCTCGCCGGATTTCTGCTTGAAGACTAATCACCGCTGATCAAGAGCCTGTGTGATCGGCTTTCGTCACGTTCCTTGCCGCTCAGCGGACATTCGGTTCCCTGCTATTTCGAGAGTCAGCCTTACTCCCAGAGTGAACACCGGATACTACCCAGGTATCGAGGAAGGAGTGCGGGCTCGCCTCCTCCCCTTAACTTTCCTTTTTGAATTCCTAGTTCGTTCCGCAGGACTCTAGTTGCGCTGGAGCGCACAGGAGTTCCGTTACTGTTTTGCTTTCAATTCGGCCATTTGTCTTGGCACTAAAGTATTTCAGACACGGAACTATTTAGCGCTTAGATTAGGAAAGTATCTTCACTTTATATTGTGCGCTTTGAAACAAATACTTTATTCCTCATGCATGACAAATTTCAGTACTTATTGGCAAGTGTGTGTTCTGGCCTTATCACTTGGTTTTGTACAACAACCTGAGTTTCCTTATATACATTTATTTCAAGGCCTATAGTGTTGTGAAGATAACAATACCTTTAGTTTAGGATTCTCTCGGAAAGTTATTCTACTAGGAACTTTTCTTGGAGTGTACCAGAGAGGACCCTGTTTGATGATTGTGCCTATAACAATGATAAGCTGATTTTGGAATTGAATTATCTTGACTTTATTGCTGGACTAACGCGAATATAATCCTTGTGAGTGGGGGGGGGGCTGGAAGTAGTGCTGAGAGAGAGTACAGAGATAGAGAGCGTTGTCTAATGCTTGTCCGCTTGTCTCCCTGTTCTGCAGTACCCGCCTCCTTACTACGGCCTTGCTACACCCCAGACCAGACCCTGAGGGGAGTACAGAAATGATAGCCAGTTTATTATTTTATCCACTTCCCTTTCCCCTTGGGCATAATTTCAAGCAGTAGGTCTTCCTCCTCTGCAGGGAGTTGTGTCAGAGGGAGTTGGGGGGATAATCGTCTGTCATCGTCTCTGCTGGTCACCAGGAACAGGTTAGTGGCATCTATATATATTCTTGCGCTGCTGACGATCGCAACAGATTGTCAAGCCCAAGGGTAACACCCAGCCCAGACGATGGATACCAATGAGTTGTTGACCTCGCTGCTGGAAAGCTTTACTGCATTGCAGCAGGAGGTACAGACTTCGCGCTTGGAGAATCAGACCATACATAGGGAAATGGCCCCATTGCGTAGGGAGGTAGCGGGCCTCACACACAGAGGTCCTAGAAATTATTCTTACATCAGACCAGCCACACTGCCTCCTCCTACTGCACAGGCTCCTTCCACAAGCGCTCAAAGGGGAGGGTTTTTTGTAGCACCCCCTACACCGACTGCCCCAACAGATGAAGTTCCCACAGTCCAGATCATAGAGAATACAGGAATACCTTTGGCTCCCCCTGAGAGGTTTTATGGGGACCCAAAAAAGTTTGAGATGTTCTTAAATCAATGCCGTCTTCACTTTTTATGTAAGCCCGCTGTTTTCCATGACGAGGCTGCTAAAACTGCTTTTATGATGTCCTATATGGGAGGCAATGCAGCAAGTTGGACAATTCCTTTGATGGAAAGAAACGATCCTGTATTACACCACTTTTCTCATTTCTGTTTAGAATTGCGGAAGTTGTTCGATAGGAAATCGCACATGATGACACTCGATCGAGAACTGCTTACCTTACGTCAAGGGTCACAAGATCTGTTGACGTATATCACCACGTTCAATCGCCTAGTGGTTGAAACGGACTGGCCTGCTGAAAAGAGGATTACCTTGTTCTATCAGGGGCTAAGAGGAGAACTTAAAGATGTGCTAGCTCAGGTGGTACAATTACCACAGACCTGCGAAGAACTTATAGATTTAACGGTTCAATTGGACCACCGTCTACAAGAAAGAAAAGGGGACAAGAGCAGAGGCAAAAATCGGTTCTTCTATCCTAGACCAAGAGCAGCGGTGGAAGAACCTCCTAAAACCCTGAAGGGCCTGAACCAATCCAAATCGGAGGTATAAGAGGACCCCTTACATCTGAAGAGAAGGACAAGAGACGGAGGTTAAAACTATGTCTGTATTGTGGAAAAGGGGGACATTTTATTAAGGAATGCTGAGCCAGAAATTTCGTTCCAGGAAGAACCTCTGTTCCACGATTACAAGCAACCTTGAGAACCAGTGAACTGTCGGAAAACTAATGGTCCCGAATCAGAAGGAGATCTCTGGTTTGGGGCAACATTGTACTATGGTCTCCCCTGTTCTTGCTAATACCCTAAACCCGGCAGTAGCTCACATGAATGTCAGTGTTTCTCTCTGGATCACGTCTCAGGGTGAATTGAAGATGGACGCCTTACTAGACTCTGGTGCCACAGGTAACTATATCGACCAAGACTTTGCCATGAAAATGGGGATTCCCTGTGAAAAGAAAGAGATACCGGAAATGGTGAAGGCGGTGGATAGAACAGTCCTTTCCTCTGGTCCAGTGGTCTACAATACTCACTCTCTATTGATGGAGTTTGGTAGAGACCACCACGAATACATCTAGTTTGACCTCATCAATGCTCCCCAATTTCGCCTCATATTAGGAATGCCTTGGCTTACCTTACATGATCCCTTGGTTAGTTGGGCTTCTCGCACAGTAAACATGACATCAAAGTATTGCAGAGAACATTGTGAAAAAAAACATCTTTGTCAGCAAACCCAGAACCATCACCAGCTACGTATCTGGCGACTGCTTGCACCCAAGATCACTACTGCTGTGCCGCTGTCCTACCTACGGAATATCGCGAATATCATGCTCTGTTTAACAAACAGAAAGCCACACAGTTACCACCCCATAGTGTTTATGATTGTAGGATCGAATTAACACCGGGAGCTGACATTCCCTGCAGTCGAGTCTATGCATTAACAGAGAAAGAGACACAATACTTGAAAACGTATATCGAAGACAATTTAGCCTCTGGATTTATCAGACACTCCTCATCCCCGGCTTCGTCTCCTCTTTTCTTCATACTGAAGAAAGACTGCGATGAATTGAGGACCTGCATCGACTACAGAGCCATAAACAGGGTGACCATTAAAAACCGTTACCCACTTCCTTTGATATCAGTGTTACTGGACCAACTAAAGGGCGCTCGTTACTTTACAAAACTCGACCTTCGTGGAGCCTATCATCTTGTGCGGGTACAGAAAGGAGATGAATGGAAGACGGCGTTCAGAACCAAATTTGGCCTCTTTGAGTACCCGGTGATGCCGTTTGGGCTCTGCAATGCCCCAGCAGCCTTCCAGTTCTTTATGGATGAGGTTTTGAGAGGCTGTTTGAAGACATTTTGTGTCGTCTACATAGACAATATCTTGATTTATTCAACAACACTACTGGAACATATAACCCATGTGAAAACTGTACTTGGAAAGTTACAACAAAACTCACTGTATGCCAAGATTGAAAAGTTTCTTTTTCATGTACAGGAAGTTGCCTTTTTAGGTTATGTTATCAATGCCCAGGGTTTTCATATGGGTATAAGTAAGGTCAAGGCAATCACTACCTGGAAGACCCCCCAGAACGTCAAATCAGTGCAAAGCTTTCTTGGCTTTGCCAATTATTACCGGCGATTCATCAAGGACTTTTCTAAAATCATCCAACCCATCACAAAACTATTGCAGAAGAATGCACCTTTTATATGGGGAGAAGAAGCAGAGAAGTCCTTTCAACTCCTGAAGTAGAGGTTTACTCAGGCCCCCATCCTGCGACACCCCGAGCCACAGATACCTTTTGTTCTAGAGACTGATGCCTCACAATATGCCCTAGGAGGGGTGTTATCCCAACGCCATCCCACCACAGGACAGCTACACCCTGTAGCCTATTATTCACGAAAACTCACTCCCTGCGAAGTCAACTACACCATTACAGACAAAGAACTACTGGCAATCAAGAGGGTGTGTGAGGAGTGGCAGCACTACCTTCTGGGGGCTTTACATACTGTGGAAATCTACACGGACCACCGCAATTTGTTATTTCTAAAGACAGCAAAAGTCTTAACTCCCCAGCAACTGAGGTAAACCCTCTTCTTTTCTGATTTTGATTTTGTGATTAAGTATAGACCGGGATCCCACAACGGAAAAGCAGACGCTCTCGCCCCTTCTGGGGGAAGAGAATGGAGCCATACCATCTGAACCACCTCTCATCTTAACGGAGACAGAACATCCAGAGTTGGCTCTAGCCTTAATCACCTCGCAGGATTTTCTGGAGGATGTGAAAAACGCCTTAAGATGTGGACATTCAAGCCTGGATACAGGAAGAACCGGAACATCGCTGCGAAAAAGAGGATCTCGCCTATCACTTCCATGCATTGTACATACCGCAAGAGATACTGCAACAACAAGTACTGAATTGGGCACATGATTCGGTGTTGGGTGGACATATGGGTATCTACAAGACTACTGCTAGTGTGGAACGCTCCTTCTGGTGGCATGGATTACGCAATGATGTAAAAGAATATGTGAAGAATTGTGCGATTTGTGCACAAGGAAAAACCATCCATACTAAACCTTCGGGATTACTTCGCTCATTATCCATCCCTCCTCGGCCATGGCATACCTTATCCATGGATTTCATCGTTGAAATGCCTCCTTGTGCTAATCAGACTGTCATTTTGGTGGTAGTTGATCACCTAATGAAAATGGGACATTTCGTTCCCTTACCTGGCCTGCCCACTTCATCGGAATTAGCCAAGGTGTTTCTTCAACACGTTGTACGAGCACATGGATTACCGAGCGTTTTGATAACAGACAGGGGCACTCAATTCACATCACGTTTCTGGAAGGCCCTCTGTACTGTCCTAAACACTGAAGCGCGTCTCTCTTCTAGCTACCATCCGCAAACTGATGGAAAGATAGAACATCTGAATCAAACCTTGGAACAATATCTCCGTTGTTTCACCCTACAGAACACCTCTGAATGGACTACTCTATTATGGATGGCGGAATTCGCTTACAACAACGCTGCGCATGCCTCCCTAGGGTGTTCACCTTTTGATTGCCTCAATGGTTTTCACTCGAATATGCTTTATTCGAATGGCCCGCCAGTTCCTCAGTACCCAGTATACACGAACACCATGCACATCTCAAGGCTGTATTGTTAGATGCACAGCGTAGTCTAGCTGCAGCTCAGGCTTCTCAGAAACTGTTTGCTGATAGGAAGAGGTCCCAGGAACCTGAGTACCAAGTGGGGGACAAGGTATGGCTCTCCACGAAAAATCTACATTTGAAAGGGGTTAATAAACTGAAGCCGAAATATGTAGGGCCCTATTGTATCAATGAGGTTATCAACCCTGTCGCTATGAAGTTGTCACTACCCGTGTCATGGAAGATACATCCCGTATTCCATGTCTCCCTGCTTCAACCCTGTCCTCCTAGTATGAGATTACCGGCTAGGCCTCTGGCAGTTGAGGTGGACGGGCAAGAGGATTACGAGGTCCAGGCTATATTGGATTCACGCATGATAAGAGGCAGGATTCAATATCTGGTAGACTGGAAAGGGTTTGGTCCTGAGGATAGAACTTGGGAACCTAAGGACAATCTCCATTGCCCAGCCTTAGTTGACCGTTTCCATGAGGAGCATCCCGGTAAGCCTGGTCGACCGCCGAGTCGGCTGTCCTCGAGAGGGGGTCCTGTAGCGATTTCTTACATGCAGAGGAAATGTTTTGGAGTAGTTCCCTTTTTCCCGCTGCTGAAAGGGAGGAGAAACTACTACTACCAGAAGGCCATGGGGCGCATGAGAGCAAGACGCAGGGCGGTTCTTATATTAGCACCTCCCCCACCTGGGAAAGGTGCTTGACAATCCTCCCACTGAACCTGGAATGGCGGATGGTGTGTCCCCTCCGGATTTCAGCTTGAAGACTAATCACCGCTGATCAAGAGCCTGTGTGATCAGCTTTCGTCGCGTTCCTTGCCGCTCAGCGGAAATTCGGTTCCCTGCTATTTCGAGAGTCAGCCTTACTCCCGGAGTGAACACCGGATACTACCCAGGTATCGAGGAAGGAGTGCGGGCTCGCCTCCTCCCCTTAACTTTTCTTTTTGAATTCCTAGTTCGTTCCGCAGGACTCTAGTTGCACTACTGTTTTGCTTTAAATTCGTCCATTTTTCTTGGCACTAAAGTATTTCAGACATGGAACTATTTAGCGCTTGGATTAGGAAAGGATCTTCATTTTCTATTGTATGCTTTGAAACAAATACTTTATTCCTCATGCATGACAAATGTCAGTACTTATTGGCAAGTGTGTGTTCTGGCCTTATCACTTTGTTTTATACAAAAACCTGAGTTTTCTTATATACATTTCAAGGCCTATAGTGTTGTGAATATAACAATACCTTTACTTTAGGATTCTCACGGAAAGTTATTCTACTAGGAACTTTTCTTGGAGTGTACATGAGAGGACCCCTTTTGATGATTGTGCCTATAACAATGATAAGCTGATTTTGGAATTTAATTATCTTGACTTTATTGCTGGACTAACACTGTATAGGATCTGGTGAGTGGGGGGGGGGGGGGGCTGGAAATAGTGCTGAAAGAGAGTACAGAGATAGAGAGCATTGTCTAATGCTTGTCCACTTGTGTCCCTGTTCTGCAGTACCCGCCTCCTTACCACGGCCTTGTTACACCCCAGACCAGACCCTGAGGGGAGTACAGAAATTACAGCCAGTTCATTATTTTATCCAATTCCCTTTTCCCTTGGGCACAATATCAAGCAGTAGGTCTTCCTCCTCTGCTGGGAGTTGTGTCAGAGGGAGTTGGGGCAATAATCATCTGTCATCGTCTCTGCTGGTCACCAGGAACAGGTTAGTGGCGTCTATATATATTCTTGCGCTGCTGACTATCGCGACACTTTCTAAAAGTGGTATTTTCAAACACAGAATGTAAAAATCACCTTCACTAAAAAATGCATCTTTAAAGTTCAGGCATACTAAACTTTATTTTCCTACCTAATTCCTCGGGCCAGTTATGTTTAAAAGATGTTATAAACAAACTCCCCATTCTGTGCTATGGGGAACAGGTAGCCTTGCAATAGTGAAAACAAAATTGGCCGTAATTCGCTACCAGGACATGCCACACACACCAGGGCATGTCCTACCTTTTACATACACTGCACCTGACCCACAGGGGTACCTTGGGCCTACCTTAGGGGTAGCTGACATGTAAGCAAAGGGAAGGTGAGGGACTGGCAAGTGTGCGCACTGGCCAAGTCGACATGGCAGTTACAAACTGCACGCAGACTCCGCAATGGCTGGTCTGGGTTACCTTTTCAGGGCTACTCACATGGGTGGCACAATCAGTGCAGCAGGCACATTAATGGCATTTGATTCACATGCCCTGGCACACTCAGTGCACTTTACTAGGAACGAACAAGTAAATCAAATATCCAATCATGGAAACACCAATCCATAACACAATTTACCACAGGTGCACTTGCACTTTACCACTGATCAGCAGTGAGAAAAGTGCGCAGAAACACTACGCCAGCAAAAACAAAACAGGGAGGTCAGAAAGCAAAAACTCAGAGGAAACACGCCAAAAGATGCCAAGTCTAGAACCCACTGTATGAAGTGCAATCTTGTGGGACCTTGATGAGGCCACTGAAGCTAGATTCCCAACTCCACCCAGCATTCACTGGAACCAACTCCTATAGGTAGCTTGGGAACCAGCCAATGCACAGAGGGGAAAGCAGCGTGGGTTATGAGAAAATAAATGTAGTCTTCTTCTGCGGTGTGTCAGGCTGTCTGGTTCTGTTGTGTGGTAATACTCTGTGTCTCAGTAGAGATGAGAAGACATGCAACGATTGGCCTCTGTTAAGCTGTGTGGATGAAAGAGCACATTAGTAGAGGCAGAAGAACCCTATCTCCCCTTCGTGTGTTCCTCCCACAAGAGTAGAAAACGACTAAGCTTACCTCTCCATTCCCTCTTTCCCACTTCAACTACGTGTGCTGGTGATTTGGGAGGGATGTTCCTATGAGGAAAGAAAAGGTGAAAGTATGTTAAGTACTGATTATGATAGCCCTTACTTCTACCACCCACTATCTAATCAAGCACTTTGAGTGGTTGTGGAAACTTTTGCATGGTTGTTTAATGTATAGCAGAATGGAATTCCCTTCATTCCTTAAACCTCACACTCCAGGGATATTGAGCGTTAGAAGTTGTGATTATAGACACTGTACACTCTGTTACTACACAGAGCGTGATTTCAAGTTGATCATGCTATTCATACTAATGTTCTCTTTTATAGACTTTCCGAAGCGCTGAGGAGTTAAGACAGTCTATGGATGTGGACCCAGAGAGAGCCCTCCCACACACGGTAAGCATTTTCCCAACACTATGGAGTTTTGCATTACCGGTTTACTGTAGGATCAGCCTTCTGTTGTTTTTTTCCTTAGTCTTTCAAGGTTTCTGATTCAGGAATTGCATCCAGGGATCAGAGGACTTGCAGCTGTCAAAAATGGCTGGAATTGAAGAGGTATATGTACAGACTAACTCAGTAACCCCAAACGCCCAATAGCACCTACAGGTATAAGTATCAATATTAGACGATGAGTCAGCCAGGCATGGTCCTTTTCTAAGCAGCCACCCCCAAGATTGCTCCCGGTCTAGCGTGAGCACATGTTAGGAGGAATATGTAAGCCTCCTAACTTTCCATGTGTGGAAGTGGGTAGAGCTCACGATTTGTGTGGGTAACGGTATAATGTACTTACGATTCATTATTGTTTACATTCAATGGAACTATTGAAGGCCCTGACTTCTCCCTTTTCAGTTGCGTATGTTGCTGGTATAGTGCATATCATAGGTGTGCTTGGGTCAATGGTGAGAAGTGCTATGAGCATGTGTCCTTCAGATGATCCCTGGTCATCAACTGTGGGTGCTGCATGAATGAGATGTGTAAATTATGTTTCTAAGTTATGCAGTGTTTCTGGGTAAACCGATATGTGCGAGTCAAATCCTGGGCAGTTTGACAACAATGACCTGGGTGTGGAAGTGTGTTTTTTTCCCACATTAAAGAGGAATACCAATTAGGATGGATACATAATCTTCATAAAATAATAAAGGGGCCTGCTGTTTCACAACATGTAAGGTGAGACCTGAAGAAGGCAAACCTTTGTTCCCGTAGGCAGTCTATCAAAATACTGAGAGGGAAGGTACCCTCCGAACTGGTTCTTAGTAACCACAGAGAAGGGGAGTTCCTATTTACCTTGCCACTCTTGTGGGTGGACACACAGGTTGACCACAAGGGAGAAATCGTTTGCACACGTTGACTTTTAGGAGTAAGGTGCACTATCAAAATGTTTGCAGTAGGCCAAAGATGAATTGCTGGAATAGTTGTGGTTGGGGTGCACCTGGGAACTTATATACTATTGTTCAGGGAAGAGGCATCCACTAGCAAATGGCAACCATAAACCCGGTGCCCCAAGACACCATCCTCAGAACTATTTTTGGACCTGTGGAAGACCAGAAGAGGACTGGACCCATCGTATTGTAACCAGAGAGTAGCCATCAATGAATGCACCAGCTCCCAAGTGTACCAATGACAAGACACTTGATTGAAAGGGTAGGTTGGATTACCTCCAGTGGGGCAACAGGCACACAACACAGTAAAATAAGCTTTTTTTCTTAAGTGAACAGTTGACCAGTAACTGGACCATGCTGTTGGCCTCTGCTAGAGTGATTCCTGGCAACCTAGGCCCTTATTATGTGTCTTGAAGTCCATAGATTCGACATCCACCACACTGCAATAACGTATAGTGGAGTGGTGTACAGTGCAGTGACGTACACTGGAGTGTTTTTTATTGTAATTGCATTTATATAGCGCTTATGACCCCTGACGCGTCATCGAATCGCTTTTTCAGCGATTAGCACGCTACTCCGGAACCCATTAAGGATTTTTTTTATTTTATTTTTTCCTCTGACCGGCAGAATTGTACAGCAAGCAAACATCAGATCACAGCAGGTTTGTTACAAATTACAATTGGCACTCATTAGTTACATTGTGGCTGATCTACAATCAAACACAGCTCCCATCATGTAGTACAGAGAGCAGCAACTGCATAAACTATTTAGTGCTAGATACCCCCCCAACCCTACTTCCAGTTCGATATCACCTTTCCTCCGGTCACATATCATGTATCTGTACTACAGCCACTACCGCTCTCACTACAAACCGTCCACATTCGTACAGTGCATTTAGTTTGCAGTATCTTGCAAGTAGTGCAATAGTGGTTCCCAAAAGTCCCTAGGCCGGGACGCTAGTGGCATGTCTTCAGCATAAGTCTCAAGTGTAGTTTTGCAATAGGTCATGTCAGTTATCCATTCTTTAAATCTAGGAGGTCCATTGCTGCCCCATCTCATCGCTATTCGCGAGGAGTGACACCACTGCCAAGAATTTCCTGCGCCTAGCGTGTTTTAACTTTTTTATTCCTAGCAGGCAAGTCAGAGTGGAGTTTGGGATGTGTTCCGAGAGCATGGTGCTTAACGCATCAGTGACTGCTTGCCAATATGGTTGTAACACGTTCAACAACAAGTGGGAAGGGTCTAAGGGCAGGTTTACCGACCAACCAGATATATGCCCCTAACTCAATATATCACAACAAATAATATCTGGGGGTCAGAAAAAAGAGGAGGGTTTGACAGTGAGGACCACTATACCAAATGCACACAGAAAAGTATCAGTGAGGAATGATAGTTAGTAGATGGTCAAGTCGAGGCTCAAGAGCACAAGGAGAAAAATGTATTGTTCCCATCAGAAGCCGCACTGTACCGCCCTTATTGTCATCATGTGGGATCTCCTTACCCAGGTGATATCTTTATAATTTATTTATTTCTTACAAAGCAGTAGTGTATCCTGTATAGGTCCTGAGGAATGCATTAAGAAAATCTTATGAAATGCTGAAACATGTCGACCACCAATAAGTGCGGTTATTATTTAAAACCTGCACTCACACCTGCCTTTTAACCTTAGGGTTTGGGGGATACTAATAAAATTTCTTTTTTCCACCCATTCACCTAATTTTAGTATTACCCTTCACTTTTCCACTTTAATCACCATACACTGCTTTTTGTCATTAGCCACTACTACACTCCTCTGTTCTGCTCTCATATCACATTTCGGTCACGGTAATGTCTACCGGCCGTCTTGCCTCCTGGGTAAGGAGATCCCACATGATGACAATAAGGGCGGTTTCTGACCCCCAGATATTATTTGTTGTGATATAATATGGTTGTAAGCCAGGGCAGGACCAGGCCATGTGTGGGAAATCTGCGCCTTCCGCAGTACAACGATAGCAGAAGTCAGAGTCTCTAAGTCCTAGTTTGTGTAATTTTACTGGTGTGTAATAGATTTGATGAAGGAATTTAAAGTGAATAATGCGCAGGTTGCAGTTGGAGGTGAAAAGTGTGAGTTGCGCACAACTGAAATGCCAATCCTGCTCATCAATTGTTGCTCCCAGTGTCTGTTCCCATCTACCCTTTGCCATCGTGGGCATGTCAACCTGTTCACTTTGAGCTGCGGTATATAGTCGTGTCACTAGATTTTTCCGAGTAGGAGCCTGTAACAGTACCTGCAGTGTCAGCAATTGTTCAGGTTCAGCAGAAAACGTGGCATATAGCTCCCTCAGAGCCGTACGGAAGCGCAGATACGCAAAGTTTTTCATTGGGGTCTGGTGCACACATAAGACAGGGTCCGACCAATTAAGAAATGTATTATGTGGAATCGCTTGGCCCAGGGTCTGGAAGCCCATGTCTTCCAGAAGTTTCTGCAAGTTTGGTTCTTGAGTCACTGTAATGTGAGGGTGTTTGGCCGTTGGTAATACCCTTGCGTATGTCGGCAGTTTATTTGCCCTCCACGCCAGTGTGTGCCATGCTCTTGAGGTGTTCTTGGCTGGTAGTATCTTGTCGTGCGGCGTGTATCGTATGGGGTTGGCCAGTAGTGCCATCAGCGGCATTGGGAAGACACTATCGCTTTCCACTCCCAAATGATATGGTTGGGTAAGGACCTTCCAGCTTACTCTGGCTTGTTTACCGGCCCATGTTAGTTTCTGAAGTACAGAGCGCAGCCTGTCAAAGAAGGCGTTTGTCAACCAAATTGGGTAATTCCAGAACAAATACAAAAATCTGGGTAAGACAATCATTTTCTGGAGAGCTATCCTATCCGCCATTGAAATTGGCATTTTAATCCACCTATCGACTTGATCCTCCAGTCGAGTCATCGCCTTTCCATAGTTCTCCCTGATAACCATCTCTGGATCTCTATGTATCCATATCCTCAGGGATTTGACCGGGTCCACACACCATTTTAGAGGATAGTCTAATTCTGGCTCCATTGTACCTATAGTGAATGGAATTACCACTGATTTATCCCAATTTATACAGGGGCCCGCGTATTGCTCATATTGGACGTACTCTCTAATTAGGGGATTCAGGTTTTTGTCCGGATGCGTCGTATATAGGACCATGTCGTCCGCATATAGCGAAATGCCAATTGGTCTTAAGTTAAATTGTAGAGC
Source organism: Lissotriton vulgaris (assembly GCF_964263255.1). Classification (NCBI taxonomy): domain Eukaryota; kingdom Metazoa; phylum Chordata; class Amphibia; order Caudata; family Salamandridae; genus Lissotriton; species Lissotriton vulgaris. The sequence continues at coordinate 471,476,564 of NC_141697.1, forward strand.
TGTGACAGAGTGTTTTTGCCTAATTTTGCAGGCCAAAGGCTCGAGTACCAGGACAAAGAGCATGGGAGACAGTGGGCACCCCTGTCTCGTTCCTCTTGCAATGGATATGGGGTTAGATGTTAAACCATTTATTCGGACTCGAGCCTTAGGTGCCGTGTATAATAGGGATATCCATTTTAAGAAAGGTTCTGGGAATCCCATTTTACGCAGAGTCGCAAACATGAAAATCCATTCCACGGAGTCAACCGCCTTAGTGCGTCCAGCAGTGCGGCAGCCGCCGGCTCCTCCGGGTCTAGCTGTTGATATAAAGAAAAAATGGTATGCAAATTTTGGGCAGTGGACCGCGTCGGCATAAAGCCTGCTTGATCAGGCAAAACCAGATTACAGAGAAGCGGTTGTATTCTGTTCGCTATTACTTTTGCCAGGATCTTCGCATCTATATTGATCAAGGACAAGGGCCTATAAGAGTCACACTTCTGAGGATCTTTGCCCGGTTTTGGGAGTGCTATTAGTAACGCTTCTGTAAGAATGGTCGGAAGCATACCGTCCTCATATGCTTCTTCGAGCATTTCTGCAAAGTGGGGCACCAGTAAGTCACGATATTCTCTATAAAATTCTCACGGGAGCCCATCGAGACCCGGGGCTTTATTGTTAGGGAGAGAGTTGATGGCATCTATGATTTTAGCGGCAGACCCTGATGCAGAGGTCTAGCCCGGGACCAGGGTTCAATCCCGCCTCGGCGGGTCTTGGGCTCAAAATTCCACAGACCTGATAATTCTCGCCTCGGTGCCTATTCCAATCATGGAGTCCCACTCTGCAACTCTCGGCAATAGCTTGCTTAATCTCCACAACGGCCCCCACAACATATATCTGAAGCAGGAGGGGTTACTCTGGCTGCATACAATTTAGTATAAAATTCAGTGAAACAATTGAGTATAGCTGGCGTGACATAGACCAGGATATTCTGATCGTTTGTTATTTCAGTAATGTGTGTCATGGTGTGTACAGACCTGATTTTGTATGATAGTGCCCTGCCGGGTCTGCCACCCTCACCATAGTTTCTCGCCACACATTTGCGTGAGAGATATTTTAGTTCATCGGCAGCAAAGTCATTGTAAATGTCGATTTGCTTCCGTATATTCGCCAACAATGAGTCTGAAGGGTGTAACTCATAACTACGTGCTAGGGACATTATAACCTTCTCAGTGTTCTCCAATTGGCGCTGTATATCGCACAGTATACCCGCCTGTGCCCCAATGCAGTGTCCGCGTACCGTAACTTTAAAGGCTTCCCATAGGGTACGTGTGCTCTGAACTGAGCCAGTGTTATGTCCAAAAAAGCTCACGATTGCTTGACGCAGGTCCTCTCTGAATACCTGGTCTTTTAGTGCTGTAGGTTGTTATCGCCATGTGAATTGTCGTGGAGTATGTGTTGGAATATGTAATTTAAGCAAGACCGGTGCGTGATCCGATAATTGTAAATTGTTGTGTCTTGTAAAGCGCACTGCTACCCGGAGGCCTCGTAGCGCTATAGACCGCTGGGGAACCCGTCCTGGCTTTCCCTGTGAGATAGTCCCTCCTGGGGGTCTCCAAGGTGAAACCAGGCATCCCCGGCGTTTGTGTGGGGCCGTTGTGGAGATGAGGCAAGCTAATGCCTAGAGTTGCCGAGTGTGCTCCCTGGTCGGAGTAGGCACCGATGCGAGAATTATCAGTCCGCTGATCCTGGTCCAAGACCCTGCCGCGTCGGGAATCAAACCCTGGTCCCGGGCCGTTCTCTGCACTCGGGTCTGCTGCCTCTAACCAGTGAGCCACACCTCTCCACTGTCTTGGGCATGTGTGACACTTCGACAGCCCATGTGCAAATGTCTTGTGTGACTAACCAGTAGTCCAGTCTGGAGCATGTGAGGTATGTGGCAGAAAAACATGTACCCTCCCGTTTAACTGGGTTCCGCTGCCTCCAAATGTCTACCAAGTTCCAGTCAGACATCCCGTCTCGAAGGACCTTGGCTGCACGCTTGCCATAGCGGTCTATGCCAGATGATCAATCTATCACAGGGTCTAGGCATGTATTGAAGTCTCCCCCCCAAATCACGGTGTCAGGCTGCATGTCCCTCAGAGTCGACCAGATTTTGGCATAAAATGAAGGGTCATCCGTATTTGGTCCATAGACATTCACTATGGTTAGGACTGTGCCCCCGTAGTTCCCTTGAAGTATTACATAGCGACCTTGGTCGTCTCGTACAGATTTAATGTGTGTGAATGGTACAGAGCGTTTTAACCACATTAGGACTCCCCTGGCATATGACGAGTAGGAGGACGCTAATCGAAAAGAGGCCCATCTATTTCCTATATGCTGCTCTCGGCTATCAGTGAGATGTGTTTCCTGCAGGCAGGCCACATTGATTTGTGTCTGTCTAAATATGTCACCACCTTATGTATCTTCTGTGGGTTATGTAGGCCCCTTACATTCCAGGAAAGAAGAGACCGCGGTCTACTATCTGTGAAAGCCTCACCCATATTGAGTAGTGGTAGCATGAATCGCCCCTGTGTTGCCCTGCCGCAACACCTCACAAACGTGTCCTTGGAACATGTTAAGCTCATGTATTGCAACCATCAATCTGCCGATCAGAATTTTCTGTAATCCCATTACCACCCCCCCCAGCCCCCACTCCACCTTCCATAATCTGGCGGAGACATCTCTAACAACATTAGCCCTCTTACCCCCCCACTTATTAAATCAAAAAGAATAGCGAAAAAACAGCTCAGTAAATTATGCGGTGCACGCGTGGGGGTCAGAGCTGCCCACCCATTACCTGTAACCTAGGTTACATGAGTCTAAGCCCATCACTGTATATCTTCATCACACCCTTACATAGCAATATCTCGCCCTATATATAAGGCTGTTGGGTAGCAACAATTTAACCACAGTACATCCCTACAATTGGCCGTATCAGAACAGCAGGTACAATTCGTCCCCAAAAAATGTGTAACTATTGTCCACTTATCTGGAGGCGACTTCAGCTGCATACATATATTGATAGCACCAGTGTCCAGTGTCTACTAAGTCTCAGGATCTCTCCCGTGTCCTCAGCCTTCCAGCGGACCCTGTGCAATCGTAGATCAAAGCTATTCCACATCAAATCGTGTTGGCTGTTCTCCCAGTTCGCTTCGTGGCGGATCTTCTCCGCACGCCTGGTTTCCCTTTTTGCTGCAGGAATTTCTGCATCTCTGCTGCGTCATTAAAGATCCGGGTTTTGCCCTCCACAGTAACTTTAAGTCGTGCCGGATAAAGCATTGCATAGGGAATGTTAAGCTCACACAACTTTTGCTTTGCCTCCAAGAATTTCTTCTGGGCTTCCTGTACCACTGAGGTGAAGTCCGGGTATAGAGAAATATCCATCCCTTCGTGGGTAAGCTTTCCAAGTTCTCTGGCCTTCCGTAGAGCTGCATCACGGTCTCTGTAATTCAGCAGCTTGGCTATGATTGGCCTCGGCCTGGATCCAGTAGGCGGCTTCGGAGCCAGCGACCTGTGAGCCCGTTCGACAATAAACACTTCTGAAAAGGTGTCTCAGCCTAGCATGGAGATCAGCAATTTTTCTATGTAGTGTTCCATCGGGTCTGTGTTCGTAGTTTCAGATACACCCATTAGGCAGAGATTGCATCTTCTGGACCTGGCTTCCAAATCTTCTGCTTTTGACGCCACCACCGCCAACTGCTTCTCAAGTTTCGCTTGTTTCCTATCCATTTGCGCCTGGGAGTCTTCAGCCTCCGAGATCCGACGTTCCGCCATATCTATGCGCTCTGTGTGTTCATCTAGGTGCTCTGACATTCTATCCACCCTGTAAGTTAGGGAATCAATCTTGCCATCTATGTTCGTGAGGGAAGACTGTATAGTTTGGAACATTGATTGTATGGCGTCATTTGTAATCCCACCTACCTCCGACGTCGCGGGCGGTGATGGGGTCTGTGTCTCCGCGGTGCTGTCCTGTTGTTTCTTTGTCTGGTCGAAGGTCAACTTCGGTTGGTTACGTTCCGGCTTCCCCATGATGTAGCAATTATACCATATACAGACCTGTGTAGATAAAAATTTCTTAAGAAAGGCACTGGGGGGGGTCAGCATGCACTCCGGGGTCGATATCTCTGCACTTCCAGGGCTCTCCGCTAGTTCACCGGGCGCGCCGTATCAACCTGTGGGAGTGGCACTCCTCTGTGGGCCCACGGCCCTCGCCCCAACCCATCACACTCCAGCCACCAGATAGCCCGTCGGGTCTTTCTCCTCACTCACACGTACTTGTACCAGATCGCAGATTCATCGCGGCCGCTCAGTGTCCGTTTAGCTGCTGTGCTTGGTAGGCTGGAGAGTTGATAGTGATGTAGCCCTGGGGCATTGCCTCACTCGTAAGCCAAATAGGGGTCTGTCTAATTCGCCCTCTCCCGTGGCCAACCACCACCTCACCACCTGGACAAGATCGAGTGAAAAAAGGTCCAGTATGCCTCTGGGTACCTTCTGCTGGTCACCGCGTCTCAGCTCTGTATGTATGAGGGCGCTTCTTCAGCTGGATCAGTATGTACACCTCCCAGTGTTTGTCCCCAAGACCCAGGGGATCCGATCTATCCGTCCCCACAGCTTGCTACTGGGTCGTTATGATTGTGCCTCCCAGGCGGTGCCCAACAGGGGTGGGGGGCACTGTGTCCACTGCTTACCACGGCCGGGCGCAATGAACATGCTATATCGGCCTCTGCGTCACATGCGCCCATCCAGTGTGGCTGTCCCTCCGTTTGGCTCCCCGCACTCCCATTTCATGCGTGGGGGGCCGCAACACCCCATCTTGGGTCCTTCTGCGTGCCTGGACAGCATTCACGGACCCCACCGGAACAGGGCGGCACTCCCCCGGTAGCGTGGCCGCGGTGCGTGACCTGCGTCCCGGGTTCGCTCCCTACTCGAGACCGAGGCTCCAGCCCCGCAACAGCGTCCCCAGGCCCGTGTCCTCAGGCCGATGTCACTGTCTGCTGCGGCTGCGTCTATCCGCCGGTTATCGGTCGCGGTATGCTCCGATGCCCCCAAAAGCTCTAACTGTGTTTCGGGGCCGGTATAGATGAGGAAAGGATGTTTTTGGAAGGATTATGCAGGGCTTAGGCGAGGGGCTCGCTTAAGCAGCGGCCATCTTGCTTGTTGGCTAGCTCCTCCCCCCCAACCCATTAAGGATTAGTGTTGAATTAGTGTAGTGAAATATGAAAGTAATTTGAGTGATGGATTGGTTAGTCAGTTATTTGGATTCAGAAGGATAGAAGAGGGAAAAAGCTTTGCATTTATATAGCGCTTGTTACTCCTGATAGGGTGTTGAAGTGCTTTTTTCGGTGAGTAGCACGCTACTCCTGAACCCATAAAGTATTAGTGGTGAATTAGTATAGTGAAATATGAAAGTAATTTGAGTGGTGGATATTAGTCAGTTATTTGGATTGAGAAGGATAGTGGAGGGAAAGATAGGGAAAAGGTATGCATTTATTAGTGCTTGTTACCTCCGATGGGGTGCTGAAGCACTTTTTAGCGAGTAGCACGTTACTCCGGAACCCATAAAGGATTAGCGGTGAATTAGTATAGTGAAATATTTTAGAAATTTGAGTGGTTCATAAGTTATTTGGATATAGACGGGTAGTGGAGGGATAGAAGAGGGAAAAAAGGTTTGCATTTATATAGTGCTTGCTACCCCTGATGAGATATTGAAGAGCTTTTTTCGGCACGTAGCACGCTGCTCTGGAACCCAAAAAGGATTAGTGAGGAATCAGTATAGTGAAATATGAGATTTGAGAAGTGGACACCGTAGTCTGTTATTTAGATTGATAAGGATAGTGGAGGGATAGGATAGTGGAGGGATAGAAGAGTGAAGGATGTAGACTTTTTTGGGGGGAGGTCAGAGTGTGTTAGAATGGTGTGGCATACAGTGGAATAGCTTAGAGTTGCACAAAGTGAATTGTCATACAGTGGGGTGGCTTACAGTGTTATAGAGTCGAGTGGAGGGAGGTACAGTGTGGAGGCTCACAAAGGAATAGTATATAGTGGAGTGGGGTACACTGGAGTGACATACAGTAGAATAGTAAAAAAAAATGGGGTGGGGTAGTTTGGAGTTGCATAGAGTGGAATGCTTAGAGTAGAATAATGTAGAGTGGAGTGTTGTATAGTGGAGTAGCGCAGAGTAGAGTGATGTAGAGTGGTAGAGTGGAGTGAGGTACAGTGTAGTACGCACAGTAAAATAGCATAGACTGGAATGGCGTGAAGTGGAGTGGCATAGAGTGGAATGTTGTAGAATAGGATACAGCAGAAAGGATTGTTATAGAGTGGAGCAGGGTATAGTTAGTGGGTAGACTGTGGTGGCATACAGTGGAGTAGTGTACAGGGGAGTGGTATAGAGTGGAATAATGTTGACTGTTACTTGCAACTGTGTAGTGACTGAGTGGAGTAGCATGTATTGGAAAGCGTACAGTAGAGTGTAAAAGAACAGAGTTGTACAGTGGAACAGGGTTGAGTGTAATAGGGTAGAGTGGATTTACGTATAGTGGAGCGGCATATAGTGCAATGGCATAGACTAGAGGGGCATAGAGTAGAGGGGTGTAGAAGGGAGTGGTGTAGAGGGAATGGTGTAGAAGGGAGTAGAGGGGAGTGCCATAGAGTTGAGTGAGGTTCAGTGGAGTGGCATGGAGTAGAATATCAGAGTGGAGTGTGGTACAGTGGAAAAGTGTAAAGTGTATTGATGTGTACAGCAGTAGGGTACAGTGGAGTGACGTAGACTGGAGTATTGTAGAGTTGAGTGCCATACAGTGGAATAGCATACAGTAGAGTGGTTTACACTGCAGTGGCTTACACTGGAGTGTGTTAGAGTGGAGAGAAATGGCGTACAGTGGACTACCATTGAGTGGAGTGGCGTGTTGTGTTGTGTCCTAGAGTGGCATACAGTTGAATAGCATACACTGGAGTGGGGTAGAGTGGAGTGCGCAGAGTCGAGATGTGTACAATGTTATAGCGTGGAGTGGCATAAATACAGTAACGTAGATCAGAGTGACGTAGAATGGAGTAGGGTACAGTGTAGTGGTGTAGAGTGGAATAGTTTAAACTGGGGTGGCTTGGGGTGGCATACAGTGTAGTGGCATAGTGTGGAGTCTTGTAGATTGGAATACTATTGAGTGGAGTGTTGTAGAGTGGAGCAGGGTACAGTATAGTGGGGTAGTGTGTAGTGGTGCATAGTGTAATAGTGTGCAGTGGATTGTTGTGCAGTGGATTGTTGTATAGTGGAGTGTGATACACTGGAGTGTCGTAAAGTGCAGTGGTGTACAGAGGAATAGTGTATATTGCAGTGTTGTACACTTAAGTGGCGTAAATGGAGTGGCATAGAGTCTAATAGCGTAGAGTGTAGTGTTTGAGTGGACGTGAAAAAAGTGGAGAAGTGCAGAGTGGAAGGGGATACAGAGTATTAGCATAAAATGGAGTGTCATAGAGTGTAATATTGTACAGTGGTGTGGTGTTGAGTGTGATGATTATATTACTTTAATGAAGGAGTTAGATTTGAAAACAAATCAGAGTAACATCCACAATGATCTACGGGGCAAGACCGGCTAAAAAAAAAAACTCCCATTCTATCAATAACACCAAGGTATCAGTGACCACATACTTTTCTTATTTAGAATCCTATTTGATGACAAAACTGAAAGCCAAAGTTAATAAACAGGAAAGACATCTTTGACAAATCTATTTACAGCTTGCAATAATTCTGCAAAATGTTAGGTTAAAAACCACTGACCGAAATATCTGTGATTTATTCCAGTAAATTTGTGGCAACTGCCACCTATGGGGCAGGAATCAGGGGCATGATTAATGTAAAGGTCCTACAAGTAGAAAACATTTTTTTGAAAAACCTACTGGCGGTCACACAAAGTGGCGTCAATGCCATCTGCCATGCCGAATTGGGCATCCCTTATATAGAGGATAAAATAACATTTCCCCCCCTGTTATTGTGGTATTCCATCTGGGTAAGGGAGGAGATCAGACTTAACAAATTAGTTATAAAGGATTGCCTCAGACTCCAATCTACCCTACATATTCTGTGGTTTGCACAAGTGAAAACAGCCTTGGTCATCCGGATTTATTTGCCACTCCTGAGTCTTTAAAGCAACAGTTTTATGATAAGGCCTCATTGTGCAGAGATCATTCAGACAATCAAGAATCCAAGGTGTGCTCATACAACTTGGTTCACACATATGAAGGCCTTCAACAGTATCTTTCCTTTACCTTTAGTAGACAGCAGTGATTTGTCCCTACTAGGTGTTATTTTAATCTCCTACCCCTGGTGGTTGGGCTCCCTGCTATATGTTGCACTTTTTTTTTAGATCTGAGTCCCATGTCCTTGTGATCGGAGGTCTGTCCAGTCGACCTTATATATCCAGTTCTTATGCTCCTTTTATCAAATGCCCAGAAGAAAGTTATTATTGCCAATTCTCACATATTTTACATTTTTCCAATGTAAACCAGCCTTATTATATTGAGAACAACTACATAGCCCTTTTGATATGCTGCTCGGTTGCCTCTTTTTATATGGCAAATACTAAAATTATAGAAATGTGCAATATCGTGATTTCTTTGTATTCTGTATAGATGTATAGCCATTTTACAATGGACTTATGTATTCTGTATGTTTTTATTGGGTTAATTCTTAATATGTTATGCTTCAGAAATGCGGTGAATAAAGATGTACTTGTCTTGACCTTGAGTGGTGTAGAGTGGAGTGGCATACAGTGGATTAGCTTAGAGTGGAGTGGCATAAAGTGTAATAACGTACAGTGGAGTGCGGTAACTGAAAAAAAAAAGTTGCATGAAAGTGTGTTAACCAATATAAATGAGATGTGGCAGAAAAATATATTATTTGGTGTAAAAGAACATTTTTGGTAGTGTATGTGAGAATAGTGCAAGTAGTTTTAAAGTTATAATTTTTTATTCAAATCTTTTTTTATTGAATTTTCTGAAAAACAGGATAAACAGTACATATGCACAGAAGTACAGTGGTAAAATAAATAAATATACAGACAGAACGGATCAGAGTTCTTGGAGTAAGGATACAGAGAGGGGGAGAGGAGGAGGCTGTGTAGGATTTGACTGGATTACAAAATCGCCATGTTAACATTTGAATTTTACAGACATCAACCACATAATACAGGTTATGCAGATCATACTTAGTTTTAAATTGTGCTGTGGTAAGTTCGCAGTATATTGTGGTACATGCGCATGATAGGGCAGTATGTGATTGGCTCGCAGACTATGAACAAAACGTCGATGCAAAGTCCAACTCCTTCGATATGGAACTATTGGATTTTTACCATTGAGTGGATTTCTTTTTTTTGGTATATTGATATCAGTCGGACTGAACCTCTTAAGTTTGATTTTGTTTTGCAAGGTTAATTTTGATGTGAAATTTCATGTTTTGTACCTCTAAGTTATGCATATTGAATATAACGGATTTGTTCCAAATTTAAAATCAGTGTTTGCCTTGTTCTTAAGATTTGTTCTTTTACGAATTACCTACAAGGTTATATTCTGATTTATTCTCTGCTGTCACTATTGGGACAGATAATTTAATTGAAGCACTTTAAAATATTCCCTCTTTACAACTGATTCCCTTGTTTGCCCTTTACCTTTCAACATAGTGTATATCCAAGTTTGCAAGGGACTATTGGGTTGCCTTTTTGTTTTGACATATAACATTTGCAAAGGCAGCCATTAGCCAACCACACTATGACTGGTCATCGCTATGGGGCGTGGTCCTTCAGCAAAATACAGCAACATTTTGGAAAAATACACTTTGGGCATAGAATCATTAAGTTAAAATGCCTTACAACTTAAAAAAAGCTTACCATACTTACCTGTAGTACCAAAAAGGATCAGATGTGCAACATAACGTCTAATCCCTTAAATATTTCACGTAAATCCGTTCAGTCTTTTTCCCGCTACACGAGTTACAAAAGTCTATGAAAAATGTATTTGAGGAAAAACACATTTTGGGACCTCCCTTTTATCTTTCACCCCCTTAACCGCGAAACTTTGCATCATCCACCAATGTAGAGGGAAGAATAGGTCTGCAAAGTTTCTTGGAGATTCGTTAACTAACACATATATATTCATGACATCTACTTAAAGGGCACGACAAGTCTGCAGAGCAAACCTTTAATGTCAAAGCGGGCAGGTGAAGTTTAAATACATTTGCTCCATAGGCATCTTTTTTAAGACTCTTTTTCTGTCATTGAAGCGGCTGGCTCTGCAGGAGAAAATACCATGACGATGCTTTTCGAGAAGGGCACTGGTGCTCCGAGCGCATTCATCTGTACTGCGGGGATAATGCACAGTGATGCAGATTATAGCAATTTATTGCAGCATCAGGGAACTAAATGGACTTCAATGAAAATCAATTTGAAACCTGGGACCATAGGAGCGAAGCAAAATTTGCATCTGCTATATTTGCCTGCATTATTGTCAAGCTATTCTTATCCTGCAGATTTCCACATCTTATTTTGTATCTCTGCCTCGGTGAAATTTCCAAGTGCAGCAGAATGAAACAGCTGCTGGTGGGAAAAATATGTTTTTCTAGATATGATAATTCTCCGCAGAGTCACAATTCAATTATAGGTAGGCATCAAAGATGGATATTATCACCTAGAGGAAAAACACAGCGTGACAGCCAAGATCTATTTGCATGTTCAGTTGTAATAAACATATTTTGAAAACAGAAGTCCCCTCTCAGAAGCTGACTCGCATGTAAATCTAGTTTCACGTTTGCAAAATAGGTTGAAATAAGACACTGAAAATAATCTTCGCTATATTTATTAATAACTACATTTGTAAACAAATTAATTTTACTAAGATCAATTCAGTGGCTTTGTTCTTGCTGTTCATTAACGAAGGGAAAAGTGGAATGGCATTTCTTTTCCCCAAAAGTGTACTGACTGAAAGCAGACTTAGCTCCCAAGGGGCCGATGGGAACACAGGACCACAAGGTAAACAATAACCTCATCGTCAAGTCTGTTTCTATGTGCTGCCTACTAGGGCCCGAGTAGATATTGTGTCAATATGAATAGTATGGAATCGATTCCCCTTCTATAAGAGAAACTCATCAGTTTGACATGTATAAAGTAGCAATGACAAAGCCAGTGGTTTTGCCTTTTGTTAAGTAAATAAGTATTCATAGCAATGGCATTGTACTAGGCTAATGTTATCTCGCTATGATTATCTATTGGAATTCCATAATTAACTTATTTTGTATATTCTGGGAGTTGAGGTCTCTGTGACAGTTGAGCTTGGTCCCACCGCTTTTTTAAGAGAGATTTAAAAAATGTGGTTTCCTATACACTGTGTCTTCCTCCAACCTTGCATATTTAGCAACACATTCTAAGGGAGACTTTGTGAGGACTTGTGAGGAGCACATTCAGATACCAATTTTCTATAGATCTTGCTACTTGTGTTCGCTGTTTTTGTCCTGTTGGCCCACACCACAGCTCTCAACAGCCGATAGGGTTCTCCACAAAACCATTCTTTTGTTTCTTACTTACCTCTTCAGGGGCGTCCTTAGGCATGTGCATGCTGTGCACCTACACAGGGACACCAAACCCCAGGGGCCACCACGTCAATATATATCCTAAATATAATAATCCTGAGGATGGATACATATTTGCGTGGCGGCCCCGGTCAGGGATTTGGCGGCCTCCGGCTCTTTTCCACTTCCAAAAACTCTGACCCCCCCTCTTTACTGGCCTCCGCGCTCAGCCCTGCCCGGACCCCTTCTTCCGGGGCCCGCTCCCTGCCCAGGGCAGCCATGAGCCTAGAGCCGCCCCTGACCTCTTTCACGCAATCGTCATTTACTACCTCTTCTTTATGTGTTCGTTCTCATGCTAGTTGCTGTTTGCATTTTTCTGAAGACGAGTATGCGCCTACCCCTGCAAGCCTAGATTACATGTTCAGAATGAACCTGCACTTTCTCCAGGTTATCGAAGGGCCACTGTCCGACATTCGTTTCTGAGCCACATCTAGCTACACCATACAGTCTCCAAACTGTGGGAGGAATAGTGCAACTAATGACTTGTGGTTGTCAGAAGCGAGTACTATTAAAGCTCCAAACTGTGGAGAAAAAAAAAAAGATCTACTTGCCGTTTGGTGGTCTGAAGCATGTTCTATAGACTTACAGTAGGGAGGCTGGAAGCCAGTTCATCTGTGTGTGTAAGTCTGTAAACTCTGATTTGCAGGCTCTATAATTTGTTTTGGACAAACATTGGAGTCTACTGCAACCACAGTCTCTGTGATCTACATTCTAGGATAGACCTTCTTCAGCAATTTCAGGCATTTAAGTAATTTTGCACAAGTGAGTAGGCACTTCACTTGCAAATCCTCTAATATACTCATGGATGTTGTCTTCTTCTTACCTTTTTCCAGCATGCATTCTGTTACTCATCCATCCCATTTTCTTGTACTTGGAGGACCCAAAACCAATGCCACTTCTGGATTAAGTTGTTCAATGCCTAGCTACGCATCATTTATGGACAAGACTTAGACCAGACAGATGACACAGGTATATTATCATCTGGAGATTGAGGGCATATTTACAAGCCCCTTGCGCCATCGGTACGTCACTTTTTCCCATGTTAAACGTGACGCACCTGCGGGGCAAGAGGCTTGTAAATAAGCCTCTGAAGGTCTAAATATTTTGACTATTTACCAGATTACACTTCTGTTCAATGAGAAGACCTGCAGGAGTCTTAGAAGAAAATGGCCTTAAGTGGGACAAATGTATTTTCAAATCCAAAGATGCTGAAAACCTGGGTCCTGTTTTACCTCATGGAGTGTCAAACACCAAACCATGCATCGTCAATAGCAATAATAATGTGCCACATACCAAGGACAGTGGCCAGCTGAGTTAATTTTCAGGACATTGGGAGCTCTGCTACGTTCAATCAATCAATCAGGGAATTTTAAAGCGCGCTACTCACCTGTGAGGGTCTCAAGGCACTGGGGGAGGAAGGGAGAGAGGGTATAGCTCCGGGTTAGCCGAAAAGCCAGGTCTTGAGGCTCTTCCTGAAAGTTGGCAGCACATGGGAGCATCTGATGTTGACTGGGAGCTCGTTCCAGGTCTTGGCTGTGATGTAGGAGAAGGCTTTTCTACCTGCTCTGGTTCTGAGGATGAATGGGGTTTCTGCTAGGGCGAAGTCGGCGGAATGGAGGTTTCTTTTGGGTACGTGGACAGAAACTCTTTTTTTGAGGTATTTGGGTCCAATGTGGAGGGATTTGTAGGCATGGGTGAGTAGCTTGAAGGTTACTCTCTTCTCGACAGGGAGCAAGTGGAGGTCTCGCAGGTGTTGGGTCATGTGCTCAACTCTTGGGGTGCTGAGGACGAGTCTGGCCGTGGTGTTCTGTATGGTTTGGAGTTTGTGTAGCAGGGATTTGTGGATTCCAGCATAAAGGGTGTTTCCGTAGTCTAGTCTGCTATTTATGAGTGCGTGGGTGACGGTCTTCATGGCTTCAGAGGGATCTATTGGAAGGTCTTGTGGAGGGAGTTGAAGCAGGTGGAGGCAACGATGATCTGGTGAGTCATGGTGAGGGAGGAGTCGAGAATGATGCCGAGGTTTCGGGTGTGGTCCGTAGGAGTGAGTGGGCTTCCGAGGGCGGAGGGCCACCAGGTGTTGTCCCAGGCAGTGGGGGAGAGCCCGAGGACAAGGACCTTTGTCTTCTCGGAATGGAGGTTTAGGCAGCTGCTGCTCATCCAGGCTGTGATGTCTTTCATTCCTTCCTGGAAGCTGAGTCTGGTATCTTGGGGGTTCTTCATGAGGCAGAGGATGAGCTGGGAGTCGTCGGGGTAGGATACTGTGCTGAGTCCATGCTGTCTGACGATGGTGGTGAGGGGGGCCATGTAGATGTTGAAGACTGTGGGGCTGAGAGATCATCCTTGGGGTACCCCACAGTTGATCTCTGTGGGTTCGGAGTGGAAGGGTGGGAGTCTGATCCTTTCACATTCCTAAAATATTTAACAGTGTTATAGATTTTGACTTAAAAAAAGGAAAATTATTGTATATGGTCAGAGAATTACCAAGGAAATTTTGACCCCATCAAGAAATGTTGGGTGCACAAGTGTTGCAGCCTTATGCTTAAGGCTATAACACATGTTAAAGTTAATGCCAGTGCATGTGGTCTCTTAGCTGTGCTTACTCGAGTTGATGGTGTTAATGAGGTAACCATTGGTTTTGCAGCTAGAGCAGTGAGAGATGTGGAAAGCAGATAGTCACTGAGAAAAACTATCTTGGCAGTGTTTGGGAAATAGAAAATGTAAATCTTATCTGTGGGGCAGACCATTCACATGACTTATCACCCTCTAGTCGATATTTTTAGTGAAGAAAATTGAAACAATTCTGCTCTAAAGTTAGCTAGACCATTGGCAAAGCTGTTAGAATTCAATTTTAAATAGGTACACATTGCTGGTGGAACAAATGACAGAACAGCTTGCTTAGCAAGGATTCCAGTGGATACAAATTAAGATGCAAGTCAGATTTAAGATGAAGTAGAAGAGTGCTTTATTGATTTCGTGGTCTATACTGACTTGAAGGCTTGGCACATGGAATTGTGTAAGATTAGTGTGCTAGTAGAGGTGATAAACTTTGCCTCTGAAGATTGGCCCAGAGAAAAGGCATTGACAGGTGATCTTCAGTCTTACTGGAAGATCATTTATGAGTTATCCTTTGAGAATGGTTTGATGGTCAAGGGAGACAAAAACATTTCCACAAGTGTGCTTTAGGGGATATCTGTTGAGGCAGCTCATTGTAGCTGTCTCAGAATGAATATTACTGAGACAAAAATGAGGAATAACTTTTAGTGCACATCATTGTATGGTGATGTTGCGGGACTGGTGATATATATGTGGTTACTCAGACTGCAGAAGTGAACCCCATTGCTGCCCCGAGAGACTGTGGCAAAGAAATAGAGCTTACTTTATTCGCTTGTTCCAAATATTGCCAACACGTTTGCTACGCACAATTGTTATGATTAATCACTCAGCTAGGTGGGCTGAAACTGTATCCACCACAAAATCTGCCACCTAAAATATGATTACATTTAATCAGGATGTGTGTGAAAGAGGAGGACTTCCTGAAAAGATACTTACAGAAATAGAGTACATTTAAACTCCTTGTACATGAAAAATAATTTCAGAAAGTGTGGTGTGAAACACTTAAGATGCCACTATGCCATTCACAAGCAAACGAGAGAGTAGAAAGGTCCAATAAAATTTGTGTTGGATTAATAGAAATGCATGTCTGGTGAGGACGGTATGAATGTAATTAGCAAAAAAAGTATGTGGTCTCATAGGACAATGCCCATATTCGGTCATGGGAAAATCAGGTTTTGAGTTAATGCATGGGGAAACGTGTGGAATCAGAGTTGTCCTCTTTCTGGCTGACAAAAAAAACCAAAGGAAGGATGATGCAGCAAGCTCTCTGTGTTTTGTAGCTAAGCAGGCTTGTGCTAAGAACTACATGCAATTGACTAGAAAGATGGTGTTTGGCGACCAAGGTACAAATGGGAGACTGGGTGTTTAGGATGGATCCTTTGTTGATCATGAATGGAACGTCCAATTCTGGGATCCTGTGTGTTCAATTAGGGAGTGGTAATGTGGTGAATATCCTGGAAAGGCAGTGGTAGAATCTTGCTTGAGTAGCCAAAATTCACCTTAAGGTTGGTCTTGGGAGTGAAGATGTTCAAGAGGGCCAAGCACATGGGAGTACACCACTATGGCAGCACAATGTGAAACGGATCCTCCACTGAGGAAATATTCTAATCATGCTTTCTGCTGTAAACTGTGTTCGAAGTTCTATTGATGATGTGATGATACCGCCAGTGTACTGTTTCGCAATTTTTCTAAGCAAAAAAAAAACTTCTATTATATAAAAATGGATGTGTGTGGAATTGTGCAGCATGGGCAGTTATAGGGCAAACATCCCTCACAAAGAGAACATGTGGGCAGCTGCAATGCAAGTTTCACTGACATATAGACAGTTGCACAACACACAACAGCATCATTCAAAGCCACCTCCTCTGTACACACAGAGGTGCTCTTAACAGTGCCGGACAGACTAGGTCCAACCAACCTAATTATAATGAGACCGCCGTGTAGGCGGTGGGAATCATAACTTTTTCCATTGCGGCTTGTTCTGCGGCAAAAGAAAGGTCAGCAGCACAAGACACAATGGAAAAATGGATGCTTGCAAAGATCCATGTCCCGTGTGCCAGGCACCATATGGTGTCTGGCACACGGGGCATGGATGTTCGGGGGGGGGGGGGCACCACAGGTGGCCCCTGGGCCCATAGCAGAGACCCTGCTAGAGGCCCTCAAAATCCCAGGCAGTCAAAAAGGGCCATAGTAATCCCTACGGAGGTGCCCGAGTAAGCACCGCCCGTCCCATTGTAGGGTATTATGTTCCGACCAACGGTCAGATGGGCTCCTTGAGCCCGTCGGAAGTGTCAGTTGGTCTCTCCGCCTGCTGCCTCCGAACGCGGCACCAGATGTCGGATGGACTGCCACCAACAGTCCGTTGTTGACTGTCGTTACAACATCATAATCGGGACCAGAATCTCTGCAGCATTATTCGGTTAACGCTAGATTAATTTAAAATCACAGCTCTGCTTGACTGTGTGCTGTAGAAATAAAGAACAGTGAAATGCACAGGGAGGGACATCCGTTTTGAGCAAGATGGTATTTGGGCCAAATTTTTCATTGTTAACACAAACCAGAAAAACACACTTCTACATGCCATAGCAAAATTGTTTCAATTGAATTGGCACTATATCAGTGTATATATGTAAAGCTAAAAGCAAATGTACATTCTGCTCACTGTTAATAATGCACAAATGTAGGAAACGCACAAAGGTTCTTACAGAGACATGAAGCCAACTGAGTGGGCTATACAGGGACCCACAGGAGCTGACCTGGACTACTTCTGACACAGTTAATAGACGTTGGCCCTAGGTTGATATAATGGGAAGTACTCATATTGCTTGTTTTTTTATGCTTACATTGCAATGGGCCTAAAGTGGGGGGAAGTGGTTGGCTGATGGGGGTGAGGGGGTGCAAATTGATAATGTGCTGTCACTGGAAATCATCTGTCTGCTGGCCTTTGGAATTCTGCTGTAACATCTTTGATTACCGTGTGTCTTTGATATTGCCACTCTGAAGTATTGAGTCTCATGTTTGTTATGAATAAACACCTAATAAACCTTTGTTTTTTTAACTGAGTGGGCTATTACAAAAGAACATCTTTTTGGGCTATCCGGCTAATATTTTGCCTTGGTCAGCCCATATTATAGATAGATGCACTGCCCTTGTCTGTGCCATGGCACACATTTACCTGGATTCACTGTACTGCAGACCAAGTCAGTGTGCCCTATAACAATGTATGTGCTGCCTTCATCGCAGCCCCAAACTCATGCCTACCCATTGAGGCACAGCATTAGTGAAAGAAGGCCCAGCTGTTGGGAGAAACTGATCAGTATTTCACTGTGCAGGTGTCACAGCAACCTCTTTATGAAAGGGGGGTAGAGATTACCCCTTCAGGTGTTTGCTATGATTTACCACACCTCAGGGGCGTAGCTTTGGAGGGGGGCGTTTGGGGTGTTACACCCCCCCAATAAATGTATTATTTAATAAATAGCTGGGTAAGGAGCTTTTGTTTGGGTATGGTAAGGTGTTTGTCAGATTTCAACTCAAATATTTATTCACTCAGACAAAAAAACACACACACACACTGATCTGTTTTAAAGGTCTTAAAACATGCTTTTATTTTGACAAAATATTTTGTTTTAAGTACCCCTCAAAATCCAAACTCCTTTCCCTTTCCACTGGCCCTTAAAACTCCTCCAATGCTGCTTGTCATATAATGATTAACATGATATGCACCTCCCCAGTCATACTGACCAAGCTATGCCCCTGCTGCACCTCTTTCTGGGAGATATCTCCGGGGGCCCATGGAACCACCTTCCATGGGTCACCCTAAAAAATGCAATGATTATGGGGGACCTTTATATGGTGCACAGTCAGTGTGCCTCCAGATGGTGTCTGCACCTGCATTTGTAATACAGCATGGACACAAGTGCAAAGTGCATCCTCATTTGTAGGAATGCCTCCTTATGATTATGCTACCCCTCTGAAAAAACAGATTGGGCAGCTTGATTTCAGGTAAGTGTCTTCTACACCTCAAAATGTGTGTACAGATGCCTGTTGACCCATGTGGCACTGGTGATAATATGACCCCTGATGGCTAAACCTGATCCATAGTGAAATCCACTCACCAGGAGATTGGTAGACTATGGGGATGCCTCACATACTAGTGCATGGCCTCTCAATCAATCAATCAATCAAAAACATTTGTATAGCGCACTACTCACCCGGAGGGTCTCAAGGCGCTTGGGGAGGGGGGGGGGTCCGCTACTGCTCGAACAGCCAGGTCTTGAGCTGCTTCCTGAAGGCGAGGTGGTCTTGGGTCAGGCGGAGGTGGGTCGGGAGGGAGTTCCAAATCTTGGCGGCCAGGTAGGAGAAGGACCTTCCTCCTGTGGTGGCTCTTCGGATGCGGGGGACGGAGGCGAGGGTGTGGCTGGTCGATCGAAGCTGACGAGTAGGAGTGTCGAAGTTGAGGCGGCTGTTGAGGTATCTTGGGCCTTGGTTGTGTAGGGCTTTGTGTGCGTGGGTGAGGAGGCGAAAGGTGATTCTCTTGTTGACCGGGAGCCAGTGCAGGTCTCTCAGGTGTCCGGAGATGTGGCTGTGTCGGGGGATGTCGAGGATGAGTCTTGCTGAAGCGTTCTGGATCCGCTGGAGTCTCTTCTGGAGCTTGGCGGTGGTTCCGGCGTAGAGGGTGTTGCCTTAGTCCAGTCGGCTGGTGACGAGGGCCTGGGTGACTGTCTTCCTGGTCTCGGTGGGGATCCAACGGAAGATCTTACTTAGGATGCGCAGGATGTTGAAGCATGACGAAGAGACGGCGTTGACTTGTCTGGTCATGGAGAGGGAGGAGTCCAAGATGAAGCCCAGGTTGCGTGCGTGGTCTGTTGGTTTGGGTGCGCTGCCCAGGGCGGGGGGGCCACCAGGAGTCGTCCCAGGCGGAGGGTGAGGAGCCCAGGATGAGAACTTCCGTCTTGTCTGAGTTCAGTTTCAGGCGGCTGTTCGTCATCCACTCGGCTACGTCTTTCATCCCTTCGTGTAGGTTGGCTCTGGCGGTGGCGGGGTCGTTGGTGAGGGAGAGGATCAGCTGGGTGTCGTCGGCGTAGGAGATGATGTTGAGGTTGTGTTGGCGTGCGATGGCTGCAAGGGGGCTCATGAAGACATTGAAGAGTGTGGGGCTGAGCGAGGAGCCTTGAGGAACGCCGCAGATGACTTCGGTGGCTTCTGAGCTGAACGGGGGTAGGCGGAGTCTCTGTGTCCTTCCGGCGAGGAAGGAGATGATCCATTCTAGTGCCTTCTCCTGGATTCCGACGTTGCTTAGACGCTGCACTAGGGTGCGGTGGCAGACAGTGTCGAACGCCGCGGAGAGGTCCAGGAGGATGAGGGCCGCTGTTTCTCCGTTGTCGAGCAGGACTCGGATGTCGTCAGTGGCTGCGATGAGGGCGGTCTCGGTGCTGTGGTTGGCCCGGAAGCCAGACTGCGAGAGGTCGAGGGATCCGTTCGTCTCGAGGAAGGCGGCCAGCTGCTTGTTGACGGTCTTCTCGATGACTTTGGCCGGAAACGGGAGGAGCGAGATGGGACAGTAGTTTTTGAGTTCGGTGGGGTCCACTGATGGTTTCTTCAGTAGAGCGCTGAGTTCGGCGTGCTTCCAGCTCTCCGGGAAGGTGGCGGTGTCAAAGGAGGTGTTGATGATGTCCCGCAGATGGGGTGCGATGACAGCGTCGGCCTTGTTGAAGACGTGGTGAGGGCAGGGGTCGGTTGGAGATCCGGAGTGGATGGAGTTCATCGTACGGATGGTGTCTTCGGTGGTGATCGGGGTCCAGGTGCGGACGGTGGTGGTGGTGGGGGGCGTTGGTGCGGTCGTGGGGTGCATCGGTTGTGTGCTGAAGCTGTTGTGTATGTCTGCGATCTTGTTGTGGAAGTAGGAGGCGAGGGAGTTGCAGAGGTCTTGAGATGGGGCAATGTCGTTGTTTCCGGCGTTGGAGAGCTCTTTGACGATGTTGAAGAGTTCCTTGCTGTTGTGTGCGTTGTTGTCCAGTCGTACCTTGAATGCAGTTTTCTTGGTGGCGTGGATCAGTTGGTGGTGTTTTTGGGTGGCGAGCTTGAGGGTGGTCATGTTGTCTGGTGTCGGGTCTCTGCGCCATGCTTTCTCGAGGGCTCGGCAGTTCTTCTTGGAGCTCTTGAGTTCGTCGGTGAACCAGGATGCTCTCTTGCTGCTGGGTCTGCTAGGCGGGGTCCTCAGAGGGGCGAGGTCGTCTGCGCAGTTGCTGATTCACTTCGTGACGTTGTTGGCGGCCTGGCTGGGGTTCGCTGAGCTGGTGGGTGGTTCCTGGCTCAGGGATGCGGTGAGCTGGTCAGCTGTGATCTTGTTCCAGCTTCTGGGAGCAACCTGTTGCTGGTGGTGGTGGGTCTATAGACATAGGCTTGAACACTTCAGCCAAAAGACCTGTCACCATGTTATTACTGTACAGCATGGTGCTGGACTATCCAAGACAGGAGAAGAGACAAGCACACTGCTCTGCTGAGACCTGCTTTGAGTCCTGGAGTTACTAGGGCCCCCATTACCAGATACACAAGGGTTCTATTCACCAGGAGTTAGGCGTGATTAACAAACAGTACCTTGAAAGTGTTGAAAGAGGATTAACATAAGGTGTGTAGATGGCAAAAGTGTTTGGTTCTAGGTGGCTCTAAAAAGGAGCTATTCGGTTTTGGAATAACAACTGCTTCAGTAGATCCCCAGCTTTAACCCAGAGCCACAGCAGTAACTGACTCTTTTTAACAACAAGGGACCCCAATACAGTCAGCCAGGGACCTTGGGGAGCAGTTTTTTGAAACAACAATGGTCCCGTGCATAAAACAATTACCAGTCAATAAATATAGACGAAATCAAATCTATCTATCTAATCAACCTGAAGGACCCCTGTCCGGCTGGACAAGTCTTTCCAAAATATAGATTTGATTTCGTCTATATTTATTGACTGGTAATTGTTTTATGCACGGGACCATTGTTGTTTCAAAAAACTGCTCCCCAAGGTCCCTGGCTGACTGTATTGGGGTCCCTTGTTGTTAAAAAGAGTATTGTGCGCAATCGATTGATTGCAAGGGTTCTGTCCTCCTTCCCACTTCTCCTAAGTGGTTGCAGGCTTCTCTACCTGTACACGAGCGGTTTTTACTGCTCCTCACAATTCTTTTCACAATTTCCCTCTATCACTGTGATGTCTGACACAGCCCCCTTGTATTCCCTTGAATACATTAATAAAATTTGTGCAGGACCCTCATTGTTCACTGACCAGGAAGACATTAATACTACAGGTAGTACTAATCTTTCTGATGAACTAGAAAAACAAAAGAAAAAATATGTCAGACTAGAGCTGATGACTTTAATGCTCACTCAATATCTAAAATCCAATACAATCCCACTTGGCCTACAAGTCAGAAACATTCCAGGAGTGTTTACAGACAATCCGAAATATATAACAGGCTTTAGCAGTATAGGCACTACCTGCTCTAGGCATTGGTTAGTCCTAGGCATAGAAACCGCGAGCGAGGAACTTAAAAAACTCACAGAAACGATCAAAGACTTGGAAAGACAAATAGCTGATGATAAGGTAATCATTGATGCAAAGGCCTTACTTGAAAAAATTGACTAAACAGTTTCTGAATTCAATCGGATAGAGCAAAACAAAAAATCTAATAAAGTTAAAAAAGACATTAAACTTTTTACTCTTGAACGCACATACCCATATTTACAGAAAGATTTTTATATAAATCGTAACTTTCATCAGCACCAACAAACCCCTAGACCCTGGGGACGTTTCAATAATAGAAACACTGTCGTTGGTTTCACTGACTCTTCAGCAGACTCTTCTGACAGCTCTGATCCGGGCGAGGGAGGAAGTGGACCAACACGCAACCAGACTCCTTTTTTATCCAGGGGAAATCCAGAACCCCAAAAGAGAGGAAGAACCAAACAACAAAAACGATGGCACAACCCTCCGGGGGAGCGCCAGACCAGGCAGAAGTTCTATCAGTGGTAACAGACAACACCAGTTTAGACACAATCCCTATTTTTAATATCTCTAACCACACTCTAACCCCCCATGAACTATCCATCTTAAATAAGGGTTTATCTTTTGTCCCGACTACCTACCCAAATTTTTTGAATCTCCAATCAGAGTTACTGGGTTTCTTCAGGAAGTTGAGATTGCGTGCTTACTTTGAATTAAATCCATCTGAACCAAGGGATGTTACAACCCCATTCCGCCCTCCATCTACCTTTTCCCCTACTTCTAGTATGATCCCAAAAGAAATTATAACTTTTGAGAAGGTCATTCTCAAAGAAGTCTCTAATATGGAGAAATCTCACCTCTTTGTACCTTACAACATTTCTTTGGACGAAAAGTCAGCAATCAATTCCCTTAGAAATAATGCCAACTTGATTATCAAATCGGCAGACAAGGGAGGTGGGATAGTCCTACAGGATATTGGAAATTACAAAAAAGAGCTTCTGCGTCAGGTATCTAACACTGACCATTACTGCAAGCTTCCTTGCAACCCCACCAAAGAGATTCAGACCCTTATTAAAACCATCACCATGGAGGCTCAGGAGAATGGTATTATAAGTCAACATGAGTATAATTTCCTGAATGTTGCTAACCCAAGAACTCCTGTTCTCTACACATTACCCAAGATCCACAAAAGGATGGATAACCCCCCAGGGAGACCAATATTGAACCTACAAGAGGAGTGGACTGCTTTAATCTGAGTATCTAAATTGAACCTGGTACCTTTGAACTGAGCGCCCTAAATTATGCAAAACTAAGTTCTCTGTAAAAATTGTATGGCTTAAACTCTGCTTTTCCGAGTATACGGGAAATGATTTTAAAATTGTCACCTTGCATGTTAGTCACCATATAACATCACTCAAGATGACTACGGCAAAATACACCCCTTGTTTATTTCTATGCCCAAACTTCTCAATAGCACTGCCCAATCACAAACACACCCTCCCCTTTTTCTACTTCCTGGTTGCAGCACACCAGCACGCCAGGGAACATCGTCTTGACCGCATTCATCGGTAAGTGTACAGCCCTGTGAAGTAACATTCCGGGACGGTAGTTGTGGAATTAAATCCCTGAAACGATTCCTTATTTTAATACAGGCTTACCCTGGCGTCGACCGGTTACGATTCTGTAACGCGGCAACTACCGCCTATACTGGGTAAGAGTACGTGCATGTTGCTCCTTAATCTGGCGTCACTTCTACCCGTCTCTCTAATATGCAGCATTATTTCTTTATACAGGGCTGCAGAATCGAATTACATGAGTATTAACTCTTACGTAATGATATGCCGCGCACTGCCTCCGTAAGCAGAGCAAAACTCCCCCACCTTTTCACACGAAGGATAATTATTAAAGCTCACAGGCACTACTAGACTACCAGTCCACACGTGCACGTTGCTGGTTACTATGCTGGTTATAGACAAACTAGACGCATAACCGGAATCCATTTAGAATATAGACCGTTTATGTCAAGCAACCACCGCCCCTCCCGCAGTCACAACGCGGTACTCGCCACTGTCTAATAGGCACGGGTTAGATGATCTAGAATCGTGACTTTAACATCGAGGGCTACTGTAAAGCTACCACTGCCCTTCTCATAGTTTCAACGCGGTATTCACCTGGCACACAAAGTCTTGCACGGTGCACAAGAAGTCACAATTCTTTCTTGTTTTTTAGTGTTTAATTCTTCCCTTTTAAAGTATGTATTTTTCCTTCTTCTAGGCAAATTAAGGTTTAATGAAAAAGGCAATATAACTGTCTGTCCTGATGATGGTTCCCATAACCCTTTAGGGGAACCGAAACGCCGTCGACTTGCTCATGCACCCTATACAGATGTTTGATTGTATAGATTGTTGTAACGGTGCTAATTGATATTTTCTGCACAATGTATTTGTAAACAGAAAAACGCTTGTTTTTGCCTTCAAACCTTTCCTATCTTCACCAACAGTAATCACCCCGCGAGTGTTGGGCACAGGCTTGTGTACCACACAGGGGTTTTGTGGAAGGTATTCTTGTTCTACTTATGTAATTTCTGTTTATTCAGTAAACCTGAAGGACCCCTGTCCGGCTGGACAAGTCTTTCCAAAATATAGATTTGATTTCGTCTATATTTATTGACTGGTAATTGTTTTATGCACGGGACCACAGCAGTAACTGAGACATAACTCCAGACATATCGCCACAGAGAAAGATACTCTGTAACATTCTGGTAACTGATGTGTGTAGCGGATCATGGGGTTACATCATGACACAATACTAAACAGTAGAAGGCCCACACTCATTGGCATTACTTTTAGCAGAATTCTAGCATTCAATGGTTCCATAGCTTGTGCCAATTCTCAACTCCCGACTGTGTTCCCATCTTCTGGTGTTCTTTGGTGCACTACTTTTCCTGCGTGCAAATAAAGGCATATTTTAATTCAAAGTACCAGCTCGGACTAGACATTGAGTTGTATGGTAGGTTCAAACCTATGGTCACCTCCTGGATTCAGTCTTGACTGCTCAATTTAGTTGCCATTGGAGAGTGAGAAGAACAAAAGGATTATAGGGGGGACCAATTAAAGGACAATTGTAACATTCTTGAGGACATCTTTTATCAGTCACACTAGCATTGTAATGGTAAAGCTGGAGAAACCCTAACCGCTTACATTGCAGAACTTTAGGGGGGAAAATATTTTATACCAGTAGTTCCTAAATTATGGGTCGCAAAACAATGTTTGGTTTGTCATCAAAAGTCCAAGCAATAACTTAAGACGCCTTTAAATTCTATATCTTGTCATATTTGTTGCGCTACAATGACAAAGGTCAAATGTCAGGCTATGTTGTCTTCAAACAAATTGCTACTTATGATTTTTTTTAACATGGGAAGTGGCATTTACAAACTCCTCTCACTATGCAGTCACAGAAAGAAAAGTAAAATGAATTATGTGACAATCTTGCTGGGATACAGATGTGTGACAGGAAAGAAAGAAGGAAGGATGTCTTTTTAACAGGCAACAAAATGTAAATACCTGTAAATGAACTGTACAGTACACATTCAGCAGTTAGGAAAGCAAAAAATGAAGCATATTGTTTTGTAATTCTGAAGTGTGATGGAAACAAATAATAGGATCAAAACGAATCAAGACAAGTTTTGTTGGTGAGGTGCAAATGAGAAATATTAAATGAAACCTGATTGTTATGCTAAAAAGTGGGTTGTGGATCTAAAATGATTGGGTATTACTGGGTTATACTGTACTTTCTGCATTTTTGCCATCATCTACTTTATTATTCAAAATCATGATGGACTTGTGTACATATATTAGTAACTGAATAAAATGGTTTCAACTCAGTCACTTTCCATCGAGTGCTCTCTTGAACTAAACTACTGCTGCTCATTGCTCAGGTGTGTAACACAGGACCCTGCAATGCAAGTGGCGCCCATAAATTCAGCCCCCCCCAACACTCCAGGGGGGGCCGTTCAACCCTATGCCACTGTCTATCTTGGAGATATGGTTGACTCAGGGCCAGCAGCACATTCCGTTGGGGCAAAATTTTGCGTTACGCCATTTGCGTTGCTGGCATTGTCAAGTGAAAAAATAAAGTGAACCGCGCCAAAACAG
Organism: Lissotriton vulgaris; assembly: GCF_964263255.1. Lineage (NCBI taxonomy): Eukaryota > Metazoa > Chordata > Amphibia > Caudata > Salamandridae > Lissotriton > Lissotriton vulgaris. The sequence goes on from NC_141697.1 coordinate 471,502,447, forward strand.
AAAATATCAACACTAAATGCATCAAACAAGTCAGGTTGAAGAATGGCTAACCAGCATAAATTTGGAAGGCTCCAGGGCACAGCTCTTGGATAGTTCCAAATCTCTGGGGTCCATTGCGAAAGCTACCCCTCCTTCAGAGCAGAGAGAGAGCAAAGATATAACTATATCATTTCCAAAATGAAAATCTGAATTAAGCTAAAATAGAATGTATTTGTCGGACAATGTTTCTAAAGTTAAATTCAAGCAAGCCATGAATGATTATAAAATCCTGATCAAAAACATTTTTACTTTGAAAAAATGTAGGATTTTAAAATATGTGGAAAATGGTTCTTCCGATGATTACAGAATTATGTGATTATTCTACTCAAAATGTTAACCTTATAAAGGGTTACGAATGCGTACTGTATGGAAAACATGGATTATTTAAGATGTGAAATGGAATAGGGACGTTTTCCTCCAGCTAGTACCGAGATGGTGCCTGTAACTAATATAATCTCCTCTTTGGCCTCTTATTTAGTTTGACACAGTCTTGATTAGTCTAAAATCCCCCCCCCCCCCCCAGATAACTACCATATTACTCTCATACAATAATTCAGAACTGCTCCTTAAATGCACTAGGATTAGCAATTATGTCCTTCAATGAGCAGGTTGCGATGTTTAATATTCTTAAATCATCCTTAGTCAATCCCCTTCTACAGAACCTGGGACTGAAGAATTTCACCCTACACCACCTCTTGAAAAGCAGTTATAGGCAAGCATCCGAAATTCTAAGTAACACCCAAGTGGCTTTTTGTCTTGCACATAGTACAGGGTTTGTGGACCTCTGTGACCTCCAGATGGTGACACCTAGTGGAAATGTCACCATGCTGATATTATTATATCAGTCTGCAACTTCTTTTGTTTCAAAATTTCAAACACAATTTATTAGATTTAGCATGAACAATTTTCAGTTACCAATATGGATTAATGAACATCAGATATAAATAAATATATTCAGTTATATAGTTACATTTTTATGAACAATTGCTTTTGAAAGAAACCTTTTTGGGTACATTATAATGATTGGATGGTGTGTTTCAAGGAAAAAAAAGAGTAAAAGAAAGAAAAGAAGAAACTAGGGGAAAAGAGCAGGATAGGCGAGGACAGGTAAGCATAGCTGAGTTTGGGGAAATGGGTGAGGGATGGGGAGGAGGGCACACCGGTTTTATGGGGGAAGGGGAGATAATTATGTGGTGGGGGAATGGGACGTAGTGGTGCCTTTGACATAGGTTTAATGGGGTTTTATGGAGTGTGGTGCTTTTGAAAGGACAGATTTGTCAGGTTTCCTGCAGATGTTTTTTAATTGTTTAATCTGAGATGTATATAAAGGGAGTTATCTGCCCGATGATAAATTGTGCCCATGCCCAAAATGAGTATCGAGAACTGTTTAAGGTCCTTCCATTCCAATAGAACAAACTTGAGATCAATTGTTGCTAGAATGTCTAATAGAAGGATGTCCTCTTTTTGGAGGGTCTGTGTAATTTCAGTAGGAAAACTACCTAGAGCATTAGCAGCAGTCTTGAGATATGAGTGCGCTTACTTCTTTTCAGAGTACTTTGGAGCGATGACAATATAAAATATGTGTTTAAGGGCCTCTTTGTCATCCATACAATGCCATCATAGGCCAAAGCCTATGAATCCTAGTTGAAAAGTTTGGCTGGGTATGCGGTCCATACTCATCATTGTGATAAGGGGCAATTTTGTTATTTTCACAGTTTTGACATTTGTGCTCCCAGTCTATTTCTAAGGATGCGTAGTCTGTATTGTGTCTTACTAGGTCTGTCCATTTGGTGTGAAGTGGTGCGATGAGATTTGATATTTTAGGTGAGAATAAGGAATATATTTAGTATGCAGTGTGTCCTCTTTTGGCAAAATTGGTGAAGGTCTTAGGAAGGTTAAGCTCATATGGAGATTTATTTTTCAGATAGTAGGACTTTCATTTTTAGATATTTATAAAAATAAAGATTGTCTAGTGTGACCACTTGTTAGGTTTGACGTTAAGGATGGAGATCTGTCACCTACCGGGTGACATATCCCCATCCCTGGATTTTCCTAATCGGGAAAAAGGGGAAAACGTACAATGCTGGACTTATAAGGTGTGGAAATTTCCAATCTGGCCATGGAATATTGTTTAACATCCCCATGAACACATTGTATATGTACGCTCTTTTCAGGTAAGATCTGGCATTGTTCTATAAGGTCTGCCCTTACAACGGATTGTATGTGGCCGTCCGTGACAGCGGGACTCCGCCCAGATGCCTGACTTCTGGGCCAGGCAAGTAGCAATGGGCTGGCTGTTGCGTCTTTTTCACCTACCTGGTGATATCTAGGTTACAGTTTTTTTTAATGTATGAAGATGGGAGTAGGTTAGAAGTCAGACCAAGATCTTTAACGGGTAGTATTCCTTTCTTAGCCCAATCTTTACAAAAGAGAGTTTTTCCTTTAATATTCTCATCGTGCCAGAGGGAGGGTCTGGTGTAATGCTTCATTTTTGTATACAGTATGTAAGCCAGTTTACAGACTGCCAGTAATGAACCTAAAAGAATCACAGAGGAGTGTTCAGAAGTTATGTTTCTTTTAAATTGTAGATGAAGATGTGCGACCAAAGGGGTGTATTCATTTTAGTCCAATTGCTAGCCATGTTGGATGGTGTTTGAGTGAAGAAGTGATCTACTGAATACCCTGTCTAGATAACATGCAGTTTGTTATCTGCGGAAATTTTCTAGATTGATACCACATAGTGATATTGGCAGTCTTAACGTTTTGAGTGTAATTCTGGTGTTTTTGTATAGGTATAGGAAATCGTTGAGAAGGGAGTCATTTTTTTATAGAATTTGTCGGATAATTGGGATTGGAGACACCCTTTTTAGAAAGTGATCAATGGGAAGATCATCAGTTTGATAGTTTATATGCAATCCAAACATATTATTTATTGACCATATTATCAACCATTTTTCCAACATGTCTTTTACTTTTGCAAGAACTTTTTTTTCACAATGGATTGTTTTGGATCACATTTAAAGCATATTCCTAAATACTTTTGCTTTTTGTTCTTGTTTGAGGCCAGTACAATCAATGTTAATTGAGAGGGATTATGGTGTTTTTTCTATGTTAATCGTGAAGCCTGATACATTGGTGCATTCATTTGTCATAGTTAATACAGAGGGGGTGGCTGTTTATGAGAGTTTGGTGCAAATCACAATGTAATCTGTGTAGACAGCAATTTTTTGTGGGCGTACTTTAAAAAGGATGTCTTCCATGTTTTTGTTTTCTCTTCGACTAATGCAAACTGGTTCTATTATTATAAGGAAAAGTTGGCAACCTTTAACACCATAATCAGTGGCGTCACTAGGGGGGGTGCGGGGGGTGTGGGCCGCACCGGGTGACACCATCACATGGGGTGACACCCCCAGGTGATGATTATTGTCCAATTCGCAGCTATTACTCTCCAGAGCAGGAAGTGTTTGTGTAAAGTTGGCAGTAAATATCGTGGTGGGTTCTGTGCCTTGACTCAGGCTGTTTCTGTCTTTCTTTCTAAACATACTGTAGACATGCTTAGAAATGCTGGTACTTTCCACTGAGAGCGCCATAGAGCTGCTGCGAAGTGCTGGGACTGTCCTGATGAATTGTTTGACTGATGTGGCAAATGCATAACTATGCGAAAAACGGCTGCATCTGCAAAATCACATATTATTCCAATGGCTGATTATAGTATTTTATAAATGTAACATAGAACATTTTTAACGTTCCATTCCGTGGCCTGCCTCTAAATAAATTTAGACCTTGATCTCTGCTAGGCCAAGTCTAAAGAGTCAACCTCATCAAAGCAAATCACAATAACAAACACTGAAAGATATCATGTATTGCTTGCATGTGCATTTAAAATATTGTTTGCCGGATTAATTACCAAATTATTATTTTTTCTGAAATAAATGAGTTAGGATCAAACTTTTTCAATGCGATAACTTTCAACAAGACCAGGTTTTAACTAACTTTAGAAATGATGTCTGTCGGGAATCGAGACTACCCAGCAACTGTGCTGATGGTGATCGAGACTGCTGTAAACATGCAGCTTGGGAAATTTCTTACCCTGCCAACTGCATGCTACCAGTAAATCAAGTTAAAAACTGCCAGGCAAGACAAGCCTAAGGAAGTGCAAAGTGCCACAAATGCAAATGACTATTTTATGTTCCCATACAACAGGGGAAAACTTTTTTTTTTTGCATTTCTTAAATGACTTCGACCTGAAGAACAGCTGGTAAAGGGAATTCGACAAACCTGATGCCACATGGTTTGCTGCCAAGTCTTGTACTGCATTATTTAGGTAATAATCACTGATAGAGAGAGGGTTCGCCTCGAGGGTCAATACACATTTCAGAAAACAATGCTTTCTTCTTCAGGCTTTCGTCAGTAAGACCAGATTATCATTGGTTTTCTTCGGCCTAGTTTAATCAGACTAAGTTGATTAAGGGATTGTCTGTTCGTGTTTTTCATAATATATTGTACATACAGTATGTTGATCAGATTCAGTGACCAGAGCCAGCAAGTTTTCCAGCGGGAAGGACCCTTAATTAAAGAAAATCAGAACAAACCAAGTGCAAGCCATCAACACTTCAGATACTCCACACACAAAAAATGATTTGATTCATGAAGTTGTATTGAATGTACACACATCTGAAATATAACTAATTTGAGCGTTTTATGGGAAAAAAGCTCATACGACCTGCAAACTAAACCAAATTATAGTTGTACCCAGATATTTAATCCAGATAGCCGTTTGGAAAGTTTTCTATACAAAAGTGCTGCAGAGAAGTGCTGACACTGTCCCAAATAAGGTGCAGTAGAGCTGCAGAGAAGTATCAATTGAAAGCTCCCTAAAGCTGCTGAGAAGTGCTGGTCATGCCCCAATAAAAGTGCAGTCGAGCAGAACAGTGCATTATTCCCCATTGAAATATCTGTTCAGTTGATGAGAAGGGCAGGGACGTTCTCATATAAAGTGGTAAAGACTGGTAAGAAGAGATTGCCATATATCTCCGAGGAGGTCCATCATGGATTCATGGGGTAAGTCGTGAGGGGGTGACACCATGAGTTATCCGCACTGGGTGACACCAACCCTAGTGACGCCACTGACCATAATACCTGGCTGAGGGATGTTGGGATTCCCTAAATAGCTTTAGCTTGGCTCACCTCTTATTTTTGTCCTAGCACCCATAATCTGTCAGGGTACCACCTTTTACAAGGTTCATGGAAGCATGAGGTTCACCAAGTATCATCTCTCATCTCCCCACTTTTTTAATCTCTTCATTTAGCCATCAGTCAAGCTCTCCCACTGTAGAGGGGTACATTTTGTACATGCACACTGGTGGTTACCAGTTATTAGATAGGGAGATGCTAGAGTGTCTAGTGTACGATTCCAACAGTGCACCAGCTGCATCTGGGAGTGGATAGGCTGTAAATGGGTGACCCTTAACAAGGTGAAGACTGAAGTGATGGTGTTGAATTGGAGACCAGACCTACAACTTGATACATAATGGTGAGATAACCCCCTCTGGGTGTAGTTTAAAGCATCAAAGTAAAAACCGCTGATCATCGATGTCCAGCCAAGTGTCTTCTTGGAAAATATTTAAGTAAATCTTACCTGTTCTTAAAGTGGCTGGCAAAAGTTTCTTTACAATACAATGCACAGTTTCTTCATCTAGGTGTGCCAGGCTACTTAAGTCATATAATGAAGACAATTCAAAACTAAGCAGTATGTTTAGTATTGAAAGCAATATTTTCATGAGCAAAATTACAAATTCAATAACTGCTACCCAAATCGGAACAGCCAGACCTATAACACAAATACCTAATTTGTTATCCCTGAACACAGTAGATTAAATGATATAATGGATATTGGCTCAGGTGATCAGCATGAATCACGAAATTGCTGTTGTTTCCCTTGAATTTGTTCAGATCACTGTAATAGCGTTTCACTTTTGTATAAGTGACACTATGAACTGTAAATACACACAGATAAGTGGCATTATCTATCATCCGTCATCCTCAGTGACCTTACACAGCGGTAAATCTACTATCCCATACACATTATTTGCCAAGCCCACCCAAAAAATGATATATGGCACCCCTCTCTCCCATGGTTCCTCAAAAAAGGAAATCTAGCTTCCACATCCCCTGTTTTATTGAAAAGGAAGAGGACATGGATCAATCCATCTAAGAAGCGGGAAAGAAAATAGGATAGGAATGGGTTCAGGATTGTGCCAAGGAAAACCTGGATACAGAACATTTAAGATTACCAGAAAGTAAGTGGGTCATTACCTCCTTGTTTGTCTTCCTTGTACAGCCCTTACACAGTCCGGTTCAGAATTGGGATTTGAAAGACCAAGGCTTGGAGTAATGAAGACTACCAGTGAGTAACCAGGTCATTCTTTCCTAAATTCCAATTGTGTGCCTCGTTAAGGGCATTAAACCAAAGACCGTAATTCTTCCCGGAGCTCCGCTCAGAAGCCAGCCTCTATGACTTTGGCTTAGTATGAAAATCGCAAAAAGTCATTATGAAGCACCAAGGTATGACTTAAAAGGAAACATACCAATCTGATTTGTACATGACTAGAGTTGGAAAACCAAATACCATTGCAAAATGTTTGCACCAAGTATCATCCAGCCTGCCTTAGTTTCTCAGGAAAGACCTCCAACCTGTATTTTAAAGCAGGAGAAAATCCAGCTTGTGTTACCTACAGCAACATTTTACAAGATGCGCATCACAGCTGTTTTGAGTGTTGTTTCATTGCACAATAGTGTATGCAATTAGTGTAGCCTTTTCACGTGAAATAATACCACTTGGTATCTGTAGGTCTGGATGTGTTTAATCTCTGCTCGTTGTAGAAACCATCTTCCACTCTTAACTGGGTGGCACCTAAACACTACAACATTCAATTTTAAGTGATTGTTTACTAGATGGATTCCCACACAATAGGCGCGTAAAGCTTTAAGAGTCTGTTGTAGCCCTATTTTATTTTAGGCCGAACAAAACAGTGTAATCAAATAATGCAGTACTGTTAAATGGCTTTTATGCAATTGTGGAGGGTACACACTACCATGCTGAGCATCAAGTACATCTCTTAAAGGGTTTTGACATCTAAGGAATATCCACAAAGACTTCAGAATCGCTACAGATATATTCTGGTGACCGTTCTGTAAGACTTAGATTAAAATCTCCTGTTATTAAAATCCCATCATCAGCATGAATAGGAACGAATCTGTTAAGGGTTTTGTGAGGTCGTTGATTTGCTTAAGTTTCTCCTTTCCCTTGGGTTCGATTTTTTTTTTTTATTAGGCTACAATCCCTATGGGATTTCCATACCTGGTCCAGAACACTTAGTTGGCCAGGCGGGCCATAGATTGGATGGCCTTTTCCATAATAATGATGATATCATGGTGACCAAGGTGACGGTTCTTCCTTGGTCAGCTCATAGAACAGTATATTTCAAGCTCAAAACCTCTCTGCCCGGGCGTCATACGCAGAATGTTGCAGTGAATGCAAAAATCAGATGTTGGAATAAGGTCCAACTAAATGAATTAGAATCTGCACTGGGTCAACCACCGAGTTGGGCAGGTCAGACCAATGACAGGGCAGTAGCAGCTTTTAATCAATGGCTTCTGGCAGCAGCAGACACTGTGGCCCTGGAGAAATTGGTGACGGCTAAGAGGCTTAAGCCCTCGGCGCCATTGTATAATTCAGAGCTGAAAGGTCTGAAAGTCAGCTGCAGGAGAGCTGAACGACTTTGGAGGCAAAATGACAATAAGGATAGTAAAATGATATATAATCAGGCCCTTACACATTATAAAGAGGCCATTGTTAGGGCAAAAAAGCTGTTTTACACACAGAAGGTTGAGAAGGCTAGCAACTCCATTAAAGAGCTTTTTAAGACGATCGCTTTTTTATCTAAACCCCAGCAAGATTAGAGGTTTCAGCCAGACCAAGGTATGTGTAACAACTTGGCTACACACTTTCAAAATAAAGTGCACCTTATCTATGACAACCTTCAGAAGAGTCGTATAGTTACGGATTAGGAACTATGCACTGAGGGAGAACCAGTGCACTCTAGCCTAGTCAGTTTCCCTACAGCCAACGATTAGGAGATCTCGAACATACTAGGTTCGATAAAATCAGGTTCTCCTACTGACCCTTGTCCCTCTATAATTATGCGTTTAGGGGCTAGCAAAATTGTAGGTCAACTAACTCCTCTAATTAATCAGGTGCTTGAGTCAGGGAAGTATCCCACTGCTTGGAAGAAAGCGTCAATTAGACCCATTCTGAAGAAATCCACTTTGGATCCTTCGTAACTTAGGAACTATCGCCCTATAGCGGACCTTCCCCTGGCAGCCAAAGTGCTGGAGAAAACATTGCATAACACTCTAACAGAGTACCTGGATACTAATAATCTGCTGGACCCGACCCAACACGGTTTTAGATCCCATCATTCCACAGAAACTGCCCTTACGGTAGCAACTGAGGAGATTCGGAAGACTGTCGACAGGGGGGGTAAGGAGATTGTCGTCTCGTTAGATTTGTCGGCAGCTTTCGACACCGTAAGTCATTCGGTGTTAGTCTAACGGTTGCAGGACATTGGTATTGGGGGCCCAGCCTTGGCTCTCCTTGCATCATTTTTGGAAGGAAGACAACAAAAACTGTATTGGGAGGGAATGCAATCAGAGGGGTTCACTCTCCCTTGTGGCGTCCCGCAGGGATCAGCCCTTTCGCCGACGCTTTTTAATATATACGTTATCTCCCTGGCTAGACTGGTCAGGAAACATGGCTTCGCAATGGTATGCTACGCAGATGATTCTCAGTTAATCCTCTTGTTGACTAAACAACCTGAGGATACTGCTGCCAGGTTCCATGGCTGATTTTTGGAGATCCTGACCTGGATGAACCAGGGATACTTAAAAATCAATACAGATAGGACGGAAGTCATGGAATTTGGGCCAGGACAATCCCTGTGGATCTCTGCATGGTGGCAAACAAGTGCAGGGGAATGCCCCAAGCCGGTGCCTAAAGTCAGAAATCTGGGGATGATTTTTGATAGTCCGCTCAATTGTTCAGCTCATGTAAACAGCCTTACCTCTTCATGCTTTTTCCTTAAAAAAAAAACTGAGAATTTGTTTTCCTTTCATTGGCCAGGCTCTGCAAAAGACCGTGGTAGTGGGCCTTTTGCTGTCTAAACTAGACTATTGTAATGTGCTGCTTCTGGGAATTGATAAGGCCCAGAATAATAAAATACAGTCTTTGCAAAATGCAGCTGCTAGGTTGCTGTTAAATATTCCCAAAGGCAGTTAAACGTCAAAGGGAATTATAGCCCTCCATTGGCTCCCCATACAGAAAAGGATGGAGTTCAAGGCCTTATGTATTGTCCATAAAGTGCACTATGGGGGAGGGCCCAAGGATATGCAGAGACTATTTAGGCTCTATATTCCAGCTAGGACATTAAGATCTAGCAATGCCTGCTTTATGCAAGTGGATAAAATCATGAGAGTGATAAGGGGTGGAAAAACATTTTCCCATTGTGAAGCTAAGCTGTGGAATAAGCTGCCACCTACCATGCGACTGCAGCCCAATCATCAAACTTTTAGGAAGAATTTAAAAACTCTGCTGTTCTCACAAGTATAGTTTGACATCTATGTAATATTCCCTCACTTACCCTAGCGCAAAGACGCTGTTTGCATTTGTGCGCTTTATAAATGTATATCCTATCCTATCCTAGTGTACACCTAAGCCCCACTGTGGATGAGAGAAGAATCACGAGGTCTTCAGCTAGGAAGTCTTTGCTTGTCTTCCTGACCGCTGGTGTGGAGAAACTTTCAAAACCTGCCAGCGATACGTGGTTGGGTACCACATTTCCAGAATGCAAGCTACATCATAAGCTACAGCAAAACGTTGTGCATTGGTTTCGTGCTCAATATCTCAGCCACAAATAACAGTAAAAATTCTGCTTTAAGTGCTACATAATACATTTCTTTACGCCAATTTTCCTTATAAACAATTAGGGAAAGTGAAAAAAGAAATATTAGCCAGTCAACAGGAGGGGATCCAATGTTTTTTAAAGCTCTGGGATCAATTTCCAATCCACTGCCTTGCATGCAGAGTGCTGCATACGTACTCGTATATATCCTCTTCCTATTAGCTGAGGAGCTAATGCATAGCACATCCGTTCATGTACCCATTTTAACAGGACCTAGTGTCTTTTGCAGAGCTGTATATTTGTGCAAATTTTCTTTGGAGGGCGATGTAACACATACAGGTAATGGAGAGGGGCTTACCATGGAAAGGGATGACAAAGTGATCTTTGAAGGCAAATAAATCCCTGCTCTGAGACATCTATGGTGGCCCAAATCATGCAGTTTCATAAAAATCCCCATTTAGCAGACACTACAACAAAAGTGTTATCAAATACCTCAAAGCTTTACTGTAGTCAAGAATATCATGAGGGCCGCTATATTCATTTAAAGGACTATACACACTATTGTGGGCTATTCACCGCTTGAGTTCAGCTGAATAATTCTCTTACACCACTCACTGAGGGAATATGGAAGGCTGGATATAAATTGGCAAGTCATTGAAGGAGAATACAATCACATGCACGAAATGTGGATGTAAAAAGGCAGCTTATTCTGTAGCTAGCTGGGTAAGTAAATAAACAAGTCCACCCCTTCCACCCAGGGCCCAGTTTGGAGGAGAAAGCAATCACAGGTGCAAAAGGTGGGTGTAAAAAGCCCACTTTATTCAGTAACAGACGGGCGTGTAAACAAATATCCTTCTGTTTATCACCACACAAACTAAAATGCCCTGAAGAAATAACTACACAATTATACAACTAACTCATACCACCTACCCCAAACAGTTCCTACCCCTTTACATTTCCCTATGTCACCTCCTCTGTACCATATCCGTCCTCATGCCTCCCCAAGCCTCCATTAGCATTTCTCCGGGTCCTGGCTGGCTTTTACACACCCATGGACCAAACCGGCCATCCTTCCTTTCACTCCCTCCAGAGCGTCCCTCTAACTGCCACCAGAAGTCCCTATGTGTAAGGTGGTGCTTCAATCCCCAACCTTCAGCCCACAATTAAGGCTTGTACATTAATCTGCCCAGAACCTGCATGAGTACTTGAATATAAAACAAATTTGCTTAAGGAGCTCCATCCCACCTTCTTTCAATAACTCCGACCTATCTTAAATTATTCTGTAATACTTCAAAACACGCCTTACAGAAAACTGAAACTTCTGTATTGATCGCCTTTCTGGCCCAGTTGATAGTAGCCAGATTATTGGTCCTCCGCCAAACCCTTCTGGGAAATGATTCAGCCCACCATATCTGAGCATTAGCCCACCATTCTTTCAGTGTCCGGAAATCACTGTTCAACATTTTAAAAGCTCCTGCACTGTAATATTCAGTTCGAAATTAGAACAATAAAGTATATATGTTTATGAGTAAAACAAGACCAAACTGACAAAAATCCAATAAGTATAATCGGAGTTATTAATTCTTAAAGAATAAATCAAAAAGCAGCGCAAAAAGCAGCGCTTAGGGGTTACTTAAGGTTGTGCTGGACTAGAGAAAATCCAGAGTTCAGGCAGACTGCGATGGAGGGCAGGCCGGCTACAGGACTCACGCAGGTCCTGCTGAAAAAGTACCATGGATGGAGCCAGTGTCGAAGGCTCGATGTGTCGTTACCAATCGGCGGATGTGATGAAGGTGTCGTCGATAAACCCCTTTACTATGCAGCCTATGTGTATTTATCGAGCCGCTCAGTTTGTTGAAGCGACATTGTTTATTTGGTCCTACGTCGCTATTGAAGGGCAATGCGTTGGTTTGATCGACGCAAAGTCGTCACTGCGTCGATTTTGATGGTTCTGTACAGCAGCGGTCATCTTTCAAGTGCCCAGGACTGACTTGGCATCGCTTGACAGGGCAGGACTCACAGATGACAGAACAGGTGATGTTGCAGGGCTGAAGGAAGTCTTTGATGGAACTGAAACTTCAGAAAAGGGGGCAAGCCAGCAAGTCCTTGGATTCATTCTGGGTTCAAGTAAGACAGGTCCAGTCCTTGTACTCAGCAGAGCAGCAAAGCAGTTCTTTCAGAGCAGCAGTCAACCAGAGGGGCAATCCTTGTAGCACAGCAATCTTTACTGCTGGCAGAGTTCTTCACAGATCCCGTAGTGTATGGTCTTGGTAGGGTCAGAGCCCCAGTACTTGTATCTAGTTATGCCTTTGAAAGGGTCTTTGAAGTGCACACATTTCCTATTTTCCGACACTTGGCTCCAGACTATCAGTAGGGGGCAATCAGCCTTTTGTGTGGGAAATAGGGCACAGACTTTTCAGGTGTGTCAGCTCCCCAATATCTTCCTGACGAGGAACAGCTATCAGAATGCAAATGAGTTCTCCGTCACACCCACCCTTTCTATGTTTATGGATGTCTAGAGGGAATGCACAAGGCATAGCTGTCACCCACCCCAGACATGTACTGGAGACAGGCTGATGGCATAAGGAGCAATAATAGCAGAGAAAGTCCTACTTTTTAAAAGCGTAATTTCTAAAATGGTAATATTAAATCCCACTATACAATTAAAGAGGATTTATCATTACCATTCCAAAGGTATGAAACACGATGCAGCTACTCCTTTCTATTCAGAAATTACATCTTAAAAGTGTATTAAGAAATTACCAATGCGAGCCTATGAGAGGAGTAGGCCACACAGTAGCAAATGTAGCTGTATACCACTACCAGCACATGTAAAACTTAAAAGTACATGTCCTGGGGGGCGTGTCCAAGATGGCGGCGTGATCAGACGCAGGTTTCCGAATCTCCCCCAAAGCGAAGCCAAAGCGCTGGAAAAGGTGCCCAACGAGAGCGGGGGCCCCGAAACCGTGCCCCTGGTCTGTACACCCTGAGGAGGCGCGAATCGGAGTGAGGCGCTGCACTGCCATCCGCAATGGCGGCCGCACCGGAGAGCTAACGCCCGCTGCCAGTGACCGCAGAAACAAAACCAGCTGGTGAAAACTCAGAGGACAGGGCTGGAGGAGCGGGTCCCTGCGGCGATTCCTGCACCGCGAACCCCCATTGCAGCACTTCGCCGCCTTTGCGATCCGGCCGGAGGTCGAGTGGGACCCGGTCAGGGATCGCGAAAATTGAGGTCCCGGCTTCGGGCCTGCGACCCAGACACTCACGGCGCTCAGCGCGGCCAACCTACACACCCCAGCGGGCCTGGGAGAGATCCTGCTCGAGGAGCACAGTGCAGCGCTGCCCCGCCTCCGCGGAGATCCGCGCCTGGTAGTGCACGAAGTACCGCCGTGACCCCGGGGCAGTACTGCAGCCACACAACACTGGGCCGCGTCTGGCGGTGAGACGGAGCTGAGCAAAGGACCCGGACCTGCTGCGCAGAACAGCTCCCGGGCCGACGAATGCGGAGGTGAGGAGAGTAGAGGTGGGCGCTTTGGGCAGCTCGGGGGGCACGATCGAGCCCCCGGTGTGGGATTGCAGGAAAAGACCTGAGAGACACCGCACCTCGGGCCTGGGGTACCACTGGGGACAAGCTCACTTTGGGGCGTTAAAGGCCGTGACCTCCAACCCTGCTACACGACACTGGCAATCACCTAGCTGGGAACTGTGGGACTGAAGCGGCGAGGCCGACTTTGCCGCGCTTTTCGCGGACCTGTGGGCAGGTGACGGCGTCTACTACCTTGGCATCAGAGACACAGAGGGTGAGTTGCCCTACACCTGTAAAACTACCCCCCTGAAGACACGCTACAGAACTGCACCACCCCCCGGGGGCCCCAGTGACCCGCCATCTACCTACTACAGGGGCTGCCCACAACATGGCGGCGCAGAGGGGTAAGAGGGGATCCCAAACGCTTCCTGAACTGCTGGCCAAGTCCCAGCCCAAGCCTAGCAAAGATCCCCCCTCCCCGGTGACCACAAAATCGCCGCCAGATTCAACAGAAGACCAGGTACCAATTACTAGGTCTTTTCTAGAAACATTATTTAACTCACTCAGGGAGGACTTCCGATCCTTGAAGCAAGAGGTGGCGGGGGAGGTCCGAGAGCTCCGGCGTGATGTGGAGGGCCTTGGGGAACGTGTGGTCCCCATTGAAGAGGCAGACCAGACTAGAAGCAGCGAAATTTAGCAACTCCAGCAGGAAGTCCTGTGCCTCACTGACCAGCAACTTGACCTCCAGGCCCATATGGAGGACCTTGAGAACCGTTCCCGTCGCAACAACATACGGGTACGGGGGGTCCCTCAAAAGGAAGAAGGGACTGATATCACTGGCTACCTGCAATCCCTCTTCAGGAGCATACTGGGGGAACCTGCGGACTTTGCCATCGACAGGGCCTACAGGGTTGGGTTGCCTCGTCGGGCCCCAGCCCCGCCACCGGACATTTTGGCCTTCCTCCCGGATTTCCCCCTGAAGGAGAGGATTCTCCGAGAGGCTCGGCGAGCCCAGCCCCTTCAATTTCAAGGTCACCCCATCGCCCTATACCAAGATCTCTCCTCCATCACTCTCCAAAAAAGGAAGGAATTCAAACAAGCGACAGACTTCCTAAGACAGAAAGAGAACCCCTACTCATGGGGACACCCATTTCGGATAATATTCAAGTGGAATGGACGGCTACATCAGCTGCGGTCACTCAAAGACACCTGTGCCCTCCTGGGTCTTGACCAGGTTGATACTGAACCGATGTTAAGAAACTCACAAGGATCATCCAGAGGAGGCTGGCAGACTGTGAGTTACAAACGATCCCCTCCTCACCGCCTTAAAACGGAGGCCTCTGTCATCTCCCGAGAGCGCGAGACTGCGGTGGCGGAGGTAGCCAAAGAAACTTCTTCTCCAGAGTGATAGCCACTTCTTCAGGGGAGATTCCACATTGCACATGCTCTGCCCATGTGGTAGGTGGGTCGGGCGGGGGGACCGGAGAGGCCGCCGTCGGAGATGACCCCTTCAGTATTCTTTACCACGGCCCTGTGTGGACTAACAGGACTGGGACTATGCATTTCTATGGAGTTGGGGCTGGGAGGGGGGAGTTTGGGTTGGGGTGGGGGGGTAGTTTTAGAGCCTCCGCTCAGAATGATTTTCGCTTACATATGCAGCGATGCAGACAATGGAGGCTTTGGGTTGTTTTGGGGAGGCTTTTTGGGTTGTGGGAGGTTCAAGGGAGGGAACCAGTGTGCCAAATCGGTTCTATCATTTGTGGGGCTGACACGTCACTGCTGCGCCGATTCCGATGTTTGTCACTCACTTGCGTACAGGGTCTAGAAAGGGGTCTGCAGGGTTACCGGGGGGGACATGGCTTGAGACTTGCTACGCTGCTGCTCTGCAACATGCGGGATGCCTACTCTGAGCTATGCCACATGTCCACTGCACCATGACTGACATTACCCTTAAGATATTGACCCTCAACGTGAAAGGGCTGAATAACCCAATTAAGAGACGGGCTATTATTTCCTACTTGGAACATTCTGGGGCAGATATCTGCTTTCTACAGGAGACTCACCTCTTGCAAAAAGGCTGGCATAGAATGCGCTCCCGCGCCTTCCCACAACAGCTCTTCTCCTCTCTCCCAACGAAAACTGCTGGGGTAGTGATTCTAATATCTAGAAGTTTCCAGGGAAGGGTGGGAAACAAGGTGGGAGAAATCAAGGGTCGTCTCTTAGTGCATGCATTTCAGCTAGGTGACACACATCTTACGATTGGCTCCCTTTATGCCCCGAACACAGGACAAGAAGCCTTCCTAAAAGGTGCGGTTTCGGAGGCGCTTCAACCCCCACACGCACCCCTACTCCTGGGCGGAGATCTCAACATCGTTATGGACACACATGCTGATAGATCGGGACACCGTTAGGGAGGGACTGGTGCTCTCTCGTCCAATAGTCGTGAATGGCTACAAGATAGGGCTTTAGTAGACCTCTGGAGGGCCAAACACCCGACCGCATCGCAGTTCACATTTTACTCGCATGTGCACCGCACATATGCCAGACTCGATCACTTCATAGGTTCTTCGGAATTACTCAAAAATCTTGAGGAGGTCCCCATAGTGCCGGCAGCCATCTCCGACCATGACGCAGTGGAACTGTCACTCACACTTCGTGCGGCCCACCGCCCCCGGGGCCCATGGCGCCTAGGCGAAACCCTACTGCAACGACCGGACGTCACTAGAAGAATCAGCGAGTGCATCACTGACTACTTGGCCACCAACGACATGCCGGGAATCTCCATGACAGCTCTCTGGGGCGCCCTGAAATCGGTCACTCGAGGCGAACTCATTGCCATAGCAGCAGCCGAGGCCAAAGGCCGCAAAAATAAAAGGGATGACCTCAATGAACGCGTCGCGGAGCTGGAGCGGGTTCATAGCCGCACCTGCCCCCCACGCGTTTGGAGGCAGTTAAGAGCAGCACGGGCCCAGCTAGCTAGCCTAGACACAGAGCGGAATTTGCAGCTCTCCGTCTTCGACATACTTATTATGTCGGGGGCAATAGAACAGGCCGCCTACTGGCCAGCACTCTGAAGGCCAAAGCCCAGCGTGCTAAGGTCAATGGTCTCACGGGTGACAACGGGGCGGTGCTCACAGACGACACTCAGGTGGCCGAGGCGTTCCGTTCCTACTATGCCTCGCTGTACGGAGAGGAGGAGACTTCCTCTGAGGACATTGGGGCCTACTTGGCCACGACAACCCTTACCGAAATCTCCAAGGCTAACGCAGATGCCCTAGACGCCCCTATCCGCCAGGATAAAGTTCTGGCAGCCATATCCCGTTTGCATCCGCTCAAGTCCCCGGGACCAGATGGCTTTTCGGCGGGAATTTATCAAATCTTTAGCCGACAGTTGGCCCCAGTGCTCACTCGCATCTTCAATTCTTTCGAGGGACTGGGCGCCATCCCTCCGGACATGCTGGCCGCAGAAGTGGTGGTGCTGCCAAAACCCGGTAAGAAACCCACGCACTGCTCTGCCTTCCGCCCTATTTCATTATTGAACCTTGACTTAAAGCTCTTTACAGGCATTCTTGCCGCGCGCCTTGGCCCTTGCCTTCCTGGAATTTTGGAACCCGACCAATCAGGCTTTGTACCCAATCGGCAGTGCAGCGACAACACCAAAAGGGTACTCCATCTCATCGACAAATCGCATTTTCAAGCCTCAGACTCCGCGTTGCTTGCTATAGACGCAGAGAAGGCGTTCGACCGCGTGAACTGGACTTACTTACAACAAGTTCTGCGATGCTTCAGCCTAGGCGACCGCTTCTGTTCTCGGATAGCAAGCTGTTACCATCACCCGCAAGCTAGGGTCCACCTGGGAGGTTTGCGCTCAAACCCATTCGAAATCCAGCGCGGCACCAGGCAGGGGTGTCCCCTCTCCCCCCCTTATATTCGCCATGTATATAGAGCCGTTGGCGCAGAAGGTCCGAGATAACCCAAGAATTAAGGGTATCAATTTCGGGCACGAACCCTATACCATCAGTTTATATGCAGATGACGTTATAGTTGCCCTTGACCAACCTAATAGCTCTATACCCGCCTTTATGGAGGAGCTTGCCTCATTCGGCTCCGTTTCAGGGTTCCGAATTAACATAGAGAAGTCTTTGATACTGCCGCTGGGCAAAAATGCATGCCCACGCACTCCTGCCATTGGTCAAGGGTGCGGTCTTCAGCTAGCTACCCAGGTCCCGTACTTGGGGATTATCCTAACTTCTTCAACGGACTTAACGGTGTCGACTAATTACAACACTCTCACCGCCCAGATCCGGACGGATCCGGCGCGATGGTCCAAACAGCCCCTTTCCCTGCTGGGGAGGGTAGCGGCGGTGAAAATGTCTATCCTGCCTCGAATCCTATATCTCTTTCAGACCGTCCCAGTTATGTCCCCGGCGGGCACCTTGAAAGACTTACAGGACACCCAGCTTAACTTCGTCTGGGAGGGGAAACGTGTACGAGTCCACAAACAACTGGCGTACAAGAGCATGGACGAAGGCGGCCTTGGAGTCCCCAACCTGGTACGATACTTCCAGGCATCTCAACTCCGCTACCTAGTGGAGTGGTACAGACCAGAGTCGGAGAAGAGATGGCTCTTCCAGGATAGGGCCATGGCACAGACTCCGCTTTGGAGGATTCCATTCCTCGCTAAGCAACATAGACCACGATATATGTTAAGGTCCCCTATCACACGCACGATTATACAGATATGGGATAGGGTGGCAGTCAAACACGGTTTAACAACCTTTCCTTCCCCATTCACTCCCATATTGGATAACCCAGACTTTCCTCCGGGCAATGGCGCAGGCACATTCCTCCAATTGCGGGGCACGGCATGTCGTTCCGCTGGCGACCTTTTTGATCTGCGGGGATTTCTTCCTTTCATAGATATCAAACAGGGGTACGACATAGAGAACCCTCACCTTTTCCAATACCTTCAACTTAGACATTGGCTCACTGACCCGGACACCGCTGCACTGGTGGGTCGCCCCATGTCGACCTTTGAAAAATGGTTACTTACTAAGGACACGGATAAACACCTTATCTCAGAAATTTACAAAATGCTCACACCACCACACACCATGGATAAAACACCAAGTCAGAAGTGCTGGGAGGCTGAACTGGGTAGGGCCTTGACATCTAAAGAATGGGGCTACGTCTACTATAGGGCTTGACATACCACACGTAATACAAAGGCGAGAGAGGTGGCAGTAAAATTGGCTATGTACTGGCACCTCACCCCAGCCCGCCTACACAAAGGTAACCCGGCACGTAGCGAGCTTTTCTGGAGGGGATGTGGGGAAACGGGCACTCTAACCCACCTCCTTTGGGAATGTCCGGAACTTGGAGACTACTGGAAAGCGGTCCTGGACGATATTGATTCCACCTTTGAGACTGAAATCCCGAGATTCCCTGCATATGCTTTACTAGGTCTCCCCAACGCACTAACCTTTCCCATGAAGTCGCTGCGGGGTCGACAAATGGGAATTGCCATACAGGCAGCCACGCCGCATATATTATCACTGTGGGGCTCCACAACTAAACCTACGCACACGGGGTGGCTCCACAAGCTTTGGTTTACACTTGGGATGGAACGCATACAGGCCACACTCACCAACTCAACCGATGCATTTCAGAAAACGTGGCTTCCATTATTGACCCTCCTGTCCAAGGAATTCAATGAAGTCACATGTCCCAAGTATCTTAAGATTTTGCGTCTCACCGATGCCAACTGTGAATCTCGGTGACTTCCCGGACAGAGGCACTGTGCCTCCTGGCCCGTTGACGGACCTTCTGGCACTACAGGGCACACTGGTTGGGGGGGGGGGGGTTCGGGGTGGGTGGGATGGGAGTTATTGGTTGTTGTTGTCCTTCTTATGTTATTTTATTGCACTGCAGGTCATTTGCATCCACAATGTCGTAGTATCTCTTTGGCATATCTGTCTCGCTCTGCTACTCAATTTTAGGGAAGACATGCTTGTCTGTCCCGTCCGCTGTATGTGCCTATTGCCTCTACAACATGCCGAGATGTCTCTGTTTATGCCTGCTGACAAACCCAATGAAAAACATTTGAAACTAAAAGTACATGTCCTACCTTTTTCTTGCACAGCACCCAGCCCTTGGGCTACCTAGGGCCTACCTTATGGGTGATGTATGTTTATTAAAAGAGGAAGTTATGGCTTGGCAAGTAGTTTTAAATGGCAAGTTGAAGTGGCAGTAAACTGCACACACAGGCCCAGCAATGGCAGGCCCGAAACAGATTTGACAGGCTACTTGTTTGGGTAGCACAATCACTGCAGCAGGCCCATTAGTAGCATTTCGGTTACAGGTCCTGGGTACATGGTATACCAATGTACAAGGGACTTACAAGTAATCTAGGTATGCCAGTTGTGTATACACTAACGTTACCATGCTTAGAGGAGATGCAAATGCATTTTAGCACTAGTTAGCAGCGGTAAAGTGCTCAGAGTCTTAAAGCCAACAAAAAGGTCAGTAAAAGAGGAGGAAGGCAAATATTTGGGTGACCATTCAGAGAGGGCCATTTTCCAATACATTCACAAGGTTATTCTCTCCCAAATGAATTATTAAAACAACCGGCGAACCCCACATTTCTTGAATGTCCACAGTCCAACAATTCCATAGTCAACTATTCCCAATTCAATCCTGATAGAGAACCATATTGCTATTCTTTTTTCATGTATACTCATAACTACACCTACCAGTAGAAAAACAAGTTACTTACCTGTACACATTTGTTCTCCAGTATTCATCTTTCATAGATTAACATGCTTGAATCTTCCCTGTCGTCATGGTGGGAGCCAAAAAGTTGTTGCTATATCTCCTTCACTTGGCAAAATCGGGCTTGATTCACTCTTCCATCATGGTACATTTAGCAGCAATTTCCAGATTCCATAGAAATACTGGGGAAATCGCACTGTGGTCAAATAGACTTGTAAAGGAAATCATTAAGGGCATGTTCAGGACCTTCCCACCAATAAAACCTACTGCAGTATCCTAGCAGCTGAAGATGGCTCTTTCCCAGCTCATGAAACTACCTTTGGAAACCATCCATAAGGCAGACATGAAGTATATCTCGTGGAACAGGGCCCTTCTATTGGCCCTGACGCCGGCCAGGAGAGTTAGTGAGATTTAGGCATTTACAGTCACTGAGCCTTTTCTACAATTCAAGGAGGATAAAGTATTGTTAAGAGTAAACCCCAAAATTAATCCCTAAGTTTCTGACTTCTTTCCACTTGCATGAGCCTATAATTTTGATAACATACTTTAAGAATCCCTTTTCTGCTGCGGAGAAGGCCCTCCATTCCTAAATGTCAAACACTGCTTGAAATGCTATATTCAATGGACAAAACCTTTCAGAAAACCTGATCAGCTTCTAGTCTCTTTCACACCTCCCAGAAAGGTCTATGCATTCTCAAGAACCAGCATAGCTCTTTGGGTATTGATAGCTATTGCATTTTGCGACGGCAAAGTTCAATGACTGCTGTTCAACAAAATTGCTGCACACTCGGCCAGAGGGATGGCTACATCCATAGGCTTGTTTGCTGAAGTATCGCTTCTAGACATCTGCAGTACAGCAGTGGTTGAATGCTCATACCTTCACCTAACACTACGGTTTGGATTCAAGCATGGATGGCGAATACTGCTGTCGGGCAGCCAGTCTTACATCACCTTTTTCATTAAGGTACAGATTATATTTTGGTTTGTTTCATTGTTGATATGTTGTTATATTAGTTTGACTGATTGCTTGTATTCCAGCTGGTCTTCTATCTGATGGACCAATGTCACAATGCTTCATATATTACTTCAGGTATACCTCTTTTAGTGTGTTTCTGCTTAACACTCCCTATGTTCTCTTTTATTTACGGCTAGCTACTCTGATATAAGAGTGGTGAGCCTAAACGGGGGTAGGTGGGTAGCAGGTGAATCTATGAAAGACTCAATGAAGAAAAAAAAGTTACCTACCTGTACACTGTGGTTATGCAGTATTGATATCTTTCATAGATTCACATATGACCCAACCACCTTCTCATTTAGCCTCACCGCTCTTATACCTCATGGAAACTTATACATATTAACACTTGTTCTCAAAATCTGATGTATGGTGGCTCTGCAGGGGAGAAGTGGTTCAGGGTCTTGCCTCTGATTGGCTGAAGTTTGGGTCTATTAAATTAATGTGAATTAGTTAACAAGGTCACTTGCTGTCTCTATGTTTTTTAATGTACTTAAATAGTACTGCTTATTTTAAATACCGTGGTGCTCCCACCATGATAAGGGAAAGAGTAAAGCATGTGAATCTACGTAAGATTCAATACTGAGGAAATGTTCTGCTTCCACTACAGACCCTTTTAAAATAGAGTGGTCAAATATCCATATTTCATTCTTAGGTACACTTGTTCATTGCCCACCTGTTATTTGAGGAAGAAAATGTATTTAATAAATAACTATGGTCTAACATGTCCTCATTCAGTCACTGCTCTACATCCTTAAAAGTTTGAATTGTCTCTCACCCAAACCATTTTCATACCCTTCTATTGCCACTCCTATCCAAAAAGAATAAGTCAGAACGTTCTAACCATTAAAACCACCTTTAGGAGGCAAAGTCGTAAAAATCCTAATACTTACTTCTCTTTTGTCCATGTGCATCTCCAGGTCTTCTTTACTTCAACCATTTTCTTGATGCATGCACAGAGGACATAGCCAATCTCTGTGCTTTACAGATAAAGGCAGCTGCATCTTTTCCCCTGTGATCACTTTTACTTTTACATAATTGCACCCACACCTTTGTTTCTTAAAACCGTACATCTTGTCTGCAAAATCCTTCAATAGTCGTGAACCAACCACTTCTGAAACCCTCAAGGCACAACAAACATCAAAGTAAAAACTAAAAGTAACAGATAAAATTCCCAAGTGGATGAGCATACATCCTTGTCTTTCTTACCACAGCTTTCAAAATATTTCCGGTTATAAGTTTCTGCGTAACTTTTTGCCTTCCATGTTCTCTAGCCGAACCTTCCAAAACCCACCATACCAATTCATCTTTACCGGATTCATGGCCCCAGAAACATTACCCATAAAAAGCTATTGCAATCATTTTCCCAGCTATAATCAATGACGAGCATCTCTTCTCTATCATAGCAATATTTTAATTAACTGCATCTTCTTGCCTTTACCTAAGACATTTTAGTACCCTGTCTCTGCATTGTGCACTAGACTTCCCAAATTCAGCCATGCTGACCTATACGTCTTCTAGCCCGATTCTGCCAGTGACGGCTCTAATAGTCCTCTCGCTCTTATATAAGCTTACACATCTCTTCTGAGATTGTTGTTGCTGTGGTGTCTGCTCCCGGGGACAAACCCCCACAGAACCTCTCCCACTGTACACAAGACCAAGCATCCGCTATTTGGTTTTCTAAACCTGGATGGAATACGTTAGTAGTCTGGCTGTTTATTACATGCACTAAAGACTTGTTATCAGCTTGAAAAATTAGTTTGTTATGTCTGACAAGTCTGCACCCCACAATCTAATCGCTACCAGCACTGGAAAAAAATATCAAAAGAAACACTGTCTTTCATTTTTCTGGCTGACATTCTGAACACCATTTTCATTTCCAGTATAAACCAAACCAACTTTTACCAGATGCATAAGAATTTATTTCAATTGATCAGTCCAATCGATCAACCTGTTGCCAAACTGCTACCCCATTGTAATGTATGTTTAAAGAAATGTCTGCCATAATACAAAATTCTCATTCACAAGCAATAGTGAGGCTTCAATGCCCCTTTCATTGCAAAAGCTAGGTTCCTAGTAAAACCACTACCAAAAAGCACAGACCTGCATATGAAATTGAGGTGGCCCATTAGTTGTTGAATAAATGTAATTCTCATCTGCTCTACTTCAAAGCCTAATCTAGAAATTCTCGTAATATTTTTAGCTTTTTTGCAGGCAAATGTACCTGCACAGCAACAGAATCCAACTCTTTGCCTAAAAATGTCAACCATGTTGATGGTCCCTCCGCCTTTTCGCTGCTAATAGTATCTCCATGCGGGCTGTCACTTCTTTAAAAAAATGTTAAAGCCTTGGACACTCACAATTAGGCCCCCCTTTCTTTACCAGGAAAAGATCATTATTACTTGCCATAGAGAAAATATGCTACAAGACTCAAAAGCCACACAGGCCACTGCATAACCTTTTGACATAGTCCTGTCCATGTAATATTGACCTTGAAATTCGATATCCAACAAGTCTTATGGATGAACTGGCAATAGGGAAAAAGCTCACTTAATATCCAACTAAGCCATTGCTGCTCCTGATCATTCTTGTAGCCTCGTGAATGCTAGTGCAATCTACAGAATGAGCATTTTGATTAATGTAATCATTGATGAATCAATAAATGGCCATGACAAATGATAAATCAGTTGGTATTCTCATACTTTTTCCCATCACAAACCAGTTGGTAAAACGATTGTGTTATCAATTGGAGGTGATTCAAATGGGCCAGTTATTCTGCCCCCAGCCACTACATTTTCCAATGTTTTTTGGGCCAACCCAAGTTTTCCCACAAAAGATTTTACATTGTCCGCCCACTTCCTACATCTTGGTCCTTTATGTTTAATTTCACTCCAAATACCTTGCTGATTTGTGGTCAGGGTAAAGAAGCAATCATTTCCTTAATACCTCAGTCTTAACACGCGAACCGACCTTTTTTACGCATCCCTCTCCCTTTACTTTATTGTTGTGTATTTTGTACACCATTGCACTGTGTGAGGGAGTGGTGCCCATTATATTTCTGACATTCAGGCCTAAATGTGCAAGGATATATGTACCAAGTCCTTTATTGTAGTACTAACAAGACCAAATTGTACCTGTTCTCCCTGCCTACGGTCTGCCCTCAGCCCACTCACCCTAGTGAGGAACGCCTTAAAAACTGTTGAATAGGGAGGGAAGACTACTCGCTGTGTCAGCATCATTTGTTTTAACCATAGTTCATTATCCATCTCTCCCTATACAGTGGCTACATTCAAACTTTTCCTGGAACAAAAGTCGTCATATTGTGGCCAAACCGCCAAAGCTAATTCTGGATGTCCTAATCACATCCATGTACTTCCAAAACCCTACACTTTCGCCTGGTTGCTTCTCACGACTGATTCAGGCATAAATAGTGAAACGCTACTGTCCAAGTGTCTATGTTAATGGGCGCTCTTTCTGTTCCTGCTTCTTGTATTTCGCCCTGTTTGTCCACTCTCTAATTCGACTTCTGACCAGTTTGTAGTTTATCTCCTTCCTTATTGATATTAACCCTCGAGCTGCCAGTTATGTGCTTCCCACACCCTTTATCTTTTAAATATTTTTCCCATCGCTCGAAAAATTATTTTCGAAATTTCAGCCACACTTTCTCTCCTTACCTCCCTTTTTCTTGTTAGGGCTCGTGGCGTTATCCGCGCGAAAGCGCGGTCTCGCCAGAGACCCTTTTGTCGGTGTATCTGCTTTCCAGGAGACAATCCTGGCCGCGCGCATCTCAGCGATTTGAAACTGGCACACGCACGAGAACGCGCTCGCTCTGGCCAGCTCCTGTCTCCTGGAAAGCTGCTCTAACACACACGCATGCGCTAACTTGGGACCACGGGCACACACATCACACTTGTTTATTGTTCACCTTCTTCGATGATCACCTAATTGTACCTTCCCTGGATCACCATAAATCTTCATTCTTACTGTCTTGCTGATTTCATTCAATTTTTTCTGTCACCACACTTCTTGTTTGATGACTTGCCTATTTCCTACAATGTCTGGCGCTGCTTGTCTCCATCTTATGGTCGAAATTGTCTTTATAAGTTGCCCTTGAAGATTCCTCCTTTGATAATACCACAATTCTCCTTTTCACAAGTAGGTGTATCTCTCTGTTCAGCCGCCCATGTGAATTCCTCTTCACTCAACTCTATGGCTTCACTCTGACAAACTTTCATCTGCCTCATCCTCCTCTATAATATGCTTTAGAACTGCTAGATTTCTGCTCTCTCTTCTTTCAAAAGACAACTGAAGCATCCAGTAGAATTAATAACCACAACCCTCTTGTATGACCTTGTGTATTAACTACTACTACCTCTGAACTCATGACACTCCTTCCTCCTGCTCTAGCTTTGGAAGAGTCCCCTGTGATACATCTGTTGCAATAATTCTGCCACCCTCCACTTGTATGACTGTTGCCTTAGTGTGGCCCTCATCTTCCTCCTCTTCTGCCATGCTGTAAACCGTTGCTCCTTTCATTGCGGTCATCTAATTCAGTCTGGTCGCTATGGAGCCTCTACTGAAAAGTATAAGTATCTTTGAAGTACGAGCCAATTGTTTAAAATTAGAGCAACAAGCCAGCAGGGCTGGCATTAGGCATGTGCAAGCTGTGCACCTGCACAGGGCCACCAAACCCCAGGGGTCACCACACCAATATATATCCTTAATATAATAATCCTCTGAGGATGGATACATATTTGCGTGGTGTCATCTGGCAGGAATTTGGTGGGCTCAGGCTCTGTTCCATTCCAAACACCCTGACCCTCCCCCTCTTCACTGGCCTCGGCGTTCCGCCCGCCCGGACCCTCTCTTCCGGGGCCCCCCACCTACGCTCCCTGCCCAGGGCCACCTTGAGCCTAGAATCGCCCCTGGAGCCGCACACGGGCTGTCCCTGAGCTATGCTTCCATTCCATCATCCCCTGCTTGTTGGCAGAAGTGCTCGGCCCCTGCCCGCTCTGTTCCTGCTGCCATGCATTCTGTCCTAGCCCTGAAAGCTTTGAGGCACTATGGGTACACTCCACTGCCACTTGTTCAGCAGAGTGAACGACCTGTTCCTTCTCAGTTAGTGCCTTCTTTTGGATTAACGCCCCTCCATTGAGAGGTATGCCTGATCCGCCATGAGTTTGTGGATGACTCTATTCACAGGCAGTGATGGGGTAGAAAGAAAAAGAAAAGGTTTAGCTCTTACTCAAGGGATGGAGGGGACTGCGCACAGCACCACAAAATGCAGACACACATATTCAGTCATTCTGGAGCAGCGGAGATCTTCCATGAGAGTCTCCTCTATCTTTGATGTCTTCATTTCTATTTCAAAAGGTGGAGAGTTGCACTGCTCGCTGGCCTTTATCAGAAGAAGTTTTTTGGGGCCAGGTCACAAAGTGGCGGGGTGTTACATGAGAAATTAGCTGGAAAAACAGAAGACTACAATTAGGACCAGATTCATTTAGGTGTCAGGTCTCAAACAATCACCTAGCGTGCGGAAAGACTTAGGCTTAGATATGGAAAACTAAGATCTTTCATAGAGATGCTGCCTCAGAGGGTCAGATTGGGGGTGGACTGCATTTAAGTATCAGAAGGAGAGTGAGAAAGACAATTAGGTGAGCACAGAGGGCAACATTCACTTTAATACAGAGCTGATGTGAGTGATGCAGTTAAGGAATGTTAATAGCTACAGTTATTGTTGGTAAGGTTTGAACATCTTTTAATGTGTCTCGTCCTGCATTGGCAGCTAATAACCTGCTGCGTTCTTCAAGCCTTATGTCTTTCCTTGGTATTCTCTCCGATTGGTGGTAAAAGTTTTTTTCGGGTAACCTTCTGGTATAAGGTCACAGGGATGAATGGGAGGTGGGCTCACCTTTTCCAAATGTGGGTGTCAAGAGAGCTTGCATTGAATTTGTTCTCAAGACACTCAAGGGGCATATGAACAACAGCTTTTCCAAAGATCAAAAGGCTAGAGAAGATTAAGCTGGTGGAATTCAATGAATTACGGGCATGAACTGGTGCTCGGTAAGGCAGCACTGGAGTTGGTGGAGAGGAGTATTAATGCAATAGGGCATCCATTACTACGAAGTGGCTGATTTCCTAGTACAAAGTCACCACTTAACCCCAACTCTGAGGCGTATTTCTTCAGAGGTGCTGAAATCTTCCACCTTCCTATTTGCCACACATTCTCAGCCCTTCATTCATTTTGCTTGAACATCTTTCTCAGCTACTCTTTCATGGGACTCCCAACATTAATCATCAACAAGGTTCGCATGAAACAAAAGGAGCATGAACATTTCAGACATCAATATCCTAATTTGCACTACAATGCCTCTGTGTTGAAGAACATCTACAGGGGCCCTCAAATGTGAACAACGAAGAATGTGAGGATACCTGCCCTATTACCTGTTCCACATAACCACATTCCTTACCTGTTTTTATCTCGAAGCTGGTTATGCCAAGTGATCCATGGGACACACGGTTTATGCTTGATGCATTAACCTTCAACAAGTGTGCAGGGCATACGGCTATGCAGGGGAAGTGTCTACAGAACACAGCTGTCCTGTGAGGTCTGCTCTGTATGTGTAAAGTTCCTGCTATGGGACGACTAGACCACCCACTACAGGGTCTGAAAGCAAGCACTTCTCAAAACTCTGCTGAGAAGGCTGCAGATATAAGGGACCGGTATTAAGTATATGGTGCAGTGTCTCACTCTGCACATCAGTACACCCCTAACTGGGTGTGCCTGGGCAGCCTTACACATTGCACCCTATTATAGTGAATGCAATGTTCGGAGTACAGGCACTTATTGCCATTTGCACTCTAAAAAGAATTTTTGTAAGGCTTAACAGATGTTTGAAGCCACTGGTCAGTCTTTCACTTGCAGCTGAAGAGCCAGCCTCATTGTAAAGGGGGGCAGGGATCTACTGTCAGGTTGGCACAGTCAAACTGGTAGAGGGATTCCTGGAGTGTCCCTCTGACATCGATGCCCCAAATGTAGGAGTGCACCTGGGGGTTTGAGATGAAGGCAGTGCACTGACTAAGTGCCACCTCGATATGGCACAGTTTGTGCACCTTTTGAAAGCCTCTGCGCCTGCTTCTGTCATTCAATGCGTATGTAATGGCAAAGTGTTTCTTTATTTACATGGGGACACTCTCCCGGGCACATGAGGAAATGTCCCCTCAAGATTGCACGGGTGCAAAATGTTCACTGACGCGATCCATATTTTATGGGCCGCAGAAGAATTTACACCCTCTACTAAAAGGAAAAGGTACTTATCTTTGATAGAAATCTTTCTCGTGATAACCATCTACCTCCAGATTCCACACCTTTTGAATATCCCAGGCGTCAGACTGGATCTGGAAGTTTTTCAATAGCTCTGTGAGCCGGGAAAGCTCAAAGTGACACCATTGGCCTCCTGACGTCAGATTTTACATGTGCATTTGAGGTGAATAGGATGAGAATGACACCTAATCAAAGTGGAGTAACCTAAATTCGGAATCTTAGTTTAATTACTGTATCAGAAAATCAGTCTTCAAGAAGTGGATGTGGGTGGGGCCTATGTTGACTCTGTGGGTGAACAATGTATCCACAAGACAAATAATTATCAAAGGTGAGTACATTTTCTTCTAATGATCCTTCCAACTACAGATTATTAACCTTTCAAATAGATGCCCCAATGCAGAACCCAACCAGGAGGAGGGACTTGGACTGGTTAAACCATAAAGTCCAGGAGGACTGAGTATGTGAAATTAATTCCCTCCGCACCTTCAAATCTAAACTGTAATGTTTTACAATGCTGTGAAGGGAAACTCAAGCCAGACCCCAGTTAATTTCGGGCATAGATTTGCAAATGTATTAATGGAACTTTTGCGGCATTATTGTGGCACTTTATTTAACTCGTAATCATTCCTTTTTAGCCTTAAATTAATGGAAACTGTTTTCGCTGAGTATTGCACTTTGAAATAGGCATGTTTAAAGTGTCTGATCATCTTTGTTATCTTCACATTTGGTATTGCCACAGTATTACTGGGCAAGATTACAGGTCCCAGAGGGTTTGAAAAGTTACCATTGAACATGAATGGATAGTTTCATCTGCAGTTTGGTCATTAACAGACCCTCATTCTGATGGCCTACGTCTACCAAGGGGTGGAAACAAGGGTGTGCAGGGGAAACAAGGGTGTGCAGGGGAAGCAAAGGTTTACATAACGTTTGGAAAGACAGGGCTCCGGCGCTGGAGTATCTGATCTGCCGGTGTGCGCAGTCACCCTTTCGAATGAGGCATCAAGAAGGTCACTTTTTAGCCACCCAGTTCGCTAAAGGGGGGCGGGGGCTCTTCGATTTTGGTGCCCTGGCCTACTTAGTTTTGTCCCAGTCCGAACCTGGTTACCCAGTTCCCACCCCAAACGCCGGCCTGAGCTGGAGCCTTCCCTTCCGGCTCAGGAAGAACACCCTGATTAACTAGTAAAGTGGGAGTGGTGGGTGGAGTATTTCTCTGTTGATTAGCTTAGCGAAAGGTCATCCCAGCCTCTTGTAATGTTTTATCTTACAAAGGAATAGCTGATGCTGGGGAACCTGGACCAGGATTTGATTTAGAGAAGGAGTATTAACTGTGTTTTGCAGCTGTGCCACGTTCTGCACGTTTTTATACCTTGCAGTCTTCTTTCAGTATATGACATTATGTTTGCAGCCTTCAGTCTCCAGTTTGCTCGGTTTGTACATCTGCTATATATGTGTCCTGTAGTTCTCTGGTAATGTGATGGGCACATATTAAAATCCCTCTTTCAAATTGAAGATTTGTAGCATGTATTTGAGCTTTTGGTTGCTCTCTGTCTCTGTCCCTTCCTTCTGTCTCTCTCGCTCCTCCTCACCTGCTGAAAACTGTGACTTCAAGACATGGCTCTTACCCTCTTTTTCCTTTCTTTTTTCCCCTGTGAAATGGATTAAAAAAAGAAAGAAAAAAACACATTACTGAATATGCTGTCTTTTTCTGATATTTTTCCCTTGCAAAGTACAGAACTGTTTACCACTTTGCGTTGTGAGGCGTGCGCAGCTCTGGATCCATGCACCAGAGAACGCAAGCACTGAACGGGCCCATTGACACTGTTGTACAATCACTTCTGTAATTCCAAATGCTGCGGCGGAAGGACTTAGGCAGCTATTATAGCTGTAATGTGACATGTATGCGTACAGCCAATAAGATTAAATGTTTTTGCTGTCAGCTGAAAGGCATTTTTTTTGCAGTCATGAAGTCAAATATTGCAGTCATAGTGCTTGTCATCTGATTTTGCGATTATTTCGCGAATCGGGAAATGCTGGAGGGTCTGTCAAGCTGCCGCTTAGCAGATGACGGTCATGTGGACTCTCTATGCCACCGTGGCAGTAGAAGACTTCACCCTGTCTGAATGAGTTCTGATGCCCTCTGGAGGATCCTTCTATGCTAAGGCGTAAAACATCTTGACACACATGATGATCCACCTTGACAACGTCGTCGTCTGGATGCCTTTGCCCTTCGTCTTGCCGGTGTAGCCAATACAAAGTTGATGGGCAAGTTAAAAGTCCTTAATACGGTCAATATACAAACTGAACACCCTCTTAGGATCTAGCCTGCCAAGCATCCACTGCTTTTTGCAGTGGGGGAAAGAAGGTAAGCAGGGTGATTGATTGACTTAAACGGAAGTGTGTGACCACCATGAATGGGAATGCAAACCTGATTCTTATAGTTAGCTTGTCGGGAGAGAAGTTAGTAAAAGGAGGTTTGATACTCAGAGGTTGTAACTCAATGACACATCTAGCTGACGTAATGGCTATTTGTCTTAAAAGTGAGCAGTTGCAACTGTGTAAAGGTTGCAAAGGAAAACACAAATATGTAAGGACCACATTATGGTCCAATTGATGCAAAATAAAAGGAGAAAGGGGAAACATGTTGATGAGGCCCCTAACCATGAGGGACTTGACAAGCAATGGCTGATCTGGGACACATAAAAAGGCTGGCAATGCAATTAGGTAGCTCTTCACTATACCCACTGACTGCGCAACCGTGCTGAGCTAACAGAACTAATAATAAGACTTTTAACAAGTGGGCCTTAAGTGGATCTACTGATTTGTCTAAGCACTACTTGATAAACCTGCAGCATCTCCCAGAGTGCACCTTTTGGTGGAATGTCTATAGTTACTTAAGAAAACATCCAACACTTCAGGAGCCATAGAAAAAGTATTCAGGCGTCCCCGCTCAATCTCCCAGCATGAGGATGGAGGTTCTAGAGGTTTAGATGCAGCATCCGCCCCCACAATTGCAAGGGGAGGCCTGCTCTGTGAGGGTCACGGAGTGGAGGGGCACAAGGAAATGTGCACCAGGTCTGCACATCAAACCCTCTCGTACAGTATGTGGCTATTAAGAAGACTAGGGCCTGGTCTAGTCAAGTCTTCCACAGCACCCAAGGAATTAAAGGTATAGAAGAAAATGTGAAGTGGAAAGCTCCACTTCAACCAAAATAGATCCTTCAAGGCTCCCTGCATTGGATACTGGAGGGCACAAAATTGAGGTCAACAATGAGCACTGCTGAGAGGAAAA
The DNA here is from genome assembly GCF_964263255.1 of Lissotriton vulgaris. Classification (NCBI taxonomy): domain Eukaryota; kingdom Metazoa; phylum Chordata; class Amphibia; order Caudata; family Salamandridae; genus Lissotriton; species Lissotriton vulgaris. Next base: position 471,534,367 of record NC_141697.1, read on the forward strand.
TAGGTCCACCTGTGGTCCGCTCCAAATGGCAAAGATATACCGGACCACCTCAGGGTGACGTTGCTACTCATCCCATGAACTAGGCTCTCTTCCACATTTCTTCACCTCAAATCCAAAGTAACGTCCCCCGATATCACTATGGAATGTGAAAAATGCCCACTGTGTTGGAGCCATGGTTTGGAGAGGCACCATTGAAGGATCTTATGTGCCATCGTGCATGTGTGACCAAGAGGATACAGGAAGCTAGCATGCATAAGACCATCAGGACTCCAGCTCCAGCTCCATTCTGAAACCTGTCGTAGTGTGAATATCCCTTATCCTCAGAAAAGGTTTGATGAGATATAGTGTCCAGTGCTTCCCCTATGAACAGGATGTGCTGAGAGGGCTCGGGTGAGTTTTGGGCCTGTTGGTGGAATAGCAAAGTTTGTACAGCAAAGATGTCAACCGCAGATGGCGCAACACCATCTCCGGAAACTTGACCTTGAGGAGCCAATTGTCCAAGTACGGAACATTGGAACTTCCAAACATCTGAGGTGAGTGGCGACCACTGCCATCACCATCCTGAGGAAGCCAAAGTCAGGCCCAATGGAAACAGAAAGGGTAATGCCACTGTGAGGCATAAGTACTTCCTGTGCAATTGCAGAACTGTGTCTCCATAGGCCGGCCCATTAAAATAAGAGGCAAGACCAGAAACGGGGCAAAGGGAGCCAGTGTGAATCTCACCGGTGGCACTCCAAAAAGGAAATCCCCTAGTACCAGTGTGGCCAAAAAGCACTCCAGAGGGGACCATTGCAATGTGGAAGCTGTCAAACTTAGTATTAAGAAAAAGCACATGGTCTGTTCTTAGATCAGGAAACTTAAGGTAGGGCTAACAAGGCTGCAGGTTAGGTGAGAGAGGTGGAGGTGTTGAATGCCCAGGGCAGGCATCAGGCTGGATGAACCGCAGGCGCCAGCCACTCTCAGGTACAGGGAGCAGTCTCTGTAGGTTTGAAAAGTAATTATGTGAAAAACTGAAAAAAATTGAGAGAATCTGATGAGAGCAAGTCCTGGAACTGAATAAATATCAAGGGGAAGAAGTGGAAGTGATGTAAGGTGCCAGTGGGGATGCTTTATGGCTCCAGGAATGTCATGATGACACTGTTTTGAATGAAGATGGAGCCACTGCCCCCTACCGGCATGGCGAACCCCTAAAAAGTTTACGGATCCAGTCTGATGCCTTGAATAAATCCGCAGAAAGAAGTATCCATCATAATACCAAACAGCCCTGAGGTGAAACAGGTAGGCACTAATGCATTTTGCGCCCCCAGGGCACTTCCTGTAATACGGCCAAAGGCATCCAAATTCCTATACTCCAGTGCTTAAGGCCGACTCCTTAGGTAGGGCTTGACAGCCATGACGAAACTAGAACTGTCAGAAGCAAATTCCACTTCTCTGAAACAAAATTACAGAGTCTAAAATCTTATCCACACCTAATTTGGTTTGGAAAGCCAATCCCTCACAAAATTAGGCATGCTGCAAAAATTAACCAGTAAGTTAATATTTACATTTTTATTTACATTCAAGGCAAAATATTGAATAAAAATAAGAACATGATTGTACAACAGACGGATAAAGATTATACCTCTAGTCACACCAATTATTTGCAAGGAACATTATTCTGTTGACATATACTAACACATGAAGCCAGTACTTAAATAACCAGTAAGTCACTATTGAAATTTTTATTTACACCCTAGCAACATATTGAATAATAATATGAACATGGTTGTACAACAGAAGGACAAATAATATACATACCTCATCAATTATTTGCAAGGAACATTTTTCTTTTGACCTATATCAGGGTTCTCCAAAGTCGGTCCTGGAGGAGCAGATACAGGTCAGATTTTTAGCGTATCCCGATTTAGATAAATGTAGTTGTCTTAAATCTGGCATGGATAAGGCCCTCCAGAAAGAACTTTGGAGAACCCTGATCTATACAAACGCGTGAAGCCAGTACATAAATAAAAAACACATATATGAAATCATAGCAATGGGCAGGTACTGTTGGTTACTCTATACCTGCACGTCATGAATTTGAAGAGACGAGTACCTGCAGTTCTCAGCAGAGGTGCAATACTTTTAATAGGAGAGTTTAGCACCTCTCAATAGCCAGCAGGTACTGTGGGAGAGTAAGTACCAGCACTTTTACATTTCCATCTCAAGCAATGAATCAAAGGAATTGGTAATGTGTATGCCTATGAGTATCAGACAAAACTGCAACTCAAACATAAGCAGGCTACAAAGTACACCAGTAGAACTATTTACGAAGTTCACAAAGCAAGACATAAAGATTTATAATACAAACGCAAAACAAGCTGAGCCTAGTATCACTTATCGCTTATGTGCTTTAGTGCCAGAGCTTTTATAAGGCATATTTGGAAAACTAGACTATCCATACGAACAAGGCTCTTAATCCGTGTAGTTCTAATGTTTCATTCTCAAAACATAGGTTAGGAAGGTATTATGATTGAGAAGCACAATATGACAGGTTTACTCATTTTGCCTGTTATGCGAAACAACTTACAAATTCAGAAGGTAATTCTGATACACATAAAGAGATAGGAAGACAAATATTTGCCAGGCTTGCCTTTGACATCGCAGAACACTCATTGATGGATGCTCTTCACCGTTAACTTACGAATAAAATCCAACCGTTCGGTGAAATGAATGCGGTCCACAGTAGGGTGAAAACGCTGTGATTGGGTTACATGAAGTTGAATACATTGTAAACGGAGTGCTACGGTAGACTCTCCCTTCACCTGGACAGTGTAGGAAGCATACATGCAACTTCATTGAAGGGTTAGGTTCGCCATGTTGTCTCTGGTTCCCTGATGCACTGGGCGGCTGCTCTATTAAGATTTGAATAATTACTATTATGATGCGCCCGGCACCTCTTTAACATGTTGGACGTCTACTATCAGGGCCTGCACTTACATTTTTTCCAGAACCAATTACTTTGTTAACATGTTGCACTTTTCCCAGAAAGAAATTTGTGGTAAATGCTTCAGGCTTAGATACTTTTTTTACATTGTTGTTAGCTGCCACAGCCAATCACCAAAATCTCCTTCCCTGCCATGCAATTTTCCTATCATGCCAAGTGCTTTTTTAAAAATATAATTTTATTAATTGGCTGCTTGTTTCGATCAGTGCACACCAAATACCTGTTGCAATGTCGGTTTAAGCATGTTAATTTTGCTTGCAAAAAATCAAAACATTTTACAAAAATACAATCGGGAATTTAAAAATACTGTGGAGCAACATATTTAACGGACACTGACTGGTCTCTTGCTACAAAGACCAGTAAAGACAGTAACAACTATAGGCAATGGTAAACAAAAAGAGGTAGTACGGTGACAATGTGTAATTTTTTCATGTGTTTTATTTCATTGCAGATACTGAAGAAGGAAATAGCATATATATAGACTTGCTTTCTGTAGATCGAATACCCTGGGGTATTATTGGTATCAGAAGCATTACACAACCTATGTCAAGAAAATTAGAATCTCATCACACCGTATCTATTTACAGTTTTTACACAATGTTTTAAATATACAAACTGGCCACTGTCAATTAGCATCCACTGATATGTGGGCAGATGTGAATGGATTGTTAAATCCAAGACTGCAACATGTGCAGTAAAGAAGCGTGTGTCCCTTACTTATTTTAATATCCTCTCGTCTTATTCTTCTTTGGACTATATAATAAGTCACCCTAAAGGCAGGGAAAAAACGGTTATTTCTTAAGTGCAAATTTACTCAACTGAGCGGTTTAAGAAAATGGAATAGCTTACTGGAAGGGACAGGCACTTGCATTCCCCGAGACACCAGTGCCATTAATCAGGTATCTTATTAGCAAGCTATGTAAATCCTTTATTACATAGTAACAATTTCTCCCATTTCAATTGAAACATGTGTGCTACTCACAAATACCACCACAACATTAAGTGTGGCAACCTCTAAATTAAGTATGTGTTTATTAAATAAGACAGAGAAACAGGCATGGAAGAGCGGTCATCTAAGAGTATAAATTACACATTTACTTTTATCTTACACTACCAAGTGTAACTAGTGCTTTTTTCATACTTTTCATTTTACATACATTTTCTATTCCCTGTATTTTCCTTCAACGGAAAGCCAGACGATCAACTAGACAGACAAAAAGCCAACAAAAATGAAAATCTATATGCAGGCCTTTAGTCTTCAGAAATATTTTTGTAATTCCTTTATCGAAACATGATTCCAAAAAATATAAGTTCTATACACCCAATGCTGATATCTGCATTACAGGTCAACAAACTGACCTAAATTAAAAAAAAAAAAAAAAAACTTTCGGGGTTGTCTATGTAGATTTGCTGATCACAGACCAGCTCGCCTTTCAATAGTTATAACATGGTAATTCCATTAGTCTGAAAACCACGGTATTCCTAAAGTTCTAGGAAGGTAACTTATTAAAATCCCTCGTCGTCATCTACTTCACAGCCATATTCTGAAATGCAAATGAAAAAAATATTAGTATAAGTTACTTCATTTAGAAACGTTTAATTTATAGTGTACACAAAGGAGTTCTAGACATCAAACATTAGCAAAAAGAACGAATATATATATATATATATATATATATATATATATATATATATATATATATATATATATATATATCCAAATGTAATTTCAGGCTCTGAAACCCTGCCCCTTGCAGCGGAGGGCCTGGACGGGGCAGCCACTCCCCAAATATCCAAAATCAATTCCACACGATACAAACAGGAATGTCCAGGCCAGCTTTGCAGTTATCCAAGAGCTTTTATTCTTAGCTCCTACTCAACGCGTTTCGAGGTACAACCTCTTGATCACGAGCGTGAGTGTGAGTGACTCTCATGCTTAAGTATGGTCACATGACCTTCAAAACAACATAGTAAACAGACTTGTGAGACAGTCACTCGGCATTTGTTGGTAAAATTATACGCAAATGCAAATTAAATAAAAATAAATACAAAGCACAAATTATTCAAATGCTATGTAGGAAAAGAAATAAAATAAATTCATCAAGAAAGGAAAGGCAATAATTTCCGTGGACATTACATTATTTCATCATGTAAAGTCTCAGCAATTAATCTCACACAATATTGCGGCGCATTAGTAAATGGTAGCATGCTAGTTCAGTTTCTACAGTGATTTTACATGGTGCATTAAGGATAATCCGTCTCGATCCAAGGTGTGTTTCACCTAGTTTTCAGTCGTCCAAAACAGCAATGCAATACGCATTCATACAATCTTATTGCTGTCCATGAACCTGGGCAAATAGACATCCTGTCTGTCTAAAGAATTTGCCTCTCAGATGCACCAACAGAAACAGAAAAAACAGAAAATAGAAAATAGAAGCCACTCAAGCCCCAGTGGGCATTTAGTCAGGAGTGCCTGTATCTGTGCGTGATTCCGCCCCAGTGGGCATGCAGGACAAGGGGCCAACAACAAAAGAAGAAGTAATGGATCCCAAAACCATAATTAACCTTTCAATGCGCGGACTGAAAGAAGCTGAGAAAGAGGTACTGTCTCTGGGTCTCTCTTTTTGCCCATCTGCATCATTTGACTATGCTAGAAGTAGAGTGGACTTGTTCCACTTTACACGTAAATTAAGACTGAGAAAATGGTTTAGCACTAAAGTGCATGATAATATCTCTAAAAGCAGTGATGTACCAAGTAACATAAATGTTAATGATTTAGAATTTTTTAAAAGTATGTTTGAAATGGGCAATATTGTTGGAACAGGTGATTCCTCATTGACTGATTTTATTGAAGGAGACGTAGACATAAATATGAGTTCACATAGTGGTTTTAAACCCAAGTCGGTCTTCATGCCACAGATTATTAACGATTCTGTTGATGTCTTTGAAAGAGGTGTTATTAAGGAGCTGGATAAACTCTCTAAGAAGGTTAAATATGAAAGGAAGAATCTCTCTTTAGCACAGTTTGATGCTATCAATACTCTTAGCAAGGATAAGAGTATAGTAATTAAGAAGTCTGATAAAGGCGGGAATATAGTTATCCTACCAGTCCAAATGTATATCAAGGAGGGGCTTTCTCAGGTGGGGGACTCAAGTAAGTATGAGAAAAGCAACAGAATGACATATACAGCCAGTTGTAATAAGTACCAGGAACAACTCAAAGAGTGGAAGGATAGAGATCTCATTGAAAAGGATGAATTTGAGTTCTTGAAGTGTAAGAATCCTAAACTGCCAGCACTATACTTATTACCCAAAGTGCATAAGAATCCCACCAACCCCCCTGGAAGACCAATTGTTTCTTCCAGGGGCAGTTGTTGGGAAAATACCTCCAGATATGTGGACTTCTTTTTACAGCCCCTGGTTCAAAATCTGCCATCCTATTTGAAAGACTCGAGAGACTTCCTGAAAAAGATAGAGGGAATCCAGTGGGAACAGGGATGGCAACTTGTTACCCTGGATGTCAACAGTCTCTATACTTGCATCCCACACCACTTAGGGATACAAGCATGCAGACATTTTCTGCAAACCAGATCTGTCTCCTTTATGTCACACACGGAGATGATTCTGGACATGGCAATGTTGTGCCTGACCCAGAATTATTTCACATTTGATGGGGAGATTTACCACCAACTCCTTGGGACCGCAATGGGTTCTTGCTTCGCTCCCAGCTTTGCCGGACTTTTTATGGGCTGGTGGGAGGAGCAAGAGGTCTACAGGTCCCAGGAGTTCCATTTGAAGGTCATCACCTGGCTGAGGTACCTGGATGACATTTTTGTCATCTGGAATGGTACCGCAGATGAGGCAATGGAATATGTAAATTCCCTCAATACCAACAATTTGAATCTCTCTTTCACTTGTCATATGGACAAGGAACAAGTGGATTTTCTTGACCTGAAGGTACAAGTGGTGGAAAATACCCTCACCACTGTACTCTACAGGAAAGAAACAGCGGGTAATAGCCTGCTCCACGCAAGCAGCTGCCACCCGGGCTCCTTGATCAATTCCATCCCCCTAGGCGAATTCTTAAGAGCCAAGAGGAACTGTTCTGACAATTCAGACTTTGAGAAAGAAGCAAGAATCATGACCCAAAGATTTACAGCAAGGGGTTGTAGCAAGAAAAGCATTAACGCTGCTCTTACCAAAGTGAATACCCTGAACCGTACTGAATTGTTAAATGATAAGGACCCTAATCACGAACCTTCCTCTGTCACTACCAGGTTCATAACAGATTTCCATGGCCAAAATAGGGAGGTGAGGAAGGCCCTGGACAAATACTGGAATGTCCTCACACTTGACAAGGACATAGCAGCAACCATTAGCCCACACCCCCAGATTACTTTCAGAAAAGCTAAATCTCTTAAGGATACGTTGTGTACTACCCTGGTGCCTAAAAAAGTCAGAGACAATCCTGTCACTGGATTTTATATCTGTGGCAGATGCAAAGCTTGTAAGAATAGCACCAGCACTAAAACCATTCAACTTTCCAAACATCTCGACCCTTTTACCATCCGAGTGCACACAACATGTCAAACTGACTATGCGGTGTATGCACTCATGTGCCCTTGTAAACTGACCTATATAGGTAGCACGAAACTACCTGCTAAAGACAGAGTACTGCAACATATGAGGGCCATAAATCATAAAGACAAAAGCTACCCCATAGCGAGACATTTTGAGTCCTTTCACAAAAGTAACCCTAATTTTTTATCCTTTTGTGTGCTGGCATCCATACCCGCAAGGGAAAGGGGGGGCAATAGGATTCAAGAACTCCGCAGGTTGGAATCCCTTCTGATCATAAAATATAGAACTAAGCAGCCGGATGGGCACAACCTTGATGAAGAACTGGAAGTTCATCTGGGTTAGCTGGTGGACTCCATCACTTAATACAATTGATTCCTAGGTGAAGACCTGTTCTGCAATGTTTTTAATTTTGGTTTGTGAGAATACTGTTGTATATATAATGATGTAATGAGAATTGTCACTGATGCACTTCTAATCACTGAATTGTCTATTTCTTTCACCAGATATTTGTGAGAAGTCACTCGATTTGGCAATGCACGAGCACTTAAACACGTTTTCAAGTATGGAAGTTGACACGTATGGACGGCAATATGAGTAATGGCGGCTCAGTAGGTCAATGACTTTGTATGTTTTTTATGACCGTTTTTGCATGCCCACTGGTGCGGAATCACGCACAGATACAGGCACTCCTGACTAAATGCCCACTGGGGCTTGAGTGGCTTCTATTTTCTATTTTCTGTTTCTGTTGGTGCATCTGAGAGGCAAATTCTTTAGACAGACAGGATGTCTATTTGCCCAGGTTCATGGACAGCAATAAGATTGTATGAATGCGTATTGCATTGCTGTTTTGGACGACTGAAAACTAGGTGAAACACACCTTGGATCGAGACGGATTATCCTTAATGCACCATGTAAAATCACTGTAGAAACTGAACTAGCATGCTACCATTTACTAATGCGCCGCAATATTGTGTGAGATTAATTGCTGAGACTTTACATGATGAAATAATGTAATGTCCACGGAAATTATTGCCTTTCCTTTCTTGATGAATTTATTTTATTTCTTTTCCTACATAGCATTTGAATAATTTGTGCTTTGTATTTATTTTTATTTAATTTGCATTTGCGTATAATTTTACCAACAAATGCCTAGTGACTGTCTCACAAGTCTGTTTACTATGTTGTTTTGAAGGTCATGTGACCATACTTAAGCATGAGAGTCACTCACACTCACGCTCGTGATCAAGAGGTTGTACCTCGAAACGCGTTGAGTAGGAGCTAAGAATAAAAGCTCTTGGATAACTGCAAAGCTGGCCTGGACATTCCTGTTTGTATCGTGTGGAATTGATTTTGGATATATATATATATATATATATATATATATATATATATATATATATATATATATATATATATATATATATATATATATATATATATATATATATATATATATATATATATATATATGTGTGTGTGTGTGTGTGTGTGCGTGTGTGCGTGTGTATATTGGAGGTTTTTCGATTACTACCTAGTATGAGGCCACAGCAAATGGTCAAAAATATACATGTACAGAGACCATCTCCCATCTCACTTTGCTTCAGATAACACACCTCTCCTCGCAGAGATTTAGACAACTGGCAGACTGGAACACACTGCAGAAAACTACAGTAGAGTTTAAATAGGTATACAAATGCACAGTAAAATAATCATAACCAAAGTCACCAGCCTTCCTGTAAAGTAGAAAAAAAACTTCTTTCTAGGTCGATTGAAAGCCTTCTGTAACTACATTTCAAATATTACCTTTTCAGGAAGTATCCCAAATTAACTATTCAGAATTTTTTTTGGGTACCCTTGGTTTTCACTTCAGAGATGTAACTTCCTATCTTCCTTTCTAGCTGCACCCCCCAAACTAGACCATGTTGAAATGTTTAATGCATTTCAATGTGCATGCCACATAACAATGTTAAATGTAAATTCTTACAACTAATCATGTTTAGAATAAGCACAGCGTGTCGGACAAAAATACAGGTTCTAAAAATGAGCACAGTAAAAATACAAAAAATACAGCCGTCAAACATCCATCAGCTATCCAATTTCAGTAATGCATGAGCAGCAGAACTAATTTTGAGTGATTTTTGGTTACCTTTGGAATGAAAGTAGGTCACTTTCTGTAAGTAACATTCTATTCATTCGGGGATATGGATACACAGCCAAATAAAATATTTAAATTGTTTAATAACGGCTATAGTACTATAGCCATTACAAAGAAAAAACAATCTATTATGCCATCTAATCATAGTGAACTACTAATCTACTACTGTGGCGCTCATTTAGAGCACATTGCAAAAAGAACATCATCATACATGGATTTTCAATGCCGCTGTAAAACCCCAATACGCTGAGTGTGGGTGGGATTTTTTAAATCCATAATAAGGAAAAGTAGCCTCACGGAGCAGAAAACAATCCTATTACCATCAGAAAACATCTGCTGGTAATTGTACAAATATGCAAAATCAGAGTGGTAAATCCTGGGGCAAACAGAGGTTGATCTATGATTTTACCTCCAGACTCAGCACCATGCACTAATTGATGATTAAGGTCTGATCAGATGATTTACTGTAAAACGAAGGCCCTCCTACTAATGGCCACTATTATTTGAGGGGATACTAACATACCCATAATCAAACTCCAAGAGTTCTTTTACCATCTGTAAAACTGGCCACCATTTCAGAATGTCAGTCAATTCTCAAATATACGAACAGGCCAAGGAATAATGACGAAGTCAAAGGACCGAATTAAAGAAAAATAAACCAACAATGATTAATTTACAAAGGAAAAAAAGAAAAAATTGAAAATGTAATGATTTTCTAAAAAAATTGTAACAATTGCATTTACACTCTTCTTTAGTTTTCCCCAGCAAGGATGCCTGTGATGGTTGCAAATAACTAACTGTCTGGATCACAGCCTGTTTAATATACACTTAGCAGAAAGAGATAAGTCTGAGGTAAGTTAAGCTTCCACCATAGAGGAAGAAAAGGGGAAATATCGCTCATAATTTAATTACATTTATAGACTGCTTACTTCCAATGCCAGGCAAGAACTACGGGACATATCAATCAACAGGACTGAGGTGACCCAAAGGGTGATTCAGCTCTGACTGAAAAAACCTAAGGGCTGCATGTACTGTTCCCATCCATAAACATGGACTATGCAATTTACACAACAAATACGATGTGCGATCCGACATTTGTACGAGTGGGTCTCACTCTCAACGCCAACTGTCTATTCTCAAGACTTGCAAAGCAACCTGCAAAATGAATATTACAAAGACATGCTGCAATAGGCAGCTCCGTGACTGGCTTCAAAATGCGGGGTAGAGGCCTGCAAGGAACAACAGACCTCCGTCTCTGCCTCTGTTTCAAGCAGCTCTAGTCCATTACAGAGACAGGTACTGCTGTACAGGTATACCTATAACAAATAGAAACAAAGAGGAGCCCCTTAAAACCAAAAGGATTAGGGCACTATAGAGTAGAAAAAGGGAAATATCCTTTTGGATTTTGTAACAAATTTTCATTAACCATCCATTCATACCTTGCAGTCTAGTTTGTGTGTACTCACCATTCATACAGAATCACAAATACACTTGAGAAAAATGTACCATACATGTCGCACAGAAAGTCATTAATATTCAAAGTTACAAAAGTATAAATCGATTAATTTATTAAAAATTCACAAGTGATGAAAAGTACTAATAAAACCAGGGAGAACCCTGTACCTTACACATGCCAGATATCATAATATCAAATCAAGTTTATTGACATCAGCTCCAATATATAGTCACAAATGGGTAAACAGTACATTCAAATAGAGATACATAAAAGTAATAGCAGAGAAGAGAGTACATAACACAGGCAAATTCAATATGCCCCTTATTTGTTACATATCTGTGTTACAATGGTAATTATGGCAAAAATCCTGGTACCCAGTACTCGAAGACCTCCGCCTTTATTACAGATTATGTATGAAAATGGGCGTCGACCCTTTTCGATGGGTTAAAATTGTTTCACCATCTTTTTCAAGACAATTCGTACTCTCTAAAACTCTACGATTGTATCGGAGGCAGAAGTTTCAATTATCCCAGTGCCTTCTAATGGTAGTACTACTTGTTGCCCCAATGCTGGTCAAATTAGTATAAAATATAGTATGTCTACTATATGTCCATTGATTTGTTTCTTAAAATGCTTCTGAATATAACAATGGAGACAGTACACGCTACAGGCGTCCTGTTACTGACCGTTAATCTTGTAGCTATTCCCTGTTGCCGAAAAAACTTCTTGTGTGTCTCCACCACGCTATACAGGATTTATTTTAAAATGGAGTCTAAAAACTTTTTTTGCTCGGAATTATTTTCCCTTGATAGTCTTGGGCTGGGCTGATTCTGTTAACTACTCGTCCTCTTCGCCCTCCCCCCTTTACATTTAGGGTTTGATTGAGGCGGTAAACGTAGCGGAGTCTCGTCTTAATGGTCCGAATAAAATATGAACTAGACTGCAAGGTATAAATGAATGGTTAATGAAAAGTTGTTACAAAATCCAAAAGGATATTTCCCTTTTTCTATAGGTATACCTATAAGCCATGCATATTGTGCCCAGGCCCGGCTCCAGGAATTTATATTTGGGTGGGCCGAGGGGGCATTTGGGTGGGCCACTGCGGGCTCGATTTGTAGCATATATGTCTGGGCAGGCCTGCTTCAGAGCCCTCCTTTATCTCTTCTTAGTCTTACAAGGCCCAGTAAAACACACTTTTTTCCAAATCTCTTTCTTAATATTATCATCTCAAAAAGTGTTTTCCCATGTAATGTTTCTTTGATGGGAAGAGGAGGTTTCTGAGGTGGGACTATCAGGCAAGTGACACATCTCAGGCTCCCTCTGTGCGAGGCTTCAGGTAGAATCCCTCTTCATTACTACCTCAACCTGACCCCGGACTCTGCAATGCACTCCCTTACAGACTGGATTATCCACTACTCCTCTCCAGTGAAACCTTATCTCACAGCTGACCTTGGGCCCCAGCCCCATATCAGGCACCATCGGGCTCCACTTTCCTTTTTTTCCCTGTAAAAACATTAATAAAATCACCTTCAAACTTAAAACATTGAATATAGCAGTAAATATAATTAGCACACACTTTAAAGTATGTTCCATAGTAGCCCTTATGACCCGACTGCTAATGAAATAAACAAAAACAGGAAGGCCATGACAGGGCCGGCTTTTGCGCTGATGCGAAAGTCTTTTTTAGCACCACACCAATAACCTCTTTCTCCATAAATACCTTTACTACCACCTTCTAACAGTGCCCCTCATCCCTCCATGGCCCACCTCGTGGCCTCCTCCTCAGATTCCCTCACTGCCACCCTCCACAGTGCCCCTCATCTTTCTGTAGCCACCCCCCCACCCAATGACCTCCTCCTCAGACTCCCTCACTACCACCCTCCACCAGTTCCCCTCATCTCTCCCTAGCTCCCCCTCTACCCCATGACCTCTTCCTCGGATTCCCTCACTGTCACACTCCAACAGTGCCCCTCACCGCTCAATAGCCCCTCCCCCTATTGACCTCCTCCTTGGATTCCCTCACTGCCACCCTCCAACAGTGCCCCTCATCCTTACGTAGCCCCTCTCTCATATGCATTTCATTTGTTGTACAGCGCTACTCATCAGTGTAGGGTGTCACAGTACTTTACATCACGCACACATTATATAGAGACAATGAATCATACAAGTATGTAAATCAGCCGATAGGGAATGTCACATAAGCTAATGAGGATTACAAGGTGTAGGAATCACGTCATCCATAGTGGTGGGCAGTATATTTTAAGATGGTTTGGTCTGGGGAAACACAACCGTAGGATTTAAAGAGTATTCCATGGGGGTCAGCTTTACTGATAAAACTGTTTATCTGCACTAACATACTCATTTTAGCAACATTAGAATAATGAAAGACTGAGGAAGTTCTAACTATATCACAAAACAAAAAAAAGCGAAGTTCTAACTATACCATTCATGTTCGTATGCAGTTCTATGGTGGCAGTTCATTGGTCACCGTCCTATGTTAGGATTGTATCTTCTGAACTGCAAATAACACAAGGATCTCTGTGACAAATACAGTAACCCACTGAGCTATCCACATAAAATACAGTTCATCTGCTTTTAAAAACTACTAACAGACAAATGATTGCTCTCCAGCAGGATCATTAATCACCAGCGTTATATGGGCATTTTGTATGGTCTTATTGTTGTCCTGCACCGGCCAAGATAATGATTAAAACTGTTTACATGAATCGCACTTAGTATGTGTCCTGCTGGGCCTGTGCAGATTTTAAAAAGAAAAACAAATAGTAACACATTCTTTTACCTACTACTCCATTAGTCAAATTTTGTGTCACAGCCTGACGTGATAAGCAGCTGCAAGGGTCAGGAAAGGTGAATAGGAATAAACAAACTTCTTTTCTCCTGAGCTGCATAGAAAAAGAAATATCCACGCAGCAGAACAGTAGGAAAAGATTATTGTTGTTAAACAAAGGATTTATTGGCTTTTGCCATGTGGAGATGAAGGGGTGAAAAAGTAAACAAAGCCACCTTAACATGTAAATGGTCTTTTAAAGACCTGTGAAGTACTCGGGTGCGATAATATCAAAAACTGTCTGTGGTTGTGTGCACCCAAGAAGCGTTCTCAGCCCGGGCACACACACACACACCCCTTTGAGCCCAATGGTGTTGCGCGCCTGCCTTCAAGCCCTCACTGCGAGGGCCAAGGCATCTGTTTGGGTGGGCTAGGCTCATGCTTGGGTGGGCTAGACTCATGTTTTTGTGGGCTTGGCCCACCCTCTAGAACCGGGCCTGATTGTGCCACAGGACTCAAGTTATACCTCACTGACGAGAGGTCTAAGATGACTAGTGTTGCTTGAATTCCCTTCTGAAGGCAACTTGGCCTAGCAGTTCGTTCTGCACTCTTCCTATCGGAACAGGACCAAGACGGATTCGCATATGGCTGGTCTCTGTCCAGAGAGGCAGAGTAACCTAAATATAGGCTGTAATGTGTCCCTTTGTGATTACCATACTCCATTCCTTCCACCATTTCGTTGTTTGTTGAAATAAAATGGGAGGTAGAGCATGGGGCAGGAGAACAAGAGAGGAGATGTAAAGAGAGGCTAAATCATTATAGTTCCTGAAGACAATGCACAGGAATTAAAGATGAAAAGAGCAGGTTAGCTAAAGATTAAATATGAGGTATAGGGGTGAAGTTGAAAGAAAAGATGGATGGCAGAAATAAAGACCCATTTGCCAATAACATGGTGAAAGCAGGGTGGAAAAATAGTCAAAATGGGATAGAGTAAGAGTGAGTTCAAAGGTTTTTGTGGCCTGGAAACTCAGAAGAAAGTAAATCTTATGAAGATTGCAGAGGACCATGAAATGGTTGAAGAGCGCTAAAGAACTAGTCTAAAGTGATGTCCAATTTACAAGCAGAGAGGGAAAGAGAAAGATCACCAGCAGTGTGGATAAATGAAAGTGGCTGGGAAGAATATATGCAAGCTGTGGTAAAGAAGAGAACTTCAGTTTTAGGCTGATTTAGGAGTAATGCATAGGAGGATCTTTCGCAGTTAATTGGAGACCTATCGTATTGTGCAGGATAGGTTACAAGAGAAAAAGTTGGCAAGAGCTGGAAATATTAGGAAAGGGGTTTAAAAAACTGAAAGAGGAAATGCACCCCGGGAGCAGAGAGGTATAGAAAGAGCCAAGTCAGGGCCAAGAACCGATCCCTTGGGTACTCGTTTTGAAAAAGTGGGGAAAAATTGTTAACCCAAAGTAGGAACAATTGTGCCAGATATACCAAAAGGGGCCAGGGTAGAGACCAGAACAGAGTGCTTCATACTATCAAAAGAGGCAGAAATTTCTAAAAGAACGCAAAGGAAAAATAATTAGTAATAATTTAGAGCAGTGAGAAGAGACAGCAAGAAGCACAGTTTTCGTTGAATTTACCAGATGGACGATGAGAATGGAGAGGAGCAAGCAAGTGAGAAACAAATATTATTGTCAGCTGGCCACTGCTCACCATGGTTATTCAGCGGCTTAGCTTTCAAGGTATAATATACATTATTTGCCCTGTTAAATGGAACAGTCTTGGAGAGCTGAGTGTGTAGAAATTAGGAAGTTAAATCTATAGTTAATTCTTTTCTCTTGATAAATGCGGACCATTCACTCAGGTCAAAGTTAAAGAGAGACTTTGGGAAAGGATGACCCTGGAAAATGAGTGAGAAGGGATGCTCCCGCAGTTTCACCCAAACCAGTAGGTGTCATTAAAGAAGATACAAGAGTTCCAGCTCATCTTGAACTAATTTGGTCAGGTTACTCTTGAATATTTCTAATGTGGATCATATTAATATGTTTCCTGTCACTACAACCTTGTTCAAATATGTAATATTCAATCTTTCCTTGGCATAAGTACTAGTTGTAAGAGACGTGACTTGACATGGATTAACTACTGCTCCTGCTGAGCACCCTCAAACTTCTGGCTTAAAATGAGCCATCATGCTTTTGCCACATAGAAAAGCCACCCCTGCACGTGACGTTAGTTTCTTGCTCGACTCTCTGTGACCTCAGACATGGAATCCAAAAGAATTGAAGGTATCAGTGTGCAGATCTCTAATTTGGGAAATTTTTAGGTAGTAAGAGGAGACCACTACACATAATGGGGAGGTGAGTGGGCAGTGAGAAATCTACGATTAGATAGAGTATCCCCGAGAAATAGCTCTCCTGGCAAGAAGTAACTTTTTCTTCCAATGGATACTTCTAAATGCAGATTCCTCACCTTTAGAATGAATAGCAACCAGTTCCGCCGAATGTGGAGGGTCTGTAAAGTGAGCTCAGACAAAAAAGTCTTGCAGTATCAAACAGGAGAAATGCCCTTTCCATTAGGCCTGGCTGTTAAGGAAGTAGTGTTTTGTGAACATGTGCACTTGACGAACAAGTTACTTACCTTCGGTAACAATACATCTGTAAGAAACATAGGTTAGTTATAGATTCCTTACCTTAGAATTACCCCCTAAGCGTCGTACTGGATCCGGAAAGTTTTTCGTCAGCAGTACCCCTGAGCTTCGGTCGGATTGTCGTCCGTCGTTGGCGTCATGGTCACCGGGATAACGTCGCGGAAGCTACAGAAACGCCGTCCTCGCGCACGGACGTCAGTTCTGTACATGACTTTCCACGACAGAAGCACAGAGCCATGCAAGACACTGACCACTGGTGCACAAAACTAGAGCCTTGAAAGGAAATCCTTAACCCTAGACGTCAGTTCGCAGAACGGGGAGGATGGGTGGGGCGTTGAGGCATCTATAACTAACCTATATTTCTTACAGATATATCGTTACCGAAGGTAAGTAAATTGTTCATCTGAAAGAAACAGTTAGTTATACATTCCTTACCTTAGAATAGATACCCCAGCAATACCAACCCCGGAGGGGAGTCTGCAAACTAAGTTCACACCAGAAAGTTCTGGAGAACAGAACGGCTAAAGAAGCCGTCTCTCCGGACTTGGCTGTCCAGGCAGTAGTGCTTGGTGACCCAGTGATGCCCAAGTAGCTGCCTGACAGATGTCATTTAGGGGGATCCCCCGTCCCAAAGCAGTAGTAGCTGCCGTAGCCCCGGTGGAATGGGTGCGTAGCCCCACTGGAGGCTCCATCTTTGCCAGAGAATAGCAGGCCTTGATGCACAGAACGACCCACCTGGAGATGGTCAGTTTGTGCACGGCCCGACCTTTCTTAGCGCCTGCATAACTAACCAACAGCTGGTCGTCCACCCGGAATTCAATATGAAAAGAAGTGACCATCTTTGGAAGAAAGGAAGGTCGAGTTCTGAGGACAACCTTATCCGGATGAACTGCCAGAAAAGGAGGATTGGAAGACAGAGTTTGTAGCTCACTCACCCTGCACGCAGACTTGATGGCCACCAGAAAAGCCGTTTTCAGAGGAGAAGTCTGAGAGGACAGTTATGTAGCAGCTGAAAGGAGAGCACATTAGATAAGTAAGAACCAAGTTCAAGTCCCACTGAGGGATTACGAAGGAACAGGAGGAAAAAGAGGACTAATGCCTTTGAGAAATCTATTTACAACAGGTAACTTGAAGAGAGAAGGCTGATCAGGAAGCCTGAGGAAGGCTGAAATGGCTGAGAGGTAGCCCATTAGAGTGCCCAGAGCAGAGCCCTTCTGGGCCAAAGACAGGAGGAACAAGAGAACCTCAGAAAGAGGGACAGAAAGGGGATCCACAGCCTTTGCTGTGCATCATGCCACAAATGTATTCCATCTGCAGGCATATACCGTCTTAGTGGAGGGACGCCTGGCAGCCAAGATTACATCACAGACTTCGGGAGGCAAGTCAAATGAAGTCAACTGCTGCCGCTCAATCTCCACGCAAGGAGGTGGAGGCTGGACAGGTTCGGGTGGAGGAACGTCCCCTGCTGCTGAAACAGAAAATTCTCCAGAAGAGGCAGTCTGATCAGGGGATCGATGGCCATGTTAGAATGACTTGGGCCCGGACGCGCTTGATCTTCTTCAGCAATCTCAGCAAAAGTGGTATTGGCGGAAAGGCGCATAAAAGAACGCAACTCCACTCACGAAGAAAAACGTTGCCTAGCGAGTGCCGCCTTGGAAATTCCAGCACGCAGAATTGCTGATATTGCACGTTCTCATTGGTGGCGAATAGATCTAACCAAGGCTCTCCCCACTGTTAAAAGAGACCTTGTACCACCTCTGAGTGAAGAAACCATTTGTGATCGGTCATGGATAAACCCGAAGCTGTGTTGTGTCCAGAACCACTCCGATGAAGAGAAGATTCTGAGAGGGGGTCAGGTGCGACTTCGTTGATGGAGAACCACAGAAAATGCAGGAGGTCAGCCGTAGTCTGGAGGTGAGAGACAACGGCCTGGGGCGAGCCCGCCTTTAACAACCAGTCGTCGAGATAGGGGAAGACTGGAACCCCTGATCTGCACACATGAGCTACGATCACCGCCATCACATTTGTGAACCCAGAGGGGCACTGGTAAGGCCAAAGGGAAGTACAGTAAACTGAAAGTGCAATGGCCTACCGTGAACCGCAGGTAACGCCAGTGGGCCGGCAGGACGGGGATGTGAAAATAAGCATCCTACAAGCCCAACGCTACCATCTAGTCTCCAGGGGCGAGGACAGAGAATACCTGAGCCAGGGTCAACATTTTGAACTTCTCCGTCCGGATGAAGCGGTTGATGTTCCGGAGATCTTAGAAAGGACACAGGCCCTTGTCCTTCTTGGGCACCAGAAAGTACTGGAAAAAGCAACTACAACCTACTTCTGGGGCAGGAAAGCACTCAACGGCTCCCTTGGACAAGAGAGCCGTAACCTCCAGTTGGAAAAGGGCCAGGTGATCCCCCGACATGCGATGGTACTGGGGTTGCATGGCTGGAGGGTTAGTCTCGAAGGGGAGGGAGTAGCCCCTTCGGACTATCTGCAAGACCCGCCTGTCCGACGTGATGGTGCACCAGTGGAGGAGGTGATGGCGGATCCTGGCGCTCACAGGCGTTTGATGGGCCTGAAAGGTCGGACTAGTAGGGTTTGGAAGCTGCTGCAGAGGGGGCGGTGGTGGACTGCCCATCCACTTGCCCCCAGACCCACGTTGGTGGTTCCCACGTACCCGGCCACGCTGAGGTTGAACAGCTTGCGCTGGCCTGTGGCTCTGAAAGGAACGTGTCGGGGCACCCCTTCCGTGGCCACGAAAGGGGCGAGAGGCAGACTGTGCAGGGTGAGTGGTGGAGAGGCCCAAGGACGTGGCGTAGCACGAGAGTCCCTGAAGAGCTCTAGTGCACTGTCTGGCTTGTCGCCGAACAGGCGGCGGCCATCAAAGGGCATGTCCTTCAAGATGTTCTGCACACCCCAGATAAGCCAGTCGTTCTCAACCAGGTGTGACGGCGAAGCACCCCCAACATTGAAATGGTCCTACCAAGTAAGTCGGCAGTGTCCAGTCCACAGTGGATGGCGAACTTTGCTGCATTCCTCCCCTCGGCAACAGCATGGGAGACTACGGCCTGGGCCTCCTCCGGACACTGAGGCATCACTTGCACCACCGTATCTCACACGGAATGGGAATAACGGCCCAACTGGCATGCAGTGTTCATCGACCGCAGCCCTAAGCTGGAGGAAGAGAAAAACTTCTACCCAAGCTGATCCAGTTTCTTGGATTTCCTATCCAGTGGTGTGTTAGGGAATGCGCTTTGGGACGTTGAAGCTTGAACCACTAAGCTCTCGGGGAGGAGTGTTGGGAGAGGAAAGTGGGGTCGCCCGGAGCCGGGCAGTGGTGTTGGGCAACCATCCTAGCCACAGGAGCCCCTGTGTTGGGCCTGGACCAGGTGCCCAAAAGGATGTCCGTGAGGGCTTCATTAAATGGCAGCTGGGGCTCAGAATAGCTTGATGCCGGCTGAAACACCACTGTCAGGAGGTTAGTCCTGACTTCCACAGTAGGTAGCTCATGGTGTAGGGCCTCAGCCGCCCAACTCAACACCACTGTGTAAGATGCTCTCTCCTCCGTAGCCACGGTAGGAGACGACATGCCACAGTCTGGTGAGGTGTCCAGACCACCGACATCCCCCAGCTCCTTTCTCCTGTCCTGGTCGTACTGCAACTGGTCAGTTAAACGGTCACCAGACCCCTCCCGGTCTTCCTCAACCTCCTCTGGCTCCTAAACTGGCTGTAAATGGCCAGGGTGGAATACAGGCACAAAAATACCCATCGGCGTCGGTTGTATCCACATCAGGGTGGAAGTCCAGCCGGCGTCGGACCTGGTGCCGGTGGAATCGGCAATGGTGGAGGTGTACTAAATCGAAGGGCACCTATCCGTATCAGGCCTGGATCCAAGGGGGCCCTGCGGTGCCGAGGCTGGAGCTGCCGGCGTCGAAGGCCTAGGGTCCCCAGCCGAGTCCCCGGGGCCCGAAGGCAGACCAGCGGCGTCGGGCTGCCTAAAGATGACATGCATCGCTTTGTAGAACTGACAAAGCTGGGCAGGGGCCGCTCCCAGTACCAGGAAGAGAGGGAAGGCCGGAGTCGACCCTAAAGGCGCGGCACTCTGATCCGCGGGAGGGGCACCACCCGCACCCTTCGCCATGTCAGCCGACAGACGAGGGGAAGTCAAAGAGCGACGATGCTTCTTTGACTTACCTGACCCCGAGTGCGAAGACTTAGACAAGGAGTGGTGATGGCTCCGCAATCGGTCCCTCGACCTCCCACGCAACCGGGACCTCGAACGACGCAGAACAAACTGCCGGGCCTCGAGTAGCTTTCGGGACCACTTCCGCAAAGACTTCGGGCCATGGTTCTGCAGTGGGAGTACGACTTGGGGTCATGGTTGCACTCCAGACAGTAGAGGCACAAGCGGTGTGGATGCGTCACCGACATCAGTCGGGTACAGGAACTGCATGCCTTGAAACCGGACATTCCTTGTGGAGTCGAAGTTAGACTCTAAAACAAAGTCGACAAAAGTCGCAGAAATGTCAGTCAAAAAGTGACTGGGGGTAACACTCTCTCCGGACCTGCGCTTGCTGGCGCGAAAAAAGAAAGAACTGAGGTCAGCGCGCAAGTGGGGTGTCTATGTAGCTTCCGCAACGTCATCCTGGGGACCACGATGCCAACGACCCGTCCAGGGTCAAAGACACAACCAATAACAAAATAACAGACAGTTTGGGTTGTAAAGGGTCAGTACTGTGGAACCACACCGGGCTGAAAATTTGTCACAGAGCACAGAGTCAATAGACTTTGGAGAAGGACACCTGGCAGACAGAATGGTAAACAATTCTGGTTGGCAAATCAAATGCAGCCAGCTTGCGCCACCCCATCTCTGTGCATGGAGGTGAAGATTGTGCAGGTTTAGTTAGAGAACTCGCTCCTGTTGGAACGACAGACAAACTTCCAGAAGAGGGGGCCTGATGTTAGGGCAGATGCACATGCTCATAATGTCCAGGTATCGAACTTTCCTGCCCCAATCCGAGGATCACTAGGATGACTTGGGCCTTGTCATTTCTGATTTTCATCAAAACTCTGGGAGGAAGAGGCAGAGGCTGGAAGGAATGCAGAAGTCCCATAATCCACTCCAATGAAAATGAATCTCCTAGGAAGAGCTTTAACATGAACTCCAATGTGCAAAAGTTTGGAGACTGCATATCCTCAAAAGTGGCAAAGAGATCTAGCCAAGCTTCTCCCCATTGTTGAAGAACGCCCTACGCCAATTTGGGGTGTAGCCGCCATTTGTGATTCATCAGGTACCATCAGCTGAGCTTGTTTGCCTTGGCATTCAAGGATCCTGCCAGGTGCAGAACCTCTTGGCATAGGATACAGGGCTCCAATATGTCCTACTTGTTGAGGTACCACACGTTGTCCATAAAACTTATACCAATCTCCCCTTGACAGATAGATGGAAGGCAGACCTTCAAAATCGGACAAATTACCTGCAATGTCAACAGAATGATATAGAGCTGGATTGCAATCCGAGAGCAGAGACCTCCAATCTTCACCTCTCCCACATGACCTCCCCTAACCAGTGGTGATATATTCTTCCCAACTCAGCTCAGGGTTTGAAAACGAGGAGGGGTCTGCCGCTGGTCAGGCTGCAATTGAAAGGTACCACTGAAAGATATTGTGCAGTCTCTTCTGAAACCTGGAAGACATCCAACAGGTTTCCTTGGTACTGTGCCCACTTAGATTTCATATCCTAATTCAGAGCCCATATATGCAACGTGTGTAAGTGGACAAACAGGATGCATTAGGTTAACAGGCCAAGAAACCTCAGCGATGCTCTTACTGAGATTCAGGATCAAGGCTGAAACACCGGAATGATAGCTGGAATGTCATGGACTTGTTGTGATGGAGAAAAGTTACTAAATTGCAGTCCAAGACAGCTGCTTTAAAAGAAAGGCTATACCAAAAGAGTCAAGTGTGAGAAATTCTGATATTAGTTGGCAGAGGTGAAAGTCCTACTCGCATGATAAACACAGTCCTCGTCAGGGTGAACCATAAAATTCACTGCATTAACCTGTGCTTAACCCTCTGGTAGCTTGTCACAAAGAAGTCAGGCTTAACTTGGAGGCACTGTGTTAATTATTTATGCAGCACACAAATAAGAAAGTGAAAAAGTGGCACATGAAAAATCCCACACAAATAAAAAAAAAAATTATACTAGAACGACAAAAAGTTAATCAGTAAAATTCAAAGTTTAGTGAAGAATTGCGCCCAAAAGCACAGTACCCGGAGTGGGACGGGAATGCCCAGATGTGGGTCCCATGCTCTACATGCCACTGGAGTCAAGCTATCCTGGCTGATGAGGGATGAAAGCCCGATACCGGTCCTAGGATGCTTGTTTCCAGTCCAGGGAGGGTCTGGCCTGGCATTTCAGGCTGGACCGTTCCCATTGGGCGCAGGGTCAAGACTGATTTGCATATGGCTGGGTCCACACTGGAAGGCATGGTGAGCAAAAAACCGATTGATTTTGGCCCAGATCTCTGTACTGGGGTGAATGTATGACATTGTTCTGCATTCTGTCCATCAATTGTTGTTTTTGTAAAAGCACAGTACGCCACATGAGGTCATCGAGCTGTGCTAAACTGGGGAAAAATTTACAAGTTCAGGCATGTGACAGGGGCCAGGTTAGTCGCACTGAAAAAGCTACGTTCTCAAAGTTTGGTGTGAAGAGTTCCATTCGCAGTGGAGGAGGCAGCGGGGAGCAGAGAGAGCATCCAGGATGGTCGCTGCTGTAAAGAGAAGAGCAGGCCTGGCAGCTTTTTAATCTCAGACCATTCAAGACGGCCAGGATGCAGCTAAATATGTCATTTTAGCTGGCCTGGATGCTTCTGACTTCTTGGAGCGTGCAATGGTGCATGGGTTCTACCCCCACACATGTATGCAAGCTACTGGCTTTTCTGGGGATATGCGAGTGTCTAATAGATATGCCATTTGATGGGCCTCATCTTTTTGGTAAAAAAGTCTTATTCAGCCCTTGAGCACTTTAAAGGGAGCAGGGCCATATCCTACAGCTTGGTCCTATGGCATTTCAATCCCTTTCGGACAGTTTCTTCATCAGTTTCAGCCTTTTCAAGGCTAATCCAGAGGGTTGACGTACAGGCAATGCACACACTGCAGTCCCCCCATTCCTTTCTTTGTAGAGGACAGGGATCAGGCTGGCAATGCATAATTCACAAGGGGCATCAATCTTCCCAGTCCTCCCCTCCGGCATGAGCACGCAAGTCACTCAGTTTGCCCTTAGTGGTGCACAAGCACCCTGTGGGAGTTACTATCCATCACTTTCTCCTCAGACACCAGTCCATCACAACTAACAGACAGGTACTCCGTATATTTCAGCAGGGCTATGCTCCTCCATTCCTTTCTGACCCGCCTCAGCTTTCTCTCACATAGGAGCGGCTCACAGAGCACCTAGCCATCCTACTGCAAGAGGTATGAGCTCTAACATTCAAAGGAGCCACTGAGAGGAATGCAAATTCGGTAAATAGCCACTGGTGTTACTCCCGCTATTTCCTCAAGCCAAAAAAGGATAGAGGCCTTTGTCCTATTTGAGATCTTTGTCCTCTGAATGCCTTCCGAAGGAAGGACACATTCAAAATGCTTGCACTGGCTCAGGTTCTGTTGCCTTAAATCTGTGCAAATGGATCATAGTTTTTGACCAGTAGAATGCTTATTTGCATGTACCCAACCAACGAACCTCCTATCATCGTTTGAGTTATCTTAGACCTGACACCCTTGGACGGTAGTCCCCAAAACGTTTGTCCTTCACCCCTCCTATTTTGCTGAATTTGTTTATGTTGGAACTAGCATGCTGGTCTAGCATGGCCAGATGACAGCGTGTGACACGCTGTGCGTTTATGCGCTGAACATTCCTGAAACTTTGAAATATGTCCAATTCTGCTGATTAGATCTTTGTCATTCAGGTATCATTTTATTTTTTGAAATGTCTTCTATTTTTCTAAATTGGTTTGGGACTTTTCTTGTGTTGTGTTTTCACATCATTACTGTTTGCGTGCTACATAAATACTTTACACATTGCCTCTAAGTTAAGCTGGACTGCTATGAGCCAAGCTACCAGAGGGTAAAACACAGGTTAATTTAGTGATTTGTGTGGTTTACCAAGACAAGGAATGTGGCTGTTACCTGAATAGGGCTTCCACCACTCCTCAAACAATAACCAAGGGCCTTATTTAGGAGGTCTTGCGCCACTTTTACACAGCCGGTGCATCACTTTTTGTGATGCGACATAAAAAATTTTCTATGTTGCACCCTATTGACAAAGTGTTTATCTAAGCAGACGCGTCACTTTGTAAACCCCTGCGCTACATTATACCTGCATCAGGTATAAAGTATCCAGGGTGGGCATTCCCCCGCATCCAAGCCTCGCAAAAGTGGTGCATTGAAGTCTATAAGATTTCAGTGCGCCACTTCTAGGACGCTACTACGTCAATATCTTACACCTGCCTCATTGCAGGCATAAGGCTGATGCAGTCCCTTTCACATGGGGCTTGCCCCATGTGAAAGGAACATTGCTCGAGTTGAGTCACACTTCCGACACAACTCCAGCAATACATCAGTTTTGCGCCGACAAGATACATCAGTAATACTGACGTATCTGTCATTCCTTGCCACATGATGCATCATATAGTAAATATGACGCAGCCATCATGTTGCAAGGAGGGCGCACTGAGAAGTGACGCATCACAGATTTTACACAAAAATGCGTCACTTCTCATAAATAAGGCCCCAAATTTCTTACAAGGTGAGTCTTCGATTTGGACTTGCCAAATGAACTCAATGACAAAGAAGACTTTCAAGGGATCGGCACAGAGAGCAGGAGTGGGTCTGTACCCTAGATTTTGACTGGAACTTACATGAGGTCCATGACTTCTTTCTATGTTTGGGCCGATACAGCTTCGCTTCATGGTCCCAGATCACCTTCTGGTGCAGGAGGACATACTTAGGGTTATGCTCCAACTTTGGGTTGTGCCCAGAGGCCAAACGCCAAAGGAACGCTGGTCTGTTACTGACGTGTTTTCTACAGTCACTGCATGAGTTGAACCCTGTAGTTTAATTCGGGAACAACATTCCTTTGCACACTGGATCTCGCTTTGAAATGATCAAATACTGACTGAAGAGGAGCTTTGGATGTGCATTTAAAGGAATTGAAAGAAAGCAAGTTGTGTTGGTTGCCAGGGTTGGTGCTAACATGGGGCTACCCTCCATCACCTCCAAGGCAGATCAAGACCATAGCAAGTGAAACTGCGAATAGAGGTGTGTGGGAACACTGCTACTGAAAGCTTCCAGATCCAAACTGGCACTTGGAAATATTCTAAAGGTGTGGAATCTCCGGTTAGAAGTGTCCATCAGAAAATTAGAATAAAGGACAATCAGAATCTTCTATTAGCTTATCATGGCATCATCGGCCATTCATTCCTCGAAACAAGAACTATTTCCATTATTTATTAGGATGAAGAGATAGGGTAAACTAATGCATTTTTACACCCTTCTTGATCGTAAAAGTAGGTTCATTCACTCACTCTAAACCGTACCTACTCCATGGTATGGAACAAAGACAAATAAGAACGCGTACAAAAGTGGAACCACAACTTGGTCTACAAGTATGCCCATGCTACTTTTGCCCTTAATAATATTAAAAGTAGATGGAAGGTCAAGAAGGTGAAAAATAAAATACTGCCTTTGCTTACTGCTGGGTATTTCACTATACGCATGTAGAGACAAAGACAAATCTCGATAACCTCTTTCCCCAGGAAGACAGGATGCAGATCTTCATTGACAACCCTTTCTTACTTGAGCCACAATGATTTTCCCAAAATATATTCATATAGAAATTAAAGAAAATGAAAGACTGGATGCTGGAGGTGTCTTGCTGTTCCCTGCTTTCAGAAAAAGGTGTTAGAGTGGCAGTTTGCACATTGTTTTAGACCTTTTAAAAAAGAGCTCACAGAGTCCCACATAAAGAGCTTTATCTGTTAGTAAGAGATGTATAAAGAGGTAGAACATTATGAATTCAGTGATGTAGTGTTGTCCAGACCAAATTATAACCCTTTTCCGATAAAGGTTAACAGCCAATTGCAAGTTTCGATGCTGTCAGGCCTCCGGGTACACTGTTGGAATAAGGCTTACTAAAACTAGATTGCTCATTTCATAGAACACCTTTGTCTTTCCGAGTCAACTGTCTTTGCTGACCCAGATTTAGTATCAAAGCCAAGTTTAAATATGGTAGGAGGCGGTTCTGGTTATAGAAAGGTATTTATATCTTCCTTATCAACAACAACTGCTAGTGGCACCTCTTAACTTGTACTCCAAAGAGAACTCTATCAAGGTCAGAGTAAAGTTCAATGACAATCGGGTCACTTTCCAACCTCTGGCAAAACATTCCGCATCTGTAAAGTATATTTTTTTCTATTTTCCAGGGCTGAACAGTATGCGCAAAACAAAGCACTGGTAAACCCAAAAGTTGAACCCATTGGCTTTGCTAATGTTTGCTAAAAGTAGGCTCTCAACAATATTATGCCTTTGTTGTCTGGAACCACGTCAAAACGCCCAAGTTGTTTCCACTATGGGGTAATGTATGCCATGTGCAACTTCTTTTTCAAAACGTTAAGTAATAACTAGCACTCTGTATTTCTTTTTTGGGAATTAAAAGATAAAAGGAAAAACACATATTTAATATGACAGCCAGCAATGGTGTGTTCATGAAAGTCAAGGATGTTACATAGGATTTATACCATAATGGTGGGAGAGGCTCGGAAAACAACTCTACAACTTACCAGCTCCCCCCATCAACTGAAGTGCGCTCATGCAGTGCTCATCTTCCTCCTCTTCTTCTTCTTCGACGTCATCTTCATGGCTGTATGCTACTGGGCCACTCTCCACAACTACATTAGTAGGCTTTGCATCTTCTGGAGTTGCTGGCTTGGAGTTTGGCGCATCCTGGAAACATTTGACACATTGCATGATCTATGCTCCAAGCTTGATGATCTTTTAAGCTTTTACACTGTTACATCACGAAAAACAATCAACTGAAAGGGAGAGACACATTACATCATACATTGGCTTGAGTACCGACAACACAGCGCCTTGACTTGGGTGTGTGTATGAATGTACAGATATTTGTATAGCATTGACCTAGCTCATTCAAAATCATTTGTAATAAGGTAGGAGACATGTAGGTTCCTACTGAGAATGGTGGCAGTGCTCTCTGAAGAGGTGGGCTTCAATTTCTTTCACAATAGTTACTGGGTTAGAGCAGTAATTCAGGGGTTTCTACGCGGAATAGACCCATGTCAGATAGTCTGAATATCCACACATAATAAACGTGCACACTTGAGTCTAAATGGATCTCATTTACATTTGCAATGATTATCCTGAAGATATTGGATCAATCCGGTCCCTCTGGACCTGCGTTGAACACCCTAGATGTAATACCAGGTACACACCTGCTATTGACAATTGGAAACAAATAAATATTCTGAACACTTAGTATGTCAATAGGATCTTTCTGTAATACTTTTGCTTCAAACACACTTGACAAAGGCTTTTTTCCCTTGGCCATAAATGCGAGATCTCCTCCCACAATGAGTTTCGATTGTGTTTAAGCATGAAAATGATGAAAATAGAGCACTCCTCGCCATATCACAAACCACGTAGGTACATCAAAACAGTTAACTAGGTACGGTACTGTCGGGTTTTGAATTAAGTGCATGATAACTTGATCTCAAAACAGACCAAGACTTGCATTCTGAAGAAACACAGACAGGGACCTCTTATTTCTAATAGACCATAAAATGCAAAATGTAACACATGGGTGTGCCATCTTAGCCTAGTGTGACGCTTAGGTCTTCATGGAATAAGAGCAATTCTCTTAGCCCAGGGTTCCACAAGAAATGACTCATAACGGTGTGAAAACTGAGGAAGATCACAGCATTGAATACAGTAAACTGCAAATGATTTTCAACCCAGCTTTGTTAACAGCACACACGTTTGAAGGATTCTGTCAATCTAACAATGGCATGCAGAAGAGTGGTCAGAATCAGATTGATCCATTTACACAAGATTCAGCTAGCATACACCTTAATCATATTCAGAGCCTGCATGCTTACTTTTTCTGCATACTAAGACTCCCCAAAGGAAGGCAAGAAATAATTGCAAGGAAAACTCTGCTGAAATCATGGAAAAAAACACCCCAACAACATTCCTCTGGCCGTTGCTGGAAGGCTTATTGAACATTAGATTGTTGAGAACTGTTATGCACCAAACACAACCTCTTTACACCTCACTTCCAAAATAAAACGGAAGGTTAGTGAACATACTTTAGGTCTGTGGACTTTGGATTATACCAATACCGGATTTTTTAAAACAAATAAACAGTTACAATACAAGTCCTTAACCTTGTTATCATTCATGGTGATCCTCTACTTCTACACCCTCAAGGGATAACTTGCTTTGCATCCATTCTTTAAATGCAAGGACAACAATTTGCTACACCAGTCACTTCAGTCCCATAACCTTTTAATGAAACCTAAGTGAGGGAGCAACTTGTATTTTATAGTTCACATCCCTTTGCATAAGCTGCTATACTTTAAAGTAGCAGAGGTAAACAGTTCAACATACATCTTTCGTCATTGATTCTCCAACCTCTTAATGTAATCAAAACCCCATATTTTCTTGTGTGCTGAGTTCTCACTTAAGACTTTCCCATAACCATGACCACTTTTCACCTGATTTCCTTTCAAAAATGTTGTATTTATTGACACAGTTTCTTTAGAGGCCTTAACACTGAACAAATCTGATCAATCTTATCTCTGTTATTTTCCCAAGGTTGGATTTTAACCTCCAGAGACTGACTATCTTAGTAGTGTATGATCTAATACATTTTTCAGTCAAATCTTGACAGCGGAAGCTTTACTGTGCAAACACTTGGAGACTGAAACAAAGCCAATTCTGGAGAACGCCTTACTGAATTGTGAAGCAATGTGAAATTCCTGGAAGTAGGGTGAACCAGACCCCCAAACACTCACTAGGCTCTGTGATGTTGCTAACCTTAACACCCAAATTCATGTTTATATGTTATGCTTAATATTTTTTATGATGATCTGACTTGTGTGTACCTCCTTTTTAATTTGATTCTGAAAAGATATAGTAATCACTGACACTGGTATTTGAGTATTCAAGTTTCAAAAGAAGCCATCAACCATCTAAGTGTACTTTTTTCAGCAGTATCTTGGCATTCATGGATTGGAATACATACTAGTCTAGATTTTGATTTATAGCAACTGTGACTTTTACAGACTCACCCAGCCTTTCCTCATGTTCGTTTCTAGCGTTCTGAGAAAAGTTTAAAGTATTTTCCGCTTCATTGGACTACCAAGAAAATCGAAAATGCAAGTTGTAACTGTCAGTAAATTTGTTAACTTATGTAGGCTACAGTTGCCAAAAGAAATCAAAACCAGGAGATCCAGTTGCAGTGTAAAGTAGTATCAAAAAAGATTTTTTTTCTCTTAAAACCACTCGCTACAGCGTTTAACAGTGACAAATATTAGTACAATACAAAACCTCACAATGTTCAAACATTCAAATACCCCAATACAAAACCACACGACCCTTTTAAAAACAACTCCCCATTTAGACGATAGAAAACATTGAAATTCTGGTGAGCAATGCCCCCACAATTAAATCACTTCTAGCACACTGAGCCAAATCTAACCCTTCTCTTAATTGTTTCTATATGCCTCAGCAGTGGATCGTAGTTGCCATTTGCTTGGATTTTCACCTAAAATGATAGGCATATTATTAGTATCTCTCCTCCACCCAAAGACCAATACTCACTACCTAAGAAGCCAGTTTTAATGTAGAAGTGTGTGAAATTCGCACAATTTGCATTACACTAATTTTGCCACAAAAATTACACGTAATGCAAAAAACGCTTACCACTATATTTTAGCACTAAATGCGTCTTCATGTCCATTTAGAGTATTATGTGCTAAGAAAATAATAATAGCGCAAGTGCCGCAAAACAGCTGTTCCTGTACTCCTGCGCTATTATTTTGCACATGGAGTCATTTCGGTAATTTCAGCACGAAATTACGTGATTTTAAGCCAGCATAACGGAAATTTCCCTTCGTCAAACTTTATTGAAACCTACTGACAACACCACTTTTAAAAAAAGGTGAGTTAAACAATTATTTATTAATTCCACAACTCGAGTAATTTTTCTTTGTAGCTGAAGAAAGTGTTTGCTCTTGCTCCCAAAACTTGAAATAACCATTGTGAAGTGTCTTCTCTGTCCTTCGCATTGACTATGCGGTTAGTTTCGAGAGGCAACAGGGTACAGGAAGGGAGTGTTTCTCTCCCAGCTCTTAACTAACTGCCGCATGCCTTCCCCATTTTAAAAATTAAAGTTGATGAGAAAGGCTTTTACCGAAGGGATTTTTGGTGATGTACCGCTGATTATAAAAAATAACCACAGAAATTATTAACATAAAAGACTTAGAAGAGGAACGGTTCTGTTTCTTTCAGAATACTGACTTCAGTAAAGTTGACACTACTTATTTTTTTCCAGAAGTAACCCTTACTTATTGATGTCTCGGATCAGTTTTGTTCACACAAGCTGTTAAGTGTCTAGGAAAAAGAATCCAACTTGGTGACAATAGGTGCTCTAAGAAATTAAACATGACTAAGTTTTTGGGACTTTCATTACATTATTTACTGCAGGATGGTAAATTTGTTATACCCATTTAACTAATTGAATATCAAAGTACTGACCTAGCCATGTGCGGACAATGTGTGAAATTCATCTTTACCCTATATGTGGAAATTGTAAATGGCTTTCCCAAACGTCACATTCAGAGTATTTCATATTTATAGCATGAGGTCTGCGTTTATCTTATTCTAATAAAGTTTCTGCCACAGCCTCAAAAGCACGTGGGGATAAGGATGCATAAAGATAATGAACCTAGAGCTTAAGGAAACGATATAAAGTGAAACCAGCCTCTCCATGTACGTCAAAATATGGTGACAAAGTCTTGGAACATTACCAACAAAGCCCTGACAAGCCTGCAGTGGTGAAGATATAGCCAGGTCTTGGCTGCTTAATCAGAAGCACCGCCTGGCCTCCTATTTGGTAGCTAGGCCAATCTCAGAAACATCACAGTTCTAATGATCTAGCCCTTAGGGATACCAACTCATGAACTCAGAAATGCTGGCTGGGGTTAGAGTCCTCCACCACCTTTTATATGTTAAGACATCCTGTCACAGTAGGTGTTTGACTAGACTAGAGGATATCAATGAGATGTGGAGATCTGTGAAAAGGAACTGGTGAGGGCATGTTAGAGCAATTAAAATTACCTTCTCCAACTTATTACTGTACTCTTTCTGAAGCAATTGCGTGATGATGAAACACGTTTTTATGTAAGCCTATTTTTAAGGGCTGCTGTACGCTCTAGACACTCAATGCACCCCTACTAAGGTTTTTTTTTAACTTATAATGTGTTTTTTTAATTCACAAGGGTTAAAATTAGATTAATTTACTGTTTTAGTTAAGTAGGCCTTATAGACGTTATACGCAGGCTATTATGAATTATTATAGTTGCATACGTACGAGTAGTTTTATGATTGGTCTCTGGTTTTATATTGGTTCATTGTTTTTATGTCATACTTTTATGGCTGCATGCCAGCCAAATAAAGCAGGCTTGATTGATAAGAACAGAGCAAATGGAAATAGCACAAGAATATTACCTTTAGTCTCATGCCTTATTTGAGCACCGTCACACAGTAATTTGTACCAAATCTCAAAAGGACAGTATAAAAAGGTGGCAACCACCAACTTTGTCCTCTAGTTCAACTATTGGGGAGAGGATGTAGCCTTGCGGCTAGAGCAGTCGACGTCGAAGCTGGGGAACCAGGTTCGAGTCTCCGCAGCGACGCTCAACATCCTGTGATTCTGGGCACATCACAATCTCCACGTGCCTAACAAGTAATTTATGTGTCCTTGTGTAACAAACCTGGTGCTATGTAAAGCGCTCTGATACCCAGGTCAGGTCAAAAAAGTCTTTATTCGATATTTCATCATAAAAGACCTACTACACAAATCAACCATAAAAACAATTCAGCCCATAAAACGACCAGTTGGAATGGGTACATTACCCTACAGTGCAGATCGCAGATATGATTAAGATTGTGTACTATGGTTAAAACAATAAATTAATATGCATTAAGAACAACTATAAATAGCATTAAATCACAATATACAAGACTTCATTTACAGTAAAAAACCCGTATAAAAACATTTTATTTCAGCCAAGATCGAATAACTTCTCGCGGCCCCCGCTTCGCGGGGGCCGCTCGTTACAGAGAAGTTCTTGCTGCCGTGTTTTCCCTGCCTCGCTACAGGAGTAGCTGAGAGACTGCTAAATCTGGTGCTGGACTTGTTGGAGGGCTGTGGTTGACGTGTGGCCGCAGAGGAGGGAGAGGCGCCGGCCCCGGGACTGCGAGGACCAGCAGCCAACACCTGTAGCTGGTTCCTCTTCCCGCGTGAGCCACGCCCCCAGCCAAGACCGAATAACTTCTCGCGGCCCCCGCTTCGCGGGAGCCGCTCGTTACAGAGAAGTTCTTGCTCCTGTGTTTTCCCTGCCTCGCAACAGCAGTAGCTGAGAGACTGCTAAATCTGGTGCTGGACTTGTTGGAGGGCTGTGGTTGACGTGTGGCCGCAGAGGAGGGAGAGGCGCCGGCCCCGGGACTGCAAGGACCAGCAGCCAACGCCTGTAGCTGGTTCCTCTTCCCGCGTGAGCCGCGCCCCCTCCCAGTGCCACGCCCCCACAATACCAAATACCACTTAAACAAACCCTGTAACGAGCATCGCGGGACGCGCGCGGGTCGGAGCACGGGGCGAAGCCCGGGCAAAGGGCGGGCCGTCTTATGTACATTGTGTTACTTGTAAATCATAATAACATTGTTTTTATTGCTTTTAAAGTTTTTAATTTTAGAATGTAACCCTGCTCAAGGGAGGTATATAATAAATTGCTCTATTTTTATATACACTTTAGCCTAATTTGTTCCTTTTTGCACTACCCACTACCATGAATGTTTAAATACTGCATAGAAACCCCAGTCTTTCCTGAGAGTTCATCTAAAAATCCTGATATTACACTGTCCATACAGAGCAAATCTATTGGTCAAAACGGATTGACCAAATTGGCATTCTAACATTTCTAGAAGAAAAAAAGAAGAAAGCACAGGCTGATGCCACATCAAGACCGCAAATATCTGAAGAGAATAAGGAAAACAACATTGACTCTACAAATTATTCCAAAAACATTGTGCTTACTACCAAATGCGACATCAGTACTCAAACATCTGACATAATTACACTAGAAAACTCAGATAATAAAATCAGAAAAAAGCAAAAGGACGTTAAAATATACTCCCTCAAGAAACTATTTAAAGAAGAACCCTCACATAACATCAAACAGTTTCCAATCTTTTCAGTTCCAAACAAAACAAACTCGCAAAATACTAGGATTGTTAAGCAAGAACAAAGTAATTCTATTAAACCCTCGCCTGACGAAGACGGTGGAGAGAAGTTTCCTGAAATAAAAAGTACTCAAGGAAAAAAGGAGAAATATAAAAGAAGGAAGCCGTTAAGAAGAATAAACAAAAAGAAATCTCGTAAGCTGAAGTTTAAAAACATAAGTACTCCTCAAAAAGTTCAAGAGGGTCAGGATGACATCATAACTCCAAAAATCTCTATTCCGGAGGCAACAAGTGTCACTGAAAATATTCAATCAGTAAAGGCATTGAATCATAGAGCAAACGATTTTATACCCGCCTTATGTACTGAAAGAATTAATCAAACTAATAAGAGACTCGGAGACAAACATATTAATGTGGCTCCCAGCGGACAAAACATCTCATCTAAGTATCTGCTCTTTGAAGAGCTCTTTCCCACTGATAATATTCCTTTAAATCGAGGAAGGATAATTAACCTCTTACAGCAAATATCTCCTTTACATTCGTTAACAAGTAAAGAAATAGACCTTGTGAATTTTCCTATGAGAGAACTGTAAAATAGTGGAGGTTTCATTCTGGTCTTCAGTACTTCCTGGGATCATTCTAAACGAAAAAGAAATACTGCACAAATGTGGTTACGATGTTATCGAAAGAGTCCAAGCAAAGAAAAGACACTCTAATAAAATGACCACTGGTCTCTTTGACACAAATATGGATATGCCAAACGGAAATTGGTATGAAAAGAAACTCACCCCAGATGATTTACGATCAACACACACATGGAATAACACGTTGAAAATCCACGTGAACAAAGGTGAAAGAAAAGTTTGGAACCATGACCCAGAACTAACAACGGACAAGAAATCAATAAAGTCCTGGGCATGGGTTTCGGAGATTTTAAACAGCAACAAAACATCTGGCAAGACACAGCATGCTGTTTAACAATGGTTTATCGATCACCTCATGGAACATGGCCGGAAAAACTATAAGTAAAATGAATGAAGCTATAAAAAATCAGCCTGATATCCTGGCTCTGCAGGAAACCTGGACAACAAAATCTTTTGTTCAGAAGGGCTACTACGTTTATGACATTCCAGCTAAAGCTACAAATCGGGGCCATGCAAAGGGCGGACTAGCAATCTTGTTAAACGAGGATTACTTATGGAACCAAGAAGTTGTCCAATCTAACTCTGAGAACTTCCAATGCATTCAAGTTTCGCTGAAAACAAATAATCTTGATCCTAAAAAGACTTTTCTAATGTTTAATATATACGCTCCTCCAGGTGCCAATCAAGATTCCACTTTTGTAGACATTATGGAAGCTATCACTAAGATAATTGAAGATAGAGCAAATACGTCATACTTAATAATGGGGGATCTGAATGGTAGAATTTCAAACGCTGAGATCAGAAAATGGGCAAAACCATATGAGGAAGAAAAACTAGAATTTCCTATACCAAAATTTCCTAAGGGTAAAACGTCTGATAAGAGAGGAAAATTGTTGTTAACGTATCTGCCAAACTTAAATGGGACAATCCTGAACGGCAACGTGGAAGGAGACATCCCGGCCTCTTGCACAAGACGAGGAAACGGGTCCCAATCAATAATGGATTGGAATTAGTGGAGACAGTATTGCATATGAGTATCAATTTCTCGGATGAAAGTGATCACGCTCTCTGCACTTAAAAACCGATTGGTGGGCTCATTCTTCCTCGACGAATTATTATATCATGTTCAGTAATAGCACTATTGCTGTTAACAAGAAACAGCGACGGATATTCTGGAACTCTACGACCCTGAATAACATCAATGCAATGATTACATCTTCTCAACTCTTAACTCATACTTATTTTTCTAACCAGATTACAAATTTTGAATATATCATCAATGAACTTAAGAATGCTCTTACAGATATGTTAAAACAAAAAACTACCAGAACTAATAAGAAGCCAAAAACAGTATAATCAGGAAAACGCTCAATAAACTGATTCGAGCACAATATCTGAAATGTTCTCCCTCAAATCAGCTAGATATCAACAAATTAAAAAATCAATTGAGAAGAGAGAAATATAGTCATAAAACATAAATGCAAGATAATAATTGGGTAGATATCCAAACTGCTGCAAAAAACCATAATCAACGAAAGTACTGGTCTCTAATTGCAAAAATAACAGGAACTAAAAAGAAACTACACGCTATACCAGTATCACCTCAAGAATGGGAAAATTACCTGACAGAGTTATATAAGGAAAATTTAACTCAATCTGACAGAAACGATATAAATATTAATACAGAAACGCCCTCTTCACTGATAGCAGATACCACAGCAATCTCCATTGAACTGCATATCAGAAACGCAAGAGGCACTGCAGCGTCAGGCCCAGATCAAATTCCAATTAAGGTCTTACAAGCAAATCCAAAGGAGTGGAGCCAGATGTTACTACCCCTTTTTAACTTTATTTTCAAATCTGGAAGAATACCCAAGTCGTGGCAGGGGAGTATTATAATTCCTATTTACAAAAAGGGTAGTAAAACTGCTGCCTGTAACTATCGTCAAATAGCTCTGATGGACGCCACAGGAAAAATATTTGCTGCGGAGGTACTAGATAGACTGAAAGACTGGGCGTTTTCGCAAAGATTAATACCTATGCACCAAGCAGGTTTTCGACCGAATCATTCTGTAACGGATAACATCTCCATACTCCAGACCATCTTAGACAAATATACTGTAGGAAAATCACAGCAAGTGTATGCTGCATTCATTGACTATTCTACGGCTTTTGATCGCGTAGATAGACCTACACTTTGGAGAAAGCTAAGGAGTATGGGAATCCCTGAATATCTGCTGCAGGTTATAATTAATCTTCACACCAATACTTGGTCCCAGGTGCAAATGGGTAGCGAAAAAGGCTTATCTAAGCAAATCAATACGGCCAACGGTCTTAAACAAGGATGCCTCTTAGCGCCGATGTTATTTTCACTTTATCTCAGCGATCTACCGAGCCATTTACAACAAAGTTCAAGTTTACCTCCTAAGATTGCTTCACAAAGTGTGCATGCTCTGTTATACGCAGACGACATAGTAATGTTGGATCTAACACCCTTCGGTTTACAAAAGCTCCTAGATATCTTAAATGAGTATTCTAAATCTAACTTCTTAATCCCAAACTTAACAAAAACTAAAGTGGTAGCTTTTTCATGTAAGAAACAAAGTGTAAAATACAGCTGGAAGCTTGATGGGGTAAAAATTGAAGAAGTAGATGAATATACTTACCTTGGCAGGATTTTTACAAAGAACTTACATAACTCAAAACAGATAAACAACTTACAAAGAAAATCAGAAATACATGCCGGGGCACTCTCTAAACTATACTCTGCCACAGGAAATAGACACTTTTCTACTTTGATGAAAGTGTATAGAGTAAAAATTCCACCGGTTCTATCTTATGCTACTGAACATATTCCAATGAAACAATGGTCTTACATGGATCTAAACGAAGGAAAGATTTTGAAAAAAATCCTCAAGGTTTCCAAATCCATACCAGTTCAAGCACTTAGGCTCGAATTTTCTTTAACAAGCACCTACGCTACAGCCGTTGCCAACGTCATAAGATGGGCTTATTATATTCTGCATGCCAAGGAAGGGACATTGCGCTCTTTGTTAAAGATCGAGACCTTTGAAACAAAAGCTACAAATTATATTTTTTATAGGAATATGATAGCAGCATTTAAAATTGCTAATCTCAGTAAAGATATCTTGCTCACCTGGTCCACCTCTCAGCTGAAGCTCTTTCTAAAATGTTTCACTCCAAGATTGAGCTTCGACCTTGATTGTGCTCATTGTAATAAGCTAACTTCATACAAACTCTACGTTGAAACATTGGAATATAAGGTCGTTCAGCCATATGTTGGGTTCTTCCTCACCCATGGTGTAAGAAGGGCAATAACAATGTTGCGCCTAGGCATCCTACCACTGCAATCTTTTACTACAAGATGGTCAGCGGATGAATCTCCGAAATGTAACCTCTGTCATGGAGGAGATCAGGACATTGAGCATATGTTATTTGTCTGTCCTCATCCACATATAGTTGCAGCACGGTCTAGATTTCTTGATCCTATATATACTAAATGTTGAATTGTAAAAGTCAAAAATCTGCTACTTGTATGTAAACAACCACCCAATGAATGGGTATGTTACAATCTTTTTAGATTCCTAAAATCATTTTTAATATTATATTAATAATTGTGATTTCATTCTTGTAATTGTGTTATATTTGTGGTCCTCAGTTGAGTACCAAAACAAATAACAAGCATTGGAAATGCAATAGGTCTCGCAGCATTAGAGTTAGTGCTTTTAGAATTGTTTATGGGTATTTTTTGTAAATCTTTAGCATTTTTGTTTCCTGTAGCCAATGCTAAAGAATTACAAATAAAAAAAGCCATAAACAATTCTAAAAGCTCTAACTCAAATGCTCCGAGACCTATTGCACTGTGTGAGGGTGGGTGAGTGAGTGAGGGTGAGTGAGGGTGAGTGAGGGTGAGTGAGGGTGAGTGAGGGTGGGTGAGGGTGGGTGAGGGTGGGTGAGGGGTTGAGGGTGAGTGAGAGTGAGGGTGAGTGAGGGTGAGGGTGAGTGAGGTGTTGAGGGTGAGGGTGAGTGAGGGTGAGTGAGGTGTTGAGGGTGAGTGAGGGTGAGGGGTTTTGGGTGAGTGAGGGTGAGGGGGAGTAGTTGAGGCTGAGTGAGGGTGAGTGAGAGTGAGGGTGAGTGAGGGGTTGAGGGTGAGGGGTTGAGGGTGAGTGAGAGTGAGGGTGAGTGAGGGTGAGTGAGGGTGAGGGTGAGGTGTTGAGGGTGAGTGAGGTGGTGAGGGTGAGGTGTTGAGGGTGAGGGGTTTTGGGTGAGTGAGAGTAGTTGAGGCTGAGTGAGGGTGAGAGTGAGGGTGAGTGAGGGGTTGAGGGTGAGGGGTTGAGGGTGAGGGGTTGAGGGTGAGGGAGGGTGAGTGAGGTTGAGGGTGAGGGAGGGTGAGGGTGAGTGAGGGTGAGGGTGAGGGAGGGTGAGGGAGGGTGAGTGAGGGTGAGGGTGAGTGAGGGTGAGGGTGAGTGAGGTGTTGAGGGTGGGTGAGGGTGAGTAGTTGAGGCTGAGTGAGGGTGAGTGAGGGTGAGTGAGAGTGAGGGTGAGTGAGGGGTTGAGGGTGAGGGGTTGAGGGTGATGTATGTTTGCCACCAAACTCCCCAGGCCACTAACGCTTGGACGTCCCATGCAGCTTAAATGGTGCGAAGTGAGTTTACAAGCGCACGAGGCCAAGGTATTATGGGGCTTATTTAGAAGCCCCTTGCGCTGCCGGTGGGTCTCTTGTAATGTGTGGAAAGGTGACGAACCGGCGGCGCAAGAGGCTTGCACATAAGCCCCTCATGTATGTAATACATTCATCCCAGAATGCGTGTGCTCAAACACCGGCAGAGCAAAAGCAGCGCATTCCTTCTAATAGGGTGCATTGTTCCTGTTTGTTCCTGGTGTGCCTGATTAAAGGTGTGCCGTGGCGCAAAGTGGAACAGTGAACCCATTATGTAATACAGGCCAAGGTCGTTACACATCGGTAACTGGAAATGTGCAGTTTGTAGAGTAAACAAAAGTCTAGCTGCAATGGACAGCGTGAGAGCCAGAAATGAAGTTAGAAGCCCCTATGTCATGAACATAATATTCATTCTTCTTCTGTACATGCAATGTTTTCACAGGCAGACCAAATATATTAGCTATTTATGAGCAGCTCTGGGAACACATTGCAACATAGATTTTTTTGGAGCAACTCCAAATTCATTGTGGTAAAAACACGCTACTGCAACATTTTGCAGCAACATTGTTCAAGTTTTGTTTGTTGTGTCATATGGCAGTGTCAGAACTTCCTTATATATGCAACGTGTCAGTGAGGTATTTTTTTAAATCTTATTTAAATCTTATTAGCTTATTACATTTTTTAGTTGTGTTAAATGTTATTTTTCTTTACCTGCAATGTCTGCACCCAGCATTTCCTAACCACCTTTGATGTAAACTGGGAAGCCAGTACTTCCGGCCAGTACGTCAATAAAAACAATTCAAAAAACTGTACAATGGTTATTTGGGTACAGAGTGATACTGTGTGGGTGAGGTATATGTGGCACGACATGGTGATGATTTAGTCGTATAAAAGCAAATGAGAAAAATATGAATGAAGTTGGAGCCTTATGAGGTTGAATATCTTTTCAGCTTTTGATTTTTTTTTAAATAAATAAGTAACTCACGGAAAAGGTTTATGAGACATTCTTGGCACTGCAATATGACACAATAAAAACGGCAACAACGTTGTTGAAAGTGTAAAAACGGCAACAACGTTGTTGAAAGTGTTTGCGGTAGCATTTTCTTACTATGTGTTATTCCTGCTAAAAAAAAATGTATTCTAGTGTGCTGCCAGAAATATCAAAAAATAGCTAATACATTTAGACGGGTAGGGAGAGGCGGCAGGAAGGGGAGGGGGCGGAGCGGGTTAAATTAAACAAACGAGACGGAGGGAAGAGAGGGGAGGAGAAATGCGACACGGCGGGAAGGGGAGGGGGCGGAGCGGGTTAAATTAAAGAAACAAGACGGACGGAGGAGAGGGGAGGGGGGAGGAGAAATGCGACACGGCGGGAAGGGGAGGGGGCGGAGCGGGTAAAACAAGACGGACGGTCGGTGAGTGGGTCTAGGCATTTGTGTGCAGTTTCACCAGGGATGGTGTATTTAGAGTTGGGAGAGGGGGCTTTCAGACGTTCGAATCAGGCCTAGAGATACTCGCACGGGTCTCAAAGTAAGCTGAACCCCGTTGCAGCCCCTTTCCATGCCAATTAAAGTATTCCGGCGCTTCTATATTGTCTGTGTTTTATTGCATTGCTGTTTGCATGTTTAGTTGCCTGGTTTGTGGGTGCAGGGCAGGGCTATGGTCAAAGGCTTGTTTGAACAACACCGTTTTCATGGTAGTTACTTCCTGGATGTCAAGGGAAGATGTTTATTTTCCTCCCCTTGTCTGTTCATTGGCATATGGCCGTTTGTGGGATTGTGGTTTCTAGGAAGTAAGGAAGTGTACTTTGCCTTCTCACTATTGTAATATCGTCTATTGTGAATCGCTGATAGCATACCCGATGACGCTGCTGCCTCCTGTTGGATTTGCTGGTGTACTGCACAAAGATGTCGGCTTTCGTTTCTGCGCAGAGATGAAATACTTCAATGCACGTACAAAGTCTTCTTGTACATTGTCAAATTAAATTAAAAAACTCCTACACCCTCAAAATTCCATCAAAAGTAACAGACAGAAAAACGCCACAACATATTGTTACAACAGCACAGTAATGGGACAACACTACAAAGATGTATTTGCCCTTACTTATAAGTTTTCTTCTAGAAGAAGCATTATTGGCCAACAAAACGTATTCAAGACATTCACCTCTTGCAATTATTTGGTAACGGCACACAATAGTTTACCATTAGTTTGGGGAAGAGAGTGAGGAGAGACAAATGTTCATGCACTTGTGTCAAACGCAAAACGATGGATTTCTAAATGGCTCGGTCATAATAATCTTTTTCCTAAGTCAAAATGCGCTGGTGCTGTTGATGCAGACTTTCCACCGCACGGCAATCTTAAAATCACATGAGAAATACCAGGACCTTTCACACCAACGACACAACGAATATTTGAGCAAACTTTGAAGAAAGAGATGATGCCGCTAGCACTGTCTGCCCACGCCTGAATAACCCTAGATTTTGAGAAAAGCGTAAGCGCATGTGACAAGCGCAGAACAGCCAAGGCCGCGGCCAACCTACATTAATATAGTTGAAAAGTAACCCTCCCTGGCAATTAATAATGCACAACTTCCAGCCAGCAAATGCGTTGATCCTGATGCCGCAATCTAATTCGTAACTACAGTCCAAAGGGGCTGGTCATCGAGATGAAAAGTGACAGAAGGTGGAGTAGCTTACAGGCAACATGGTGAGTGTCGGGAAGAGAAGGAAGCAGAAATCACTGCCTGCTGCTCAGGGAAGAATCCATGTTGGCCGGAGCAGGGGGCGGAGCAGGGAGAGCGGGCTTTGTAATGTAATTGACACGGCCGGCCGGTCGTGAAACTGAAAGCATGGCCGGCCGGCCGTGAAAGCCTTTGATGCGGCAGGGGGAAATGCGAGACGGCGGGGAGGGGGCGGAGCGGGTAAACATAGACGGACGTGCACGCGCTTTTAAGCTCAATGCGCATGCGCATTGAGCTTAAAAGTCACGGGCACTGCAAGGAATCGCCACGATTCCTTGCAGTGTGGATAAAGAGTAGATAAGTCCCAATACTCTCGCCTTGCTCGATGCGCATGCGCATCGACAGGCGAGACCTAAAAACGTATTTGATTTGATTTGAAGTCTTGGTGAGGTGCCTTCATTGGCGAGGTCATCCATTCTAGTCCCATTCTGAGAAACAGTAATTAAGGATTAATAAAATAAAATCTCACTCCTTATGGGAGACTGACACCCACTTTCAGTTCACAGAGACAGGTTGTGTGTCTGCAATCAGGTACAACATACCTGCAAGGTTGTACAACATTGAGAGAGTACACTAATGTGCCTATAATGTGCTCAGGATGAGCGGGGGAAGTAGCTGGAAACTGTGGCAAACAGGGAAATGCTTACTCACAGAGACGACTGGAGAACTCTAACCAATCAATAGGTCACTACCCTTCTGGGTCACAGTAGATGGAGGCAGCACAAACAGAATATGTTGCAATCAGTTCCCTGCCTGGCAATGAGTCAAGAAGTTGCACTGGTTCTTATAAGTTTACACCTGAGCCCCCCCTCTGTCAGCTCCATATTTTTAGTGACCTCTTTTTACTCCATCTCTACCCTTAATTTCTGCCTCTTAATTGCTGTTCCTCCTCACACAAAGGCTTTCTTACTTTATCCTTGTTGACATGTTATTCAGTCCTGCAGGTTCTCCTTCTTTAGGTGCCAATTTTTTCAAGGGCGAAATAAAGTTTCCAGGTTCTCATTATATTCAAAGCTGTAAGCCTGACACAGACCTATAAGTGACCATTGCATGTTGCTCCGAACATTGCATGTTCTGCCTGTTTTAGGCCTTGCTGGGGTCCCTTTGCTCTGGTGGAAGGGGAAGGTGCACCTTCTGAAAGAGTTACCTTTCTAGGTGCCCCATTGAGGAAACAGGACAAAAACACAATATAAAATATAGCCAAGGAGCACTAAGCAAGATCATTCTCACTGTAACGAATAGCCAAGATACAAGATCAACTACACAGTTAGGCTAACATGAAACCACTTATCTCAAATTTGAACCATTTGAATCAAGGTGAGGCCACTGTAAAGGATGGCTGCCAAAATGAACCCTGAATAACAGGGGCCAGATGAAGATAAGGAAAATACACACAAATTACCATCAAATATCTCAGAGTCAATAAGAATGCATTTACTCAAAAAGCGGAAAACCCCCAAAACAATGCATGCCATTCTCTCTTAAGAAGGGCAGACTGAAAAGTCAATGGAGATTCCTAGAACTCCACCAAATATATCTTGCACCCATGAAGCGGGACAACCAGTATCACCCCTAACCTTTTCCTTCGGTGAGGTAACATGGGTGCCAGAATGCAGGCTCATCATAAGGCATCTCCGCCCATCTTTTAAAAAACTTGAGTGTGTTTTCATAGTATGAACGATCAAGTGCACATAAGGCCAACCAGGATGAGAGAGGCAAATACATGCATCTCTCCAGTCAGCTACTGGACACCAAAACGAACTTAATTAAGATGCCTTCTCCCAAACACCAAGCTGCTTGCTGAAGCAGCTCACTTCCAGCCCCTTTCTGAACACCTGGACCTCGCCCCTTGACACCGGCAACAGGAGCAACAGACCACCGGGGGCAGTAACTTGACGACCGGCAGGGCTGCGAGCCATAGCAGGGACTCCGAGGACCAGGAGTCCCTGCGCGCCCCTTGGATCAGCTGGGCTGCTCTCCCTGCCGGCCCCGCCCGCCCGCTCCTGGAATTAAAAGTTTGCTGCACCTGGGAGCGTGTGCATTCTTCCAAACACCGCGCTGCTTGCTGAAGCAGCTCACTTCCAGCCTCTTTCTGAACACCTGGACCTCGCCGGACCCGCTACGCGGATCCCGCTTCGCCCCTTGACACCGGCAACAGGAGCAACAGACCACCGGGGGCAGTAACTTGACGACCGGCAGGGCTGCGAGCCATAGCAGGGACTCCGAGGACCAGGAGTCCCTGCGCGCCCCTTGGATCAGCTGGGCTGCTCTCCCTGCCGGCCCGCCCGCCCACTCCTGGAATTAAAAGTTTGCTGCACCTGGGAGCGTGTGCATTCTTCCAAACACCGCGCTGCTTGCTGAAGCAGCTCACTTCCAGCCCCTTTCTGAACACCTGGACCTCGCCGGACCCGCTACGCGGATCCCGCTTCGCCCCTTGACACCGGCAACAGGAGCAACAGACCACCGGGGGCAGTAACTTGACGACCGGCAGGGCTGCGAGCCATAGCAGGGACTCCGAGGACCAGGAGTCCCTGCGCGCCCCTTGAATCAGCTGGGCTGCTCTCCCTGCCGGCCCTGCCCACCCGCTAGTCGCTCTTGTA
Organism: Lissotriton vulgaris; assembly: GCF_964263255.1. Classification (NCBI taxonomy): domain Eukaryota; kingdom Metazoa; phylum Chordata; class Amphibia; order Caudata; family Salamandridae; genus Lissotriton; species Lissotriton vulgaris. Next base: position 471,579,171 of record NC_141697.1, read on the forward strand.
GGTATTTAAAGGTGGCACTGATCCCGCTGCGCTGGAGCGCGCGGGAGAGCGCCGGGAGAAGCCCGGGACAAGGGCGGGACCATCTAAGGCCATCATAGGCCAGAAGAGGCCGGGACGGACCACCCCCCCTGGCCGTGCAACTAAACGAGGTAAAAGAACCTGTGTTAATAAATTCCCAGTCCCTGTAGGTGCCTGCTGCTATTTACGCCATGTCTTCTAAGGGGGGCAGGAAAATTCCTACTTTGACAAGGGACATGGCTAAGGGGACGATGGTCCACTACTTAATCAAGACAACACCACCTACTGTCCAACAACCTGTAAGAATAGAACGAGAACGATTGTCTATTGACTGTTCCAATACTGTTTTTACTCCCCCACAGTCAGCCGCCGTATCACCAAATCTATCATTTCTGGAGGAACTTAATAGTCTATGCAAATCCAAGTATGCTGCTGTTAAGTCTACATCGGAGCATATTAATGCATCCTTTTGTCCTACAGTCATCACAAGCCCCCAGTCCAGTACATTATCTCCACCCTATGGAAATCTCCTAGGTACTTCCCTCTGCCCACCTGATACAGGTAACATGAACCCCATGATGTCTCTCCAGGACCCCTCTGGTAAAAGAAAACGACCAGTGGATAAACACACAGGCACCCAAGTAAAGCAGAAAAAACTGTCTGCACCCCCAACTTCACCAACCCTCTTGGCCCAGCTACAAACTATGATTAACTCTGTGATACACCCTTTAATAGAAAGAATGAACAATCTTGGGGATAGGATCGTGGCAATAGAGGAAATGACCAAGACAAACTTGCTACTCCTAAAAAGTATGGCAGGCCCCAATCATTTACATCCATCACGCGACACCGTAACCCCTTTATCAACTCCCCAAAGTAATATTCATCACCATCAACTTCGACAGGCAGTCCCAGGTATGCTAACTCCACCCATCGAGAAAGTTCCCGCCAAACTAATAACAACACATAGTTGTTCCCTTGAAACGGGGCCGAAAAAAATAACCATTCCACCCAAAGGGCCACTTCCCAACACAGGGAACATGCCACGAAAATCAAACCACATCCATTTACCACCGGAGGCTGCCCCGTTTGTGTGTGTCCTTTCTGGTGTGCCTGAGCTCACAAATGGAAAAACTGAAAGTCAACAGGAGCTAAAAAATAAGGCACTGTTTTGGTTAACAAAGAATAGACCCCTGCCCCCTGACATCGACGGTAGAATACATTGTGTTAGAAGGGTGGGATGGCTAGGTCCGCTTCGAAAAGAAAGATCTGGCGATCTGGTGCTGATAAGGTTTAAAAATAGCAATGTTGTCCCATACCTACAGACTTGGAAACCACAGATAGGAGATGGATCTATACACACCTGGGGACTATCTGATTTTTATCCCAGAGAATCACTTCACTGCCATACCAGATTAATGAAGAGAGTAACTTTTGGGTGGGCTAAAACGGCTCCGGGGTGAGGGGTATTCACATCTAGACTGACTTGATATACTATCGATTTGGTACCGGACTTCCTTTAAAGATTTTATCCTAAAATGTTATTTACTGTGATATGAATTGAAATGTAACAGTGTATATATTTTGCAATGTGCTTTTATGATTTTATACCTAAAATCGAATAAAGCTATTGATTCATTCATTCAAGATGCCTTACAGAAGGAAAGCTAGTCCACTGAACTCTTCCTGGACCGGTCTGTTAGGCTGAAACAGCAGAAATGTTAATAGTTTCATAAAATGTCATTTGTTTCAGAAGGGAAGATGCACAACCTTTTGTTTGCTGACAAAATGTCATGTTCCTTTGAGGACCGTCAATGTCTGTCACCTTCTTCTATGAAGTCCACCTGGAAGAGGGCTCTCTCAACTCAATATTGGAGACTGAAGCCCCTCCTTGCCAGGATATTTGGAAAAGAGCAGAAAAGGACATAGCATAGTGGTAAATGAATACAGTATACAAAATAGTTTTCCGCACTAGCACTTTCTTGAGAATTGCCACCCGAGCCCGCAAAATGATGGACAATCCTTGACTTTCCTTTTTTTTAGTAATTTGCCTGGTGTCTATTATAATTTAGCAAGTTTTAACACCTTCAGCGCGGCGCGAATTCTCGCGCTGTGCTGAAGGTTCTAATGAGCCAACGGGCTCATGTCGGAACGGTTCCGTCATGAGCAAAGGCCAATCGACGCTCATGACGGAACCGTTCCGTCATGAGCATCGAAGGGGTTAATAGGGACTTTTATAATACCATTGTAAATTGTGGATGTGCTTTTATGAATTCTTGGAATTCGAAAAAAAAATGTATGAAATGAAATACAGTATAAGACTGAAGTGTAAAGTGGAATTATATCTGATAGCAAGCTTTACTTAACAGAAAGTATCTACTGTAAACACTGGGTGTCCACAAGTACCACATCGAGATATGAGGCAGTCCCAGAGAAACCAAGGGAAAAAAGAACAATACGATGAATAAAAGGATAGTCGTGTCATAGCTACAGCCCGATAGGGTTGATGAAAATGGAACCGATGTGTGAGGCTGCCAAGGCAAGTGAGGGGATGGGGCCAACTCTTTGGAGAGCGACATGGTGAATTTGTGGTCCTCGTACTTCAAATGGGTTAAGCGCACTTTCTAATGCCTTCTATAAAGCCGAAGTAGTATACCAATGTCACTGCCGTATTGGTGTACAGCAAAAACTAATTCACGTTCCACGTTGGCCAGCTATATATTCAAATGCATGCATGTTTTGCATGCTATAGAGCACAGCCAATCCAGCTCTACAGATTAGAAACGATTAACAAGGAAAGTTAACATCCGTCACCTTTCCATTTCTCAAAAACAAAATTGGCCATGAGAGAGCGCAATTTGAATGTAAAGTATATCGTAGCCATATCTAGACGTATATGTTATAAACGTAGGAATGAAACGCATACCGTAATGTAAAGTGGACGATTATAGCATAAAGGCCAACTAACGTGATAACATGGTATAGGAAATGTAAATGTATTTACGTGTTAAAATGCATTAGATTTAGAAGGCCCGTATACATAATGGGTAAATATAGAAATGCTTACGAAATGTAAAACGTGCACAGTAGAATTCGTGTACGTGTGTAACTTTAAATGGAGAAACGTGGATAAATGTATAAAGAACTTACATGACGATGTAACCAAGGAGAATGCATAAGTTATACTCTACGCAGTCGTATTCTATGTATTATATATTCGATGTAAAATGTATTCAAGTATAACTAAGACTTTTGCTAAAGTACGAGTATATAAATGTATGCCAAAGGTTATACTGTGTAAAGGGTTTCTGTAGGAATGTTGGAAGAGCTTAGGTCATTTGTGATTGTAACCTAACTGAACAAGAGTTCGAAGGAGCATAGTCAAATGTATGTAATTTAGAGGGCTTGTAAAAGTCGTAAATAGCTTGATGTGGACGTGGGAGCCAAGAAGTCTAGCACTTGTTAGATTTAAGGTGACAATGCCGGACGGAGCTTATTGCTCGAACGTGAGGAGAGACACTTTTGAGGTGAACTATGTTTTGACAAGACCATTCACAGGATCTAGAAGGTTAAAGAGTTGCAGGTATAAGTTAAAGCCTTGTCTAAGTTCATATGACATTTGATCTGAAAGAGTCAGTAAAAGTCGCCAACGAGATGATGAAGATGACATCCCAGGAGAAGGGTCAACTTAACGAACGACGCAAGGAATGGACCAATGGAAGAAGCAGGAAGTTGACATCATCGGGGAAAGTCCGTGGTGGGCGTCAAGGGGCGTTCCACCCACACTGTGGTTGTGTATTTTAGGGACAGCACCCCGGGGAGGAGGTAGCAATGAGCAATTGACAATCAGGAGAGGGCAATCAGAGAAGGGCGAATTGCTCAGAGCGAGGACAAGGGTAGATGCCTTGAGCAGATGCGCTGAGAGATCAGAGCGCAAGGGAGCAGTAGGCCGAGGACCCTTAGTGAGAGCGGATGGGTAGGCAGATAGGGTACTGATTCTGAAACTTAAGATTTCCTTTAGAGGCTAAGAGAGTTTGAATTTCTTTGGAAGTCAAACTGCTGACACCTTTTTTTAGGGAAGAAACTTGCGAAGTAGGGATGTCACGTAGCATAGAGTAGGGACAGTTTTAACTTGATTATTTTATCTTACTGCAGATGACGCAGAAGGAACCACTTCACATCGAAGCTCCAATTGCTGATATTGTAACTGATTTTGTATTTTGTATACTTTGAGATTTTATCCTGAGTGGATTGTATTGCATTCAAACTAACTTTATATAAAACTCTTAAAATTTTATCAGTTGTAAGTGGTTCTTCAGAGTGGCGTCAGTTAATGGGGTTTGTCTAACCTATGCGGGGGTTGCCTTTTACTCAATGACAGATAAAAATCGGTCCGAAAGTGACGAATGAGATAAATTATTAAATTAATCATAATCAGAAATTGATATCAAAATCTCATTCCCCGCAGTTGGTAGCAGAGGATGGTTATCTTCTTGAGGAAGACGACCTAGGCCAGGTTAGTTTACCCCAAGGTCCCTAGTCATCGTCGAACAGAAGAAGAATCGCAGCCGAAGACGGTGCTGATGGTGCGTCGAGAGAAAAGCAGCAGAGTCGGTCGAGAGTGAGTATAAGGGTCATGCGTTGTAAGATTGCGGTGTTTTATGTTGTTCCTGTGTTGTAATGTCAAGCGGAGTTGAATGCCTGTAGTGTGATTGGGGGAAGGTTGTGAGCGCGCGCAACCGGATGAAATCTTATGTCCAGAGGACTTAAGTGGTTCGGGTGTATCGAACACCCAGAGTAATTTGTCTACCATTGAAAGGGGGTCATGAGGTACCATTGATTTCCCGACAGACCGATGATAGGGGGAGCGTGTGTGTGAGTGAATGAGTAGCGGACGCTGGTCGTACGTTTACTGTGTGTAAGTAACCTATCAGTTGAGGCAAGTGTCCGACCGTAGGAGGAAAGACGCTGTGCCAGTTGAGGTAGCAATTACAGTTAGACTGTGGCCGTACAGTCAGAGAAAAGTGATCGCTTGGACGGAAGTAGTCATTTTTCAATGTATGAATGAAAACGCATGTGAGATCGTGAGACGAGTTGAGAAACGAGGGAAGCTGCTGAAGAAGAGAGAAGTGACGTCAGCGTAGAGCCGCGCTGAGATTGGTCGGTCAGCGTAGAACCGTGCTGGGATAGGCGGTTAAGCGAGAGTCGCACGGGGATTGGTGGTAGTCATCAAGAGATAAATAAGGAAGAGAATTAGCAAGGAGTATCGTACGTTATCAAAATGAAGTGTTTCAAGGGTTTAGGGAAAATCTTTAAAAGAAAAAGGAGAAATTTATATGTCGGAGAAGAAGCTCCACCAGAAGGCACACCAGCATATCATATGGCAGTCAATGTAGGCTTACATTCGATATTATGGATCTCCGAGTGGCATAGGCTAACTGAAGGGCAAAGAGAACTGGCGTTTCCAAGATTCGGAACGTTTAAATTAGATGTGTTGAACCAACTGAAGGCGACGATGCTTTCAATGAGACCTCTACCGAGGCCAACACAATTTGAAGCTCTTGGTGTGTGGTTTAGAACAGCACACGAAAGGGGCGTAAAGAGGCGCCAAGAAAGAGTGAGAAGATCGGTGAAGGCAGTGCAGGATGCTAAATGGGACGATGAAGCTAAGAAATGGAGGGTGCAGAAGATAGAAGCAGATAAACTGTACCCGATGTTGGAAGTTACGGGAGAAAGGAAACCTATAGAACAGGAAGATGAGGAAAGCGAGTCGGAGGAGGATCTAATAGAAAGGTTGTTAACAGATAGACCACCTCCATACAGCGGTGAACTTGCGAGTCCCATATTACCGCAAACAGACGGAGCTAGGTGGGGGGAATATAAGTCGATCCCGGTAACGGAGTGGGACGCTAACAAGACTGAGGAAATACCCCAAACTAGTTCTGAACAGAGAGTAGTGGGAAGATTTGTGGTCCAGAAGGTTCCAGAGACGCAATGCGCAAGGTCGTACCAAATGCCAGACGCTTTGCAGGTTCCGGTTACCATAGGCCCTATTGTGTCAATCTATAACCCAGAAGGGGTCCAGCAGGATGAACAGGCACGATGGGACAGTGAAGGAGCAGAAGTGGAGAATAGGAATGCCACAATGAATCCCCACAGGCAAATACGAGCACCAATCAGTCGGAGTACCCCATTAGATTCAGCAACGGGTCTCAGGGTAGAACAGGGAGATCGAAGAGGGCCAATGGATTTGAGGGGTCCTAAACCAAAGACTTTTAAAGATTTAAGAGAATATTTGAAGGATTGGGACACTGCCGAAGAGGCTCGGAATAGAAGTTTAGAAACGGGATCCGAGTGGAGAGAGCAGGATAACAGGATTCTCTCTCATTGTGGAGCTGGCGAAAGCAGCCCCGAGTGGGAGAGAGGGAGTCAAGAAAGCAGAAGAGATACTTGTCCTACCAATAGCGGCAATAGGCCAATGTGCGAAGACAGAAGTGCAGGGTGTGGCGAAGTGCCTCGCGTCACCTTCAGTGAAGGGGAACGTAGGACACAGGAGTACCGGAATACCTTTAGGTGCACACACCATGCCCCAGGTGAGGATGTGAGACACTGGAATCACGGAAACATGGAGAGTCGCGAAGCGTCTCGACATGCATCCGGCGATAGTGGACGGAGTCAGGAGAATATAGGGAGCCGCGAAACGTCTCGCCATTCATCCGGTGATCGCGAAAGAGATCACGGGAACATGGAGGGCCGTGAAGGATCTTATCGTTTATTAAGCGACACCAGACAACAAGCGAGTTACAGTGGGTTAGAACAGAACGGTGGATCCTATCTCACATCTGGAGAAACCGAGCCGAAAAATCGGAACGTAGGGTTGGGGGACGGAGCATTATTCCACCATACCCCACGTGGAGATGGAAAGGCTTGGGATCTAGAGGGGTGGGAACGAAGAGAAGGAAGGAAGACTCCTCATAACTCACCTGTGCTCAGGCGTAGGGCGCATAGTGGAGGTGAGAGGGATATGAGAGAAGAACATAGAACTGAAATGCTGAAAGCTGAAATAAAAGCAAAACGACTTGACGTGATGAGTTTGAAGTCAGACTTGGATGAAATAATTGATGGCACAGTGGCACTAGAGAGATTAGACTTGTATACACCAGATGAAATACTGTTCCTATCCAAGGATATTACTCGAAGAGCGAGGTCAGCTCATGAGAACTTATCGAATTTGGCAAACAGGTACATGGTAGACCTGTCGCGAACTAAGGCTTTACAGAGTAACCATAGGCTAACTTGCACAGATCGGGATCTAGATGAGCGTAGAACGATCGCGCTGAAGGTACACATAAGGGAATTGATCGTAAGTATCAGAATATGGAGAGATCTGGATAGATGGGAGGAAAGGTGGTCCAAGAAGGGCTCCGTTAGACGGAGTGTGCTTGGGAAGTCCCAGGACGCAGACTTGATGCGAATGGAAGCCTTCCCTTTGCGAGAAATCGCGAATGGAAGCTACGTTCACGTGCCCTGGAGTAGGGGGGATTTGGCGGCATTTACCAATTCCTTCCCAAAGCTTAGGGATAATCCCGTTGAGTGGTACAAACAGGTAGAAAGATTCGTGAAGATCTCGAAGGTACTGTGGATCGATTTGAACACACTGTTCGATATCGTAGTACCCGGAGACTTGTGGACGGCGTGCAAGCTTAGTGTTGAATGGCCTACTTGCGAGCCACCGAGAGATACTCGGACAAATGGTCCATCAGTTAGAGTCATGGAAAAATACGAGAGGGTAATAACATGGCTAAAAGAGAAAGTGCCAGTGCAAGACATAGACTGGGTAAAGATAGATCGAACTACTCAGGAGCCGAAGGAGACAGTTCATGAGTTCTATGAGCGATTGCTGAAAGCATTCAAACAGTACAGCGGGTTAGATGTGATGGATCCCAAGGACATAGGACAGTTTGTTTCAAAGTTTGTCCTCGGATTGAGACCAGAAATATGCCTAATGATCCAACAGCATCTGATCTGTTGGCAGAACAAACCTTTAGATGAGATTCTGAGGTATGCAAGGTACTGTAGTGACGAGATAGATTCTAAGGCGAAGAAGCTTAAAGAAAAGTTAATGCTAGTGCAAATGCAAGCTGCTGGAAAGGATAAACCGCGGCAGCAGGGAACAGGAATGCAGGCAAAGAAACAGAATAATCAGAGCAGAGATGAGGAAGAAAGACCGAGACCGAGAATGGATATCGCGACACTGAAAAAGACGACGAGATGCCATCAGTGTAACGAGGTGGGACACTGGCGACGCGAGTGTCCTTACAATGTTGAGTCAGGGGAATTAGAGCAGGAGGAGGAAGAGGTTCAGAACAACGTGGTTAAGGGAGCCACAGTCCCGAAGGGCAAGTTTGTCAAAGGGGGGACTCAGACTCCTCGAGCCCCGTTTCCTCAACCACCTCGCATCTCAAACGGAGGGAAAACCTACAGACAGATGCCATTGTTTGTAGGAGGAGAGGAATGCTATTACGTTGATCCACTTACAGGGCAGCGGGCGAATAGGGAGGAAGATTGTACTCTAGGAGCCGCCTTGGAAGTAGATCAGAGAGGACCATACGTAGAGGCTGAAATAGCGGGATGTCCTACAACCTTTTTGGTGGATACGGGGGCCACTCGATCCACGTTGAGATCTGCGGTAGTCCCAGGTCTGCCAATATCAGGAGAAATGGTTCAGGTGGTAGGAGTCGCGAACAAAAGGATGACAAATCCCTTGACCGAACCAGTGTCAGTAAGGATAGGGAATTACAGTGACGAACATCAGTTTGTGATCTGCGAATCTAGTCCTGTGTGCTTGCTAGGGAGAGATTTGCTGTGCAAACTGAACTGCACGATACATTGCACACCAGAAGGAGTAGAAGTGCAGACCAATGACGAGGATGCTGATTTTAAAGTCGTAAACTCAAAAGAATGTGTGGAACTTTATCCTACCTTAACAGTGGAGGAGCTTCCGCAAGACTTGAGAGAGAAAGTCTCAGCTGAGGTATGGGATTTTACTGGGGAAGAGATAGGATTGATCAAGGGAGTGGAACCGGTCAAAATCTTGGTAAGACCCCATGCTGAGTATCCAAGAACACCACAGTATAAGCTAACGCCAGAGACGATTGCAGGAATAAAGCCTGTGATCGAATCCATGATTAAGCAGGGAATACTGAAGGAGATCGTGGGTAGTCCATGTAACTCCCCGATCATGGGCTTGCAGAAGCCTAGTGGAAAATACAGGATAGTGCAGGATCTTCGAAAGATTAATAACATTGATGTCTCATGTTGTCCAGTGGTACCGAATCCATCAGTGATATTATTTCAGATACCGTTCCAAGCTGAATGGTTTACCGTGATAGATTTGTGCCAGGCTTTCTTTTCGATACCGTTAGACGAAGAGAGCCAGTATCTTTTCGCTTTCAAGCTGGAAGATCGCGTCTTAACATGGTGTCGTATCCCTCAGGGGTATACAGAAAGCCCGTCGATCTTTAACCAGTTATTGAAACGAAATCTTGAGAGTCTAGTACTGCCCAAGAATTCAGTTCTGGTCCAGTACATAGACGACCTCCTGGTTGCGTCAGAAACTGAGGAAGCTTGCAGAGAAGACACCATCACCTTGTTAAATCACTTGGCCGAGAACGGACACAAGGTGTCTCCAAGTAAATTGCAATATTGTAAGACTGAGGTGCAATACTTGGGCCATAGGATTGAAAAGGGAAAGCGGAAGGTGTCTCCAGACAGAATAGAGGCGATTATGAAAATGAACGCACCTACGACACAAAGAGAAGTCAGGATGTTTCTAGGCATGGTCGGTTATTGTCGACAGTGGATAGCAAACTTTTCACTGAAGGCTAAACCGTTATTACAACTGACGCACAAAGGAGTAAGTGATCCGGTACCATGGGACAAAGATTGTTTGATGGCATTTTTGCAGCTGAGGGAGGACTTGTGTCGCGCCCCGGCTTTGGGAATGCCAGATTACACCAAACCTTTTTTGCTTTACTGCTGCGAGAGAGAGGGATGCGCTTTAGCGGTTTTAGCTCAGATCCACGGAGACGCGCGCAGGCCAGTGGCGTATTTTTCGGCTACATTAGATCCAGTAGCCGCAGCGTTGCCCGGATGTCTCAAATCTGTAGCTGCAACGGGTGTCAGCATTGAGAGATCGGAGAGTGTAGTAATGGGACACCAGTTAGTGGTGTATGTGCCGCATTCTGTGGAATTGTTAATGACCAGGACAAAGACTCAGCATCTGACGAATAGCAGGCTCACACGCTACGAGCAAGTCATACTGGCTGCCGAGAATGTGACCCTAAAGAGATGCTCTGTCTTGAATCCTGCAACTTTGATGCCACTTCCGAATGAAGTGGACGATGAAAATTGTACAGATCATGACTGCCTCGATGTGACTGAACTATGTACCAAACCGAGACCTGATATCGTAGATGAGCCATTGACAGACCCAGACGAAATTTTCTTCGTTGATGGTTCATGCGTAAGAAACGATGTCGGTCAGCTGAGAGCAGCTTATGCAGTATGCACGATTACCAGAGTTATAGAAGCCGCTTGCCTGGAAGGAGTACACTCCGCACAGGTAGCTGAAATTGTGGCTTTGACTCGTGCTTGCTTAGCAGGCGAAAAACTTCGAGTCACCATATACACCGATAGCCAGTATGGTTTCGGGGTAGTTCATGATTATGGGCAGTTATGGTCTCAAAGAGGTTACATGACCTCCTCGGGTTCTCCCATTAGGAATGGAGAATTCGTGAAACTTCTGTTAGAGGCTTTGCAAAAACCTATGGCCATAGCTGTGGTCAAATGTGTTGCGCATACCAAAAATGTTGATTTTGTATCACTAGGAAACAGATATGCAGACGAAGTAGCGCGTTACTGCGCAGAGCAGGGATATTCTCACACTGATGTAAAAGTGGGGGGAATCCAGGAAAGAACTGAATTAACCATGTTACTAGATACTATAGATACATGGGATGAATTGAGAGCAGTACAGGAAAATGCACCAGATGATGAGAAAAGGAGCTGGGAAACAGCAGGTTGCGGAAAAAGTGAGATGAACTTTTGGGTTTCTGCCGACGGAAGGGCAGTTTTACCAAATGAACTTGTTAGTCCAATGGCGAGGAAATTGCATGGATCAGCACACATAGGAAGAGATGCTATGGTGAGAGTATTCAGACAGACGTGGTTCAATCCTAAGTTTAGAGTAGCGGCAGAAGCAGTGTGTCAGCGATGTGCGATTTGTCAGCAACTAAATGTGGGTAAGAGAACACCAGTTACATTGAGTCACATTGGGAGGTCTGGGGGGCCTTTCAATAGGATGCAGATTGACTTCATAGAAATGCCTCCATGCAACAGACTCAGATACGTTTTAGTGATAGTCTGCATATTTTCTAGATGGGTTGAGGCTTACCCTACACGTAGGTGCGATACACTTACAGTAGCGAAATTGTTACTTAGAGAGTTGATACCGAGGTTTGGGGTGCCATCCTCTTTGGAATCGGACAGAGGAACTCATTTTAATAGCGAAGTGGTGAAGATGCTGTGTTCAGCTTTGAATATCGATCAGAAGTTACACTGCAGCTATCGACCAGAAGCTTCAGGGATTGTAGAACAAATTAACAGTACCATCAAGTCCAGACTGGCTAAAGTTTGTTCATCGACATCCCTGAGTTGGCCAGACGCACTTCCAGTAGTTCTTATGAGCATACGTAGCACACCTGATAGAAGAACAGGCCTCTCTCCACACGAAGTGCTAATGGGGAGAGCTATGAGATTGCCATCGGTTCCGACTGCAGCGCTAGTGAACATCACAGACGATTTGATCTTGGACTACTGCAAGGGACTATCTGATGCCGTTAATTCTGTGTCCCTCCAGGTCCAGGCTGCAGAGGTTCCATCAGTACAAGACTTGTGCCATGACCTGAGTCCCGGAGACTGGGTCCTGGTGAAGAAGCATGTCAGGAAGAACTGCTTAGACGTGCGTTGGCGAGGACCATTTCAAGTCATACTTGTAACGAATACCGCAGTGAAGTGTGGAGGTCTGCCAAACTGGATACATGCCTCACACACCCGAAGAGTGCCAACACCTCCAGAAGAAACAGCTCCTCTCTCGGATGAGAATCCGGCGGGAAGCGGAGAAGCCATAGAGGGGGAAACCCAAGCTGGGGAGGTGATCGAAGAAACTGAAACTGTGTTGGAACAGGACGACGAAGGTCAGGACACTAGTGGGACCGAAGTCGCCTCAGGAGAAGAAAGTAATTGGGAGTCCGACACAGATATTGAGCAAACTGAGAGTGACCAAGAGACAGGTCCTAGAACAAGGAGCGGAAAGACAAAGAGTAACGAAGCCAGTTGGCCGGAGAGAAGGAAAAGGCCAAGTTCGGAAGGAAAGAAAGAAAGAACTCTTGCCCCGATCGCTGAAGAATCGGATCAGGAGGAAGACGCGACAGACTCAGGAACGGAGAGTCCACGAAGATCGAGAAGGGTACGTGTGCCCTGCAGGAGGTACGCCACCCCAGAGTGGACTTATCTAGCAGATGTATTGGGGACAGAAATCTGGGAGAGTGAAGAGCGTGAAAGTAATCGATCTCGATCCATTTGTGGCAGTGGAGATATGGATGTTGGCGCCTGGACTCGAGACTGAGGGGTTACTGACTTTCACACTTCCCATACCCCCGCGTTTGAGTAAAATTCAAGATCTAGTGCTAAAAAGATTACAATTTCCAACAGTTGGTCAGCAAATGTCAGAAGAAGAAGAAAAAGTTATTCGCTTTGAACTGTTAATAATTGTTGTGAAAGCTGCAGGTCCGAAAATAATTGTTGATGCATAAAAGACTTTTGTACGTATGTTATAAAGAAGAAGATAACCTAGCACCGAGTGGAAAGAAGAATAAAATTAGGGATTACATTTAGAGGACGGAGAAGGGCTAGGGTTGTCTGCTGCTAGGAAGAGAAAAGACATGGTGGTGAAAAAGATACCTGTTGATAAAAAGGCACTTTAAAGACTGAGAAAGCAAACAAGCAACCAAAGACTGGAAAGAGAATTTTCGCTAGAGAACGAGGTACGCTGTTTGATAACATGGAGAACGGCAACCCAAACAGAAAAGCTAGATGTATAGTAGGTACACTTATAGCAATAGTGATATTTCTCATAATCATAGTAGTAGCGATATCTTACATGACAGGACATGAGAATGATAAAGAAATAGCGAATGTAAAAACTGTAACGACTTTGAAACCTGCTCTTGTGGGAAAGAAGGAGGAGAGCACTGTTATACGTGAAAAGGCGTTACTTACAGATGAAGCTCGTAGATTACACGTGGATGAGTCACAGGGAAACTTTAGGTCAAATGCATATGCTAAATTATTGTACGAATATATCGATGCCATGGAGGCCAAAGATTGCTACGTTTGTATGCAATTGCCGGCTTCTGTAGACGAAGGCATTAGATATCATCATCTCCCATTGACTTATGGGATAACATGTAGTTTACTGCTTAGTATATTTTATGGTAGAGAAGGATTTGAGTACTACTTTTCAAATTATGATTCGGTACTGCCTGAAGTTCCGAATTATAAGCAAATGAATAAGTGGGACTATTACAAAAAGGAGGATAGACTGGCTAAATTCTTTCTTCCTTGGGATACATTAGATACATCATATGCACGTAGAAATAATCTGACTTGCAAGGTGTCAGAGGTAGAGAAAAGGTTTATAGCACAAGTAGATGACCGATGCAGACGGCAGAAGATTCTAAAAATGTCAGGACAATGGAAAATAGAGTGGACAGAAGAAGAGAAGGCACATAAAAAGAAAGGTAGCAATGGTCCAATAGCATTGGATAGAACGCAGAAAGGAAAGTTATGTTTAGCTCGAAGCAAAACGTATTATGAGAGTGAATTTGTAGGTGAAGTTAGTTGCGAGCACTCTTTTAAACTAGAGTACTACACGAAAGATTTTATGAAAGGGATGCAAGCTATTCCGAATGTGTATTTTGTATGTGGGAGAAATGCCTATGTAAAACTACCTGACAATTGGTATGGTTCGTGTTACTTGGCAATTGTCTTCCCCAAAATATATCATGCAAAGGATTTGGCGATAATAGAAGGAAAGGCTTCGACGAGAACGAAAAGGGAAGTAGGAGATGCAGAGGTAGTAGGAGATGTATTTGGAGCGATGTTTCCATTGTTAGGCTTGATCCTCAACGATGTTAAAATTAGAAGGTTAGCGACAGTCGTGGATAGATTGTCTGCCAGTACTGCAAGATCATTAATGTTAGTAGAAGGTGAGATGCAGTCGATTAGAGCTATGGTTTTACAGAACAGACTTGCTTTAGATGTGATATTAGCAAAAGAAGGCGGAGTTTGTAAAGCTTTGAAAGTTCAGGAATGTTGTACTTATATTCCTGATAATTCAAAACCACTTGAGAAAGTCATACGGAACATTACACAGGTTCATCAAGAAATTGAAGATTTATCAAAAATAAATGTTTGGGAAAAGGTTGGAAATGGAGTGGGAAAGGTTGGAAGTTGGTTTGCTAATCTTGGCAAAAGTATAATATGGTACATATTAAAGCCTGTATTAATAGTATTAATTTGCATAATTACATTATTAGGATTAGTAAAATTGTATAAGTGGTATAGGTCGAACCAGTTACAAAGATCGATGAGAGACCAGGAAAGGAGACTGGCTGTTCTACAAGATCAACAGTATAAAAGTCTGAGAACACTCGAATCGATAAAAAGGGGAACTGATGTAACTAGTTCTGTATAAAGGATGTATTCAAATTGCTTTTAGTGATGACTCCTAAAAGTCATCAAAGGGGGGAACTGAGAGAGCGCAATTTGAATGTAAAGTATATCGTAGCCATATCTAGACGTATATGTTATAAACGTAGGAATGAAACGCATACCGTAATGTAAAGTGGACGATTATAGCATAAAGGCCAACTAACGTGATAACATGGTATAGGAAATGTAAATGTATTTACGTGTTAAAATGCATTAGATTTAGAAGGCCCGTATACATAATGGGTAAATATAGAAATGCTTACGAAATGTAAAACGTGCACAGTAGAATTCGTGTACGTGTGTAACTTTAAATGGAGAAACGTGGATAAATGTATAAAGAACTTACATGACGATGTAACCAAGGAGAATGCATAAGTTATACTCTACGCAGTCGTATTCTATGTATTATATATTCGATGTAAAATGTATTCAAGTATAACTAAGACTTTTGCTAAAGTACGAGTATATAAATGTATGCCAAAGGTTATACTGTGTAAAGGGTTTCTGTAGGAATGTTGGAAGAGCTTAGGTCATTTGTGATTGTAACCTAACTGAACAAGAGTTCGAAGGAGCATAGTCAAATGTATGTAATTTAGAGGGCTTGTAAAAGTCGTAAATAGCTTGATGTGGACGTGGGAGCCAAGAAGTCTAGCACTTGTTAGATTTAAGGTGACAATGCCGGACGGAGCTTATTGCTCGAACGTGAGGAGAGACACTTTTGAGGTGAACTATGTTTTGACAAGACCATTCACAGGATCTAGAAGGTTAAAGAGTTGCAGGTATAAGTTAAAGCCTTGTCTTAGTTCATATGACATTTGATCTGAAAGAGTCAGTAAAAGTCGCCAACGAGATGATGAAGATGACATCCCAGGAGAAGGGTCAACTTAACGAACGACGCAAGGAATGGACCAATGGAAGAAGCAGGAAGTTGACATCATCGGGGAAAGTCCGTGGTGGGCGTCAAGGGGCGTTCCACCCACACTGTGGTTGTGTATTTTAGGGACAGCACCCCGGGGAGGAGGTAGCAATGAGCAATTGACAATCAGGAGAGGGCAATCAGAGAAGGGCGAATTGCTCAGAGCGAGGACAAGGGTAGATGCCTTGAGCAGATGCGCTGAGAGATCAGAGCGCAAGGGAGCAGTAGGCCGAGGACCCTTAGTGAGAGCGGATGGGTAGGCAGATAGGGTACTGATTCTGAAACTTAAGATTTCCTTTAGAGGCTAAGAGAGTTTGAATTTCTTTGGAAGTCAAACTGCTGACACCTTTTTTTAGGGAAGAAACTTGCGAAGTAGGGATGTCACGTAACATAGAGTAGGGACAGTTTTAACTTGATTATTTTATCTTACTGCAGATGACGCAGAAGGAACCACTTCACATCGAAGCTCCAATTGCTGATATTGTAACTGATTTTGTATTTTGTATACTTTGAGATTTTATCCTGAGTGGATTGTATTGCATTCAAACTAACTTTATATAAAACTCTTAAAATTTTATCAGTTGTAAGTGGTTCTTCAGAGTGGCGTCAGTTAATGGGGTTTGTCTAACCTATGCGGGGGTTGCCTTTTACTCAATGACAGATAAAAATCGGTCCGAAAGTGACGAATGAGATAAATTATTAAATTAATCGTAATCAGAAATTGATATCAAAATCTCATTCCCCGCAGCCACATACAAACACTGCAGGAAACTTACAAAGAAAATCTAAAACGGCAGAGTTATTTCTTGGCCGTCCTCTCCACAAACAAAACAGGCTCTCGCATCAATAAGAAAGAGGGAAAAATGCATCAATATGCAAAATGTTTTTGAACCTCTACTGGAAGGAGAGTGAGCACAAATGAGTTCAATTCAAGTCCCGTTTTTATTAATTCACAAGCTTAATTATAGTATGACCTCCTGCTAATTACCATATCAATTTTCAGGCTGACAGTTCTACAAATATGCAGATTTTTTTTTTAATGAGCGAGAATAATACAATTCAAATGTATTTCTCAAGGCGATATATCAAAAAGCTTCTGAAAATCTAATGTTTTCTCTCCAAAATAAGCCTGCCACTTAAATACTTTATAGGAACAAAGGAGCATTTTATGATTACCAATTCATTCATCATCCACACCAGTGCCCTTCAGCAAGGACACTAGTCCCCATTTTAAAGTAAGACATCTGTAGCTAAGAGGGAACTAGGATGGGAAGACAGATGGCAGGGTCATCGATGGCAGGGTCATTTGCCATAATGAAACTTCTCTTTTCTGCAAAGGAGGCAGGGAACCACTTGATGCAAGGTACAGAACAAACATGGACACACAGTGCTGTGCTTCATCCAGCAAGAACTTCGTGCAAACATGTGACCTGTCCTTTCCACCGCACAGAGACCAACATCAATGTTCAGAGGTTACTAATGAGAAGCAGCTCTCAAAGGGCTGCCAGTGGTTGTAGTAATCTGCGATGGGAACGTATTACATTAGGAACAACATGTTAACTGTTTTCTTCCCTACTGGTATATACACTGCAGAGTCCCAACATCTGGGCAGAGCTCCAGACAGTGCCCGGGCCGAGGAATCGCCGCTAATATGTAGTTGTGGACAGTGGCGTAGCTAGACCTACTGCCACATGGGGCAGCCCCTAAGTTTCCCTGCCCAGGTGTGGGTAAGAAGGGGGGAATAGGTGGCGGCTGACGGGGACAACTTGCTCCTGTGATGGGTGGTAGGGGGATGGTTTGTAGGGGGTGGCAGGGGTGGGCAGGACTGTGGGCGGTCGGGAGGGTGGGGGTGGCGGCCGACTTGGGGGGATGGTGGTAGTGGAAAGAGACAACTCCAGCTGCCCCTACAAACAGTGCCGCCTGGGGCGGAACCCCACCCCAGCTACACCACTGGTTGTGGAAAAGCATTCTACTTGCCAGAAAGTGCTTCAGTGCCTCATCAAGAATAATAAGCGCTATAAAAATGCCAATTCAACATTGACTAATGTTTGAATTAACATGCAGAGCGTGTACCTTTAGAAGGTCTCTCTTATAATGTTCACATTATTACAAGTGTTAAGGTCTTTGCAAGTGACATTTTGCTACCTCTGCTTCGGGCGATGGGTTGCCTTTAACATCGGTTATAATACATCTGGCACAGAGTCTTGGGGGTGCTTTTGCTGCCTGCCTGCTGTATCCTGAATTTCGAACAAGCTTAAATACCGACAGGTACAGCAGCCAAGACACCGCTGGGCTGGTCATCGGAAATCCCATCGAAGCCTGTAGTGTTGGACAATGGTGTGCAGGAAACAGAACTTGAAGTCTAACAACTACAAATGGGTTTCAGGC
This sequence comes from Lissotriton vulgaris, assembly GCF_964263255.1. Taxonomy (NCBI): domain Eukaryota; kingdom Metazoa; phylum Chordata; class Amphibia; order Caudata; family Salamandridae; genus Lissotriton; species Lissotriton vulgaris. The sequence goes on from NC_141697.1 coordinate 471,597,328, forward strand.
AGACCTTGTGAGGGTTTTTCTGCAGAAGGAGTGGTTTAAAAAAAAAAACTTGGCGATTTGAAGATACTAGAGATACTGCTTCATGGTGTTGATCTTAAGTTCATCTTTGTGAATCTTTCATTCTGCGTAAACAGAGTGTAGACATGAGCAAACACATAGAAAAGGGACACCTAACGCGGGAAGTCAGGCAACCTACTAAAAATAAGATAAAGACAACCACGGATCTCCCTTGCCAGGATATTTCATGTTGCTATATTCTGTTTTGTCTGTTTTTGTCTAAGAGAGACATGGCAACCAGCAATTAAAAACGAAGGCCGCATATATTCAAGGTGCGTGGCGGCACAACTGTAGTAGGGAATGTTGAATCCCAAATATTGAAGGAACTTAATGTCGTTACCAAACTTTGGAGACACAAAATATCGAGTAACTCCATAACTATGACCTATGAACCTTGAAATGTAATATAGATCACCAAAATGTGTAGCGTTAGGTAAATAGAAAATGTATAACAACTTCTCTTTCGATATTGTGGTAACGTTCTTCTGTCCAGTTGATGATCGGATTTGACCTTCCCAGCCTGCTCCGAGTGAGCCTGTATCTTTGGATACTTTATTCTCAATAGTGTACGGAGTGATGTATGTCCTCCAGAGCTCTCCGCCTGGCCTTCCTCTGAGCCTCAAGGCAATCAGCGCTGGCATTCTGCAGAATCTACATGTTTACATTATTCGAGCTCTAGCTGGTGCAAAGCCCATCATTTGCAATTGGTACTTTTCATGAACATCTCTGAAGCTCTCCTTCACTATCAAGTAATGTGACCATTGTGCAGTTTGCCTGGCCTAGAAATGGCACAACTCATGAGAGCGCGTCAGGACCATGACTAGTTGCCAGGCAACCAGGGAAACACAATTCCAGTTTGAGATGGAATTTTGCAGTGTTGTAAGTGAACTGGATATTCTGTCTGCCCCACTAGCCCTTCATGAAAGGACACAAAAAGTACCATTTTAAAGTGCCACATCACTAGTTCGACCTCAGAGCTTCAACAAATGATAAATGTGACGGGGACCAATGTATCGCCTCCAGACAACTTCTTCTTCAGCAAGTCTTAGAGCGCATACGAGTGGGGGGTGGGGCGTGGGATTGAATATCACTCTTTCTCTACAACAAAACTAAAAAAAACATTAAATATGTTCCGGGCCCACAGTTTCAGTAGATGACTTAATGGGTGACATGTTGGGATTAAAAAAAAAAAACCTAAGTGGAGGTAGGACATACACCATCAGATGAGGATGCACTTACATAAGGCTGTTTGTAATACTCTTTGAACAGAATGGAAGGAAGTTTCAAATCGTGGTTTTCCTATTTTCTGTGCTCATGTGCTACCTGAATGAAGGGTTTGATGCTGACTTCATCACTCCATTGGCTTATTTTACCTTGATGGCAAAAATTGTAGAAAAGTTTGAAAGTTTACTGTGGTTATTGCTTGCAATGACCCGTCGCTAGTGATGGTTCCAATTTGATATTGAATGCAACTTGAAGCTTACGTGTTGCATCCAGTCAATCCCAGATATGACCATTCGCTAGTCCTACCATCTACGTGACGGTTTTGATTTGATACTGAGTGCATCTTGATTTTTTTTTATGAGGCATCCAGGATTACTACATTGATTTTTGATCATGTGTTCCCAACTATGCATTCTAAGGTTCTCATGTACGACAGCCAATTGCTCCTCCGTTTAGAGAGATGATTACCTATTGGCTGAAAGCTGCTATTTCGCACGTTGCCCATTCTTCAACCAGTTGGTCAGCAGTTCGAAAAATTGTGCCTTGAGTGAGCAAAGTGTCTTTAAGTTTAGAGTAGCTATAGGCCGGCTGCAAGCAGTCTCATTGTGAACGTGTTGTGGATGTATCGAAGACTGTTCAAGACTGGTTTTAACCCAGTGCCATTCAAACTTGAAAGAGCACCCGAATGCCGAGAATAAAGTACTGTTATCACCTGGTACTGTTGATGGGTGGCGTTGGTCTCTAGCACAGGCTTGGGTTGGTATTCTAAACATCCCATGTTGGATGGCCACTGCAGTGCATTGGTATGCATACATCATTCTTGCTTTGTAGTATTTTATAGCTACCTCAATGGACAAAGTGTGCTCCACTGGGTGGGATACCAGGTGGACTGTGTTGCGTGGTTAGAGCACGCTACAATGGGTGCAATGACCTTTGTTGTGCTGTGGTGCATTGATGGTGTGAACTCCACGGGGTGAAAGCCGTTGTAGTGTGGTGCAGTGAGGCAGGAGGCGGGGAGCCGAAGGGACCGTGGGGACATTGGGGCTCCCCCCAAGGTACCCAACGGAAAGGGCTGGCCCCGTGGGATGGGGTCCCGGGGCCATAAGGGGGGTCACGCGGCCCCTCTAGCTCAATAACAAAACAAAACAAAACTAAAGAGGCACAGCCCGGGGGATGGGGTCCCTGGTGCTAATAGAGGCCCCAGGAGGAAGCCACGCAGCCCCCCCCCCCTTCTAAATTTTCTTTTATATCAAAAAAATAATTGTATTGCCATGCCCGGGGAGCAAAGGGTTCCCAGGCCGAAATCGACCTCGGGAGGGGGGCCACACAGCCCCCTTCCCGTTTATTTTTTTTTAAAAATTAGAAATAGGCTCAGGCCCTGGGGGATGGAGTCCCCAGGGCCTCAACAATTGGAAAAGAAGGGGGCCACACAGCCCCCCTTCTGAAAAAAAACCTAATTTTAAAAAACGGCAATGCGCTGGAGGCCCCACCCCCTCCCTGCATCACTCTGCAAACGCACCCCGTGGCATGTTGGGAAATTAACTCCCCTTACATACTGGGGTCCCTGGGGGCCAAATAGCTCACCAGGTACCTTCAGTATGTGTCACAGGGCTGCATTGCAGAGAGGTGGTCCAAGTCCACACCCCTTTTTACACAACTCTGTCGCACTTACTGGAGGTAGCTAGTGGGCTAGTCGGCCCCCAGGAACCCTCAGGACTCAAAGGGACTTAATCCCCCAACTAAAAACACGCCACGGGCGCGTTTGCACAGTGGTGAAGGGAGGGGCGGGGCCTGATGTGACATATGCAAACACATTCTGGCAGTGGTAGTGGTCCCTACAATGGTGGGGAGCACACAGTGTTGTTTTGAATACCCCTCACACACAAACAGGCCCCTTGGTGTCATGCTTCATCATTGGGGTCTTCGCACCCCTCTACGGGATGCGGCGTGCTGTGACTCACGACTGCGTAGGAGCACTTGAAGTGTACTATGTGTTAGTGTGTGGAGGGTGATTGAATGTGAGTGGTGAGGTGGTGAAATGTGATAGTTAAAAGATACCTGGCCCGTAGGATGAAAAATAAAATTTATTAAGCCCTCGGCTGGTATCGTTAAAAGGGGTGCAGAGTGAGGTTGCTACTGTGTATTAAGGTACATCAACCTCAGAAAGTGCGTCGACATGTTTCGGAGTGTAAAAACTTCTTCTTCAGGACGAGGATATGCACAACTATCCTCACCTTACTCACATGTGGTGTAGGTGTTAAAGTGAACTCTACAAAAAAATATTTAAAATTAACTATAGGTGTAATGTTCCTAATAGTGTTTCAGTATAGTAGTCTGTTGCGCCCAATTGGAGTTAATAGAACAAGACCTGTAAAGAGAAAAAGCAGAATAAATCATACCGTCACAATAGGACGTAGCTTTTAACCAGGGAAAAATTACCTGTTCAAAACAAAAGTGGGTAGTAAAGGACCAGTTGTGGTCTAGAACCCTGAAAAGCAAAAAGGACAAGGACACACAAGTAGACAAAGACACACACATTTAAATGAATGAACCATATTTTTCTCCTTAGCGGTTGGATTTCAGGAGGAAAAATGGTTTTGACAATGCTTACTTATAAGCTAAGGCTAGATGGCCTCCTGAGCCTTTGCGTGGTATTGGGGTTGTCTTCCAGCTCAATGCAGCAACCTAAAGGATATCAGAAGGCTCAATTCAGGTTTGTGTTGGTACTACTCACGAGTAATGTAGACATCATTCCCTAGATCACTAAGCACCAAACTCACGGTTTCTGCAAGACCCGGTAGGCTGCCTTCCCCTCAACGCTGCTCCGATGTTATGCCGTTTGGCTGAGACTGGCCCCCTTTTATACCAAGTTTGTACACATCCACTAACAATATAGAGGGTGTTGGGTATTTAAACATGGCCCCACACACTGTACGATGGGCGTGACCAAGCCGTAATGTCAAAACGCGTCGTGGAGATTTTTTCACCTGCAGAATAAATTCTTTAACTGGAGCTAATGGGTGTCCTGTTTTATTCAGTAAATTGAAGTTGTCGTGGAGCGAATATATATATATATATAATTACTCCTATATAGTTAGTTGTACTAACTATATTTCGCGCACCCGCAATCCACTGCTGATGATGTCACATATGACATGGTCTGTGACATCACTGATGACATCTCAGTTGCAAGGTTTTTTAAATGCTAATTCCTAACTATATAAGGCCTGAAACCTATGGTTTTTTAGGTGAATTTGAAAGGTTTTTTAAATGCTAATTCCTAACTATATAAGGCTTGAAATCTATGGTTTTTTCAGTGAATTTGCAAGGTTTTTAAAATGCTAATTCCTAACTATATCAGGCGTGAAACTTATATTTTTTTTTCAATAAATTTCAAAGGTTTTGTAAATGCTAATTCTATTAGCGGATAACATTTATATATGTTATTATCCTTTTGGGACCACCTGAGCAGCCATCTTGTTTCTCAGGAGAAGTGAGGCACAAGAGAGCACAAAACAAGAGTGGCAAACGCAAAAAGGGGGCAGGGTTGAGACCCCCTGACCCCCTAGCCCTTCTCAGGGGGTCCCAGAAGGACCACCAAGTGCAATTTAAAAAAAAAAATAATAAATCGCGGGATACGTGCACGGTACGCGTACCGTACGCGTACGGTGCGCGTACACCGCGATTTTTTCCAAATTTTTTTGTTTGCCCTTGGGGGTCCTTTTGGGACCCCCTGAGAAGGGCTAGAGGGTTGGGGGGTCTCTACTGTGCCCCCTTTTTGTGTTTTCCACTCTTGTTTTGGGCTCTCTTGTGCCTCAATTCTCCTGAAAAACAAGATGGTGGCCAACACTTACTGGTTTGGACAGTTTGGAATGTTGACAGTACGGTGAGCGCATATAGATATATAATTTGCTCAACTTCAATTTTCTCAACAACTACTGGAGGGATTTTCACCAAATATAGAAAAGGCACTACTGCATACCTGTCCCTACCATTTTGCCAAGTTTGGTGTAATTCCGTTCAGCCGTTTGGGCTGTAGCCGTGTCTAAAGGTCCCATAGAAAATGCCATTTGAAAAATTTCAAATTCCATTTTCTCAAGAACTACTGGAGTGATTTTCACCAAACATAGCAAAGGCACATCTGCATACCAGGCCCTACCATTTTTCCCAGGTTTGGTGTAATTCCATTCAGAAATTAACATGGGGAAAACACGTTTTGGGACCCCTCTTTTTTCTCAGCCCCCGCTTGACGAATCCCCCCGAAACTTTCAGGGAAGGAGCGGAGCGAAGCAATTTTAAGGAAAATTACACGCAGATTCCTCAATTGGCGCCAAAGTTATTCCCAATAGAATATTGGGGATTTCCTATGGTAACTAGGTCCTAACTATATATACCTACTGGCGACCGCCAGTAGGTAATACACATATATACATACATATATATATATATATATATATATACACATATATACACACATACATATATATATATATATATACACACATACATATATATATATATATACACACATACATATATATATATATATATATATATTTTTTTTTTTTTAAAACATAGGTTTCAGGCACATTATAGTTATAAATTAGCATTTAAAAAAACCTTAGACATTCACTGAAAAAACCATAGGTTTCAGGGACGTTCTAGTTAGTTGGACATTTCACTTGTACAAAACCAGAGATATTCCGCCATTATAGTTAGTTCAGCTAACTATAACTCGCGCCCCGTGATGCACTGCTGATGACGTCACATATTACATCATGAATGACATGGTCAGTGACATCGCTGATGACATCTCAAATGACATCACTGATGACATCATCCAGTGACTGTTTCTGTAAAGTTTAAATAGGTTATATATATATATATATATATGCCAGGGTGTATTGAAGAATGAGTGGGTGTATAAGTGTCTGGATGGAGGATTTAGTAGGTGTGTGTGTGCCTGTTTAAGTGAGTGATTACATGTCTTACTGAATGCATGGGTTTGTGACTAAACTGTGTGAATGTGTGTATCAGTGTGTCTGTTGTTGTGTAAGCTGCTGCATAGGTTGGTCAGTAGCTACATGAGTCTCTATGCAGGTTATTGATTGGTTGTCTGAGTATTTTTTGGGGCGAATGCGTGTTTGTGGGTGGGAGGTGTGTGACTCTGCATAGATGTGTGAGTGGTTGATTCACTGAGTGTATGGGTTCAAGAGTGCGTGTGGAAACAGCTGTGTGGGTGGGTGGGTGAGTGAGTGTGTGTATGGATGTGTTGGTGAGTGAATGGATGTCTCAGTGGTACATGTCCAAGTAACTACATATGCAAAAGGCAGTGTATGTGAGAGTTGGAGTATATGATTGACTATACGTGAAAGTCAGTGATTGTGAGAGTGGCTGTATGGATGAGTGTGTACTTGTATCAGTGATTGTATAAGAGAGTAAGTATGTGTTAGTATCTGTATGAATAAGTGAGGTGGTGTGCGTATAACTGTATAGGTGAGTAAATGGGAGTGTGAATGATTCTTTGCATGACTGACTAGGTGTGTGAGTAACTCCATGGATGAGAGGCGGCGCGTGTGTGTCTGTATAGTGTGAGTGCATATGATGGTGCTGTATTGATGAGTGACTGCATGTATGAGTGATTGTATGGGTGAAAAATGTGAATGTGTGTGTAGACCTAGGAATCAGTGCATATGTAGTAACTGGTATTGGTGTGTCGATGGTTTCGAAAATGGTAGTCTGTATTTTACAGTGGGTGTATCAAAGGTTATATTAGAGTGTGAGGAGGTGCATCAGATTATCACGTGGATGATGTCATCAGTGATGTCATTTGAGATGTCATCAGCGAGGTCACTGACCATGTCATGAATGATGTAATATGTGACATCATCAGCAGTGTATTGCAGGGCGCGAGTTATAGTTAGCTAAACTAACTGTAACGGTGGAATTTCTCTAGTTTTGCACGAGTGAAATGTCCAATAACTATAAAGTCCATCAAACCTATGGTTTTTTCAGTGAATTTCTAAGGTTTCTTTAAATGCTAATTTCTAACTATAACCTGCTTAAAACCTATGGTTTATTCAGTGAATTTCAATGGCATTTTAAATGCTAATTTCTAACTATAAGGTCCCTGATACCTATGTTTTTCCAGTGAATTTCAAAGGTTTTTTAAATGCTAATTTCTAACTATCACAAACTAGTCGTATTTCCAGAGTGGTGGAGAAAGGTGAGCGTGGCCTCCGAAACACCTCTTAGCAATCCCACTGAGTGGGATTTACTGGAGGTAACAAGAGGAGTAGTTAGCCTCCAACGTCAACCTTGGGGGCCAACTATCCCTTTTATTACCACCAGTAAGTCCCACACAGCAGGATTGCTAACTTCGTATATGAAGCCCCACCCCCTCCCTGCACCACTGTGCAAACCTGCCTTCCAGCACGTTATAAGTTGGGGATTAAGTCCACTTGAATCCTGAGGGTCCCTGGGGACCAACTAGCCCACTAGGTACCTCCAGTAAGCGGAACAAAGCTGCTTTGCAGAGAGGTGGTCCAAGGCCACGCCCCTTTTTACACCTCTACAGCGCAGCTCTGTGGCGCTTACTGGAGGTACCTGGTGGGCTGTGGCGCTTACTGGAGGTACCTGGGTGCCAAGTTTGGTGTAATTCCCAAGGGACCCTCAGGATTCAAGGGGACTTAATCCCCCAACTTACAATGGGCCAGAGGGCCCGTTTGCACAGTGGTGAAGGGAGGGGGTGAGGCATGTAAATGTAAATAAATGTAAATGTAGTTGAGCTTATATAGCGCACAGCTACCCGCAGTGGGTGTCCCGGCGCTTGCTTGGGAACCCGTCCTGATATTCCCCTGTGTGATAGCCCCAGCGGGTATCCACAAGGTGAAAGTCAGGCATCCCGCCGCGAGGGGCCGTTGTGGAGATTAAGCAAGCTATTGCCCAGAGTCGCAGAGTGTGAACCCGTGAGTCGAGAAGGCACCGGAGCGAGAATTATCGAGTCCGTGGAATTTTTAGCCCTAGACCCGCCGAGGCGGGGAATTGAACCCTGGTCCAGGACCGATCTCAGCTTCCGGGTCTGCCGCCTCTAACCCCTGAGCCACACTTCTCCACCATGATGTGACAAGTGTGCAAACGCGCCCCATGGCGCGTTTTAAGTTGGGGGATTAAGTCTCCTTGAATCCTGAGGGTCCCTGAGGGCCAACTAGCCCACCAGGTACCTCCAGTAAGCGCCACAGAGCTGCGTTGCAGAGAGGTGGTCCGAGGCCACGCCCCTTTCCACACCTCTCTGCAACACAACTCTGTGAAAAGCTGAGCAGAGCTCAGAGGAGACTCCATAGCAACGTGCGGCAGGAAATCGGGGGTACTGAACTTCTCTCAGGTGTGTTCTAGAGAGTGATTCATGCTGATTGGTTAAGACACAACTTTGGTGACTTTTTTATAATAATGACTATGATAGGTTGCTAAAATAAGAGGCCCAGGCCTTTTCTAGTTTATACCCATCTTTGTAGTTCTATGTTAAAGGTACCGGGTCCCCCGTCATAACGCCTCGGAAGGATTCAAGCATGTGAATTATGAAAGTTCCAATACTGGAGTAAGGCGTGTGGTAGGATGTGCAAGGATTGTCGTTCCGTTGTTGGTCAGTATAGCTCTAGTCTCTATGGAATGTTAGGATGTGTGTAGTATTGATGTGGCAACTGAAGACAACATCTCCTGCTCCTGGTGGAGTATCACTTCTCTACCTCTGAAGTAACTGGAAAAAAGTGCATGGAACACAGACCGTGCCTTCATTCTGGATACATATCTACCTGTGAAGGTTGTTTCAGAACACCAAACATTTTTCTCTTATGATATACAGACTAGTCTTTTATCTTCCTTTAGAAATGTAATATGCTCTACACGAATTGAATTCCAATAAAATCCCATTCTCATCTGGCAAGATAAAGTGTTTGCCTCACCCAGGAACCTCCTGTATTTTTTCACTAATAAGACTAAGTGAAGGATATATTCTAGCTAACACACCATCTTTTTAAGGCCCCATAAAACTTCTTACACTTCAGAGTCAGTCTAAAAACATGCATGTACGATTCCTGAGTTGCACACTTTGTTTTTAAAACGTCATGCTAATAATCATTCTGTGCTTAAGCTAATTATAGCCTATGGACAAAAGCTCTACACAGCTAGATAAGGAAGGTGCAATAATCCGCTTTACCCACGCGAATTGAAAACTGCTGGATGGAGCAATACTATTTATTATATTATTTGTATCAAAGCTAATAAACCTGATGATAAACCGAGATCTGCAAGTGTATAAGACAGTTTTGTCTCTGCGATAGTCGCTCAGCTCTTTAACGTAGGATGTAAGAGGACCCTTTAGTGGTTGGTACTGTGTTTTGAAACCTTTAAATGTACTGTCATTTCACTCCGCGGCTAAAGCTTTGCCGACTGCATTTAATTATTCATATATTAAACATTTGAGAAGACAGATTATGAGCATGCCTCATTAAGTTTCACTACCAGCTCCTAAGTGGTTGTATTTTTAATAGAAATTATAAAAGATTTAAATGAATCTTCGCGGACTGAAATCATCCACAAAGTTAGATTGCCGCTCGCTCCAAGGATATTGGGATCCAAGTCCTATGCACAGTGGAAGGATTTCTAAGGCCCTAGAAGTGGCATTTCAGTGCTGCTCTTCTTGGCAATGGTGCCACATACAGTGGCAACCTGGTAGATGGCACACTACGCAGCTGTCTAATATTGACATAACCTGTAAGAGGCCTAGTATGTTAAGGTAAATGTTTTTTTCTTGACAAGTCAATAAATATCTATAGTTTGTGAATGCAGAAATGAATTCCTCTTTTTTAATTCTTAATACACACTTATCTTAATTGCAATGAGAAAAGCCCCGCTCTTACCTTCTTGTTACCTAGTGGATTGGCAGCTCTGTCCAGAAGTGAGAAATAAAAGTGCAAAGCCTGAAGGCCTATGTGTTACACTCTTCCCTACCTCGAAGGACTCTGCAAGTTCTACGGATGGTTGTACTAGACCAATTTCTCAAGGTTTATACCGAAACTCTCCTAAGTCGGTTACCCAGGTATCACCCATCAACAAAAGTGCTACATATTAATAACAATAAAATAGAATATTTAATTGTAGGAAAAATGAGTACAATGTGTTACCATTTTGTGGCAGCAAGTGTGACGTGTGTATACTAATGAGGCAACTATCATTTACGTTTTTTATTACGTACCCTCATGGGATTTATTCATAAAATGAAGCCACTGTTTTATAAGTGAATGCGTTAGGTGTTAAAAGAGACCACAACTTAGTTTGTCTGGTTTAATGACCTGGTTCATTATTTTAGTAATAAAGCCCCATCCATTAACCTGATGGCAGTTTATCTAGCCTTTATTTCAACTCTCAGTAGCTCACTGCAGCTGCATCTGATTTTAAGGAATTCTCCTTCACATATATTTTTGATCATGTGTTTTGGATGGCAGCTTTCTCCATTCAGGATAGAATAAGCTGCTGAATTTTTCCTATAAATATTGGTGTTAGAAATGGGGGTCTCTAGTTGGCAGAGGTAGATACCTTTGTCCAAATAGGGACCCATCTTCCTAGTCAGGATAAGGGAGTTACACTCCTAAAATAACCCCTGCTCAGCCCCTTTGTAGCTTGGCACGAGCAGTCGGGCTTATTCAGGGAGGAAGTGTGTAAAGCATTTGCACATAACCAACAGTAATACAGTAAGCGTTACAAAAGGACACCACACCAGTTTAGAAAAATATCCAATATTTTTATATACTCAAGACAATGCCAAAAACAATACAGTACTTAGAAATCTTCAGTTATCAAAATAACCTTGAAAAACAGTTCCTTGAAGTCAATAGCTCACTCTGGGGCTATCACGGCGTCGTGAACAAACAAATCCAAACAGTTATGGCTGACTGCGGCGTCGCAGGCCAGCTACGGTGTCAGGAAGACCCGCAAAACAGTACTTTTTAGAAATGCAGGGTGTCGTTGAGCTTCCGTAAGCACAGCGCCAGCAGGCGTTGCTGCAGGAGTCGTCAGGCCCTCAAAGTTGCATGCGTTGGTGATCGAACTCCTCGCAGTTGAAATCAGGAGCGCTGGCTTTAGATGCGGCGGTGCGAAGTGCAGCATGCAATGCCCTCAGGTCACGGTGCGAACAGTGGCTCTGTGGTGGAGCCAGATGGTGTCATCGGTGAGACCAGGATCGCGGTGCAGAGCGGTGCGGTGCTCGTCGCGGTGCAGGCAGAGTCGTCGTAGTTCCTGAGGCGCTGCTGATGGCTGACGAACTGGAGTCAATGGCACCTGCATCAGTAGGCCAAGGATGGGGTGCGGGATGAGGGCGGTTCGTCGTGTAACTTAACGAGCGGTGCCCTCGAACCATGGTGCAAACAGCTGCTTCGATTTCAGAGTGGAGCGGCGGCATCTGGGATACCAAGGTGGAGTTGTGAAGCGAGGCGATGAGGAGTGCGGTGCCCACGGGTCGCAGTGCGAGCAGCGGCTCAGTGGCATCTTCAGCAGGCGGCATCCGTGAGACCAGGGTCGCGCGGTGCGGCGGTGCCCACTGTGGTGCCTTCAGGACACGGAGTCGGCAGCAGCGTCATAGACTGCGTTGGGTTGCTTTTCCTTCTGTTGCAGCGCAAAACACACAGTCCCAAGTGCTGAGGGCAGAAGAACTTGAAGTCTTTGCTGTTCCTCAGACTTCTTGAACAGGGGGAAAGCTCTACCTCAAGCCCTTGGAGAAACTCACAAAAGTAGATTGCAGAAAGTTCGGTCCAGTACTTTCACTGCCCAAGACCGAAGCAGCCACTGCAGGCCAACACAGTAAAACACTCAGCAAACTGGTAGTTCCTCCTCACAGCTTCTCCAGCTCTTGTTCCTGGCAGTCTTCTTGGTCCAAAAGAGTTCTAAAATTCTGGGGTCTGGGCCCCAGTATTTATACCCAAAATTCCTTTGTTCTCTCAGGCAGAGAGTGTCTGTTCTTTGTCCAAATCAGTTTGGTCCTCCCTGGCCCTGCTTTTTAGCCAGAGGTGGAGACAGCATTGTCCACGGCAGACAGGGCCTATTCAGGTGCAAGGGAAATCTCCTCCCACCACTCTAAATGTAGACTGGGCCTATTCAGGTGTTAGTGACAACTCCTCCCACTACTCTGAACGCAGCCCAGGTCTATTCAGCCCAGCCCTGACTCATTCAGGAAAGGCAGGACACACATCAACCCCCCGGTGGCCATCTGAGAGAATGCACCTCCCCATCCCCCGTCACTCCAAAGCCAGACAGTCAATACTCATCCAAGCAGAGGCACACAGGAAAGATAAGCAAGAAAATACCTACTTTCTAAAAGTAGTATTTTCTAACACAGAATGTAAAAATCACCTATACTAAAAGATGCATCTTTAGATTCTGAGTTCAGGCATACTAAACGTTATTTTACTATCTGGTCCCAATGGGAAGTTATATTTATAAGATGTTATAAAGTAACTCCCATGCTTTAATACGGGCCAGATAGCCTTTCAATAGTGAAAAATGAAATTGGCAGTAATTCAGTATCAAGAAATGCCACACCCACACAAGGGCATGTCCTACCTTTCACATACACTGCACCCTGCCCACGGGGTACCTTGGGCCTACCTTAGGGATGACTGATATGTAAGAATAGGAAAGGTTAGGGCCTGGCAAGTGGGTGCCAAGTCGACATTTCAGTTACAAATTGCACGCAGACTCTGCAGTGGCAGGTCCGAGTAACCTTTTCAAGGCTACTCATGTGGGTGGCACAATCGGTGCTGCAGGCGGACTCGTAGCATTTGATTTACAGGCCCTGACACACTCAGTGCACTTTACTAGAGACTGATTACTAAATCAAATATGCCAATCATGGAAGCACCAATCCATAACACAATGTACACAGAGAGCATATGCACTTTAGCACTGATCAGCAGTGATAAAGTGCCCAGAGTCCTAAAACCAACAACAGCAGCAGGTCAGGAAAAAATAGGAGGAAGAAGTCAAAGGTTTGGGGATAACCCTGCAAAAAGGGCCATCTCCAACACTTGGTATGTAGCTGGTTGTTGTTGATATAAATTTCAAGGCCCAAAAATGTCACTCTTATGGGTTATCTTTATATTAAAGTGGTTGATGTGCATTATTTCAAAATATTATTTTAGCTGATCTATGCGTCTGTGGCAGATAACTAAGATATAGTCTATATATCTTTTTAGTTATATAACAAGTTATGTGAAATCTGCAAAGTCATAATTCCAGAGCTATTCTCTTTCTACCTGTCCCATAAGAAGATAGGCATATGGACGAGCATATTTGGCTGCCACCACTGTGCCTTGTTTGTAATCTAGGACTTATGTAAAGTGCTCCAATTCCCTTGGGTCTGACTTCAGAAGAGCACTCAAGACCTGGCTGTTCGACTAATCAGCTTATCTTCAGCACCTGGATACCCCTGGGGGTGATAAATCACGCTCTACAAATCCAAATTGATTGATTGGGTGGGTCCAGTATGCCCTATATAAAAAGTCTAAAAACAAGCCTGCAAAAAAATAAAAAACAGACCCTGTGACTACTTGTGGATATTCTTAAAATATATATTTTTCTAAATTATTAGGTCTCTACATTTAAATGTGCCAAACCACACTAGTGTAGTAGCGCTTATCTGTGTAGTGGCATTAGTGGGGATAAAGAGATAGCTGGGTATCTGCTTGTGCCTACCACCTTCGGAGGGGTTAATGATAATCATTGAGAGTGGTATGTTCTTGGAAATTTAAATAAACAGAGTTGGTTGAACAGCTGGCTGGGCATCTCACTTTAACTGAAGGAGGCCAGGATCCAACGTCTGTTGGTGATCTTCATGACCGTAAGAGTAGGTTGTATGGAGAGTGTCCTGTTGTTGAGCTAAAGTTTCTGCACCTTTTGATTTTCAAACAAGGCAGTCTGGGGTGGTGCTACAAAAAGCTTGAGCTAACGTGGTCTTTGTGCACTCCAAAATGCAGAATTCCAAGTGGAGTCTATAACGTTCCTTGCTAGAGATGTTCGCAATGAAAATCCAGTTGAAATAGTGGCTTTTTTTCAATAATTTGTTCATTCTGATGAGTTATGAAGATCATTTTAATCACAGACTTATTTTATTGTAGTTGAAGTGCAGTGATCTTCATTTTTGTTCTTCCTCATCCCTTCTTTTGATAAATGGTCTAAGGTAACTAGGTTTGGTCCTGTGCAAGTCCTGAAGTGTGTTCCTCTAGCCACATTTTGAGGCTCAAGGAAGAGCATGGATTGGGTAGGGCAATTTCCACAACATTTTTTTTCTAAAATTCATAACAGATGTCAACTGGCATTAAATCACTGCACAATCTATTGTGTTATTTGTTAACAGAATTAAGGTTGCCACCAACTAATAGAGAGCAACCCAGGGTCAAAGTGAGGGACCTTTGGAGGAACCTGGCAGAGGTGTTATGAAAAAATGATGAGTTTGAGAAGAGCAGTGCCTACAAGGGCTGATGGAAAGGGATGAGGAAGTTGGTAAAAGAGGGTGCAGAAGGCTGTGGTGGTAAATGCAATTAAAAAACATACAAACATTTAAATCTGAAAAGAAAAAATTCTCCAGTCCCCGGTTCCAGACTACTCCGAGCGCAAGGTCCCCCAGCTCCCAGAGTTCCTTCTCCATTCCAGACACTGCTCTCATGCTGCATGCGAGAAGCATCTGGATTGGCTGGAGCAGGCTGCCTCTGCGCTCCGGAAAACCGACATGCACAATTCACACTGAACGGGCCACCCGTCAATGCTGCCAATCAGCAGCAATGCTGCATGGTCCCCGCCCTGCCCTCTCAGTTCAACAAAGCATGAAAAAATAAAATGGTGATAAAATCGTTTTATTACTATTTTATTGTCCCAGCTTTCTGCACAGCAATGTGGGGAGTGGTGCTCCTCCATTCCCATGGAGAACCCGCAGCTGGCAGAAGGCACAGTGCTCAAGCAGACAAGTGCATGCTGTGAGTGACTGACGGTCGAGGTCTTGCTCTGTCCTGGATTTCTTAATGAATGCACTTTACCCCTAAAATAAAATGGGGCTGCAACACTGACAAGCACAAGCAGCCAAGGGGGAGAACTAATTGAACAGATCCCTAATGCCAAGTCTCACTTAGGATTTTGATCTAGAATACAAATCCCCATCACAATTCTATAAACATAGTGCTGCGCCCGTAGAGTAAAAAAAAAATCCCTATTAAATAATTTACGTTTCTGGATTCTTCTTTATTTTGTACTCCAAAAAGCTTTTATATTTTCATCATTCTTATTCGGATTGTTACAGCTCAGCCATCGCATTTCGTTCACAACAGAGAATTTCTTCAAGGCATTCCAATCCAAAGACCAAAATAATGAATAAATAGTTCCATAGGTACTCTAGTATTTGGATATGGCCTCCTTGTCTTTCTATTCCACTAGGTGATTCTTCAATTAGTAGTTTCAAAAGTAGATATCTTGTCCCCAAATCCAAATATCCAGGACTAGACAAACCACATCATGAACATACGAATCCGTGTGGGACACCAGTCAGGCACCTGACACGTAGAAAGCACACAGCGAAGATTTTCCGCTAAACTTTCCAATTATTTTAATACAGCACATATTTACACTTTTGGGTGATCACTGTAAGGTGCTAATGTTATTTGTTTGCTGGAATACCCAATGACTACAATTATATTGCATGATTTATGCTCTACTGCTCTTTTTTATATTGAAATATCTTTAATTGCACATATTGAATATGTTATCTATGAAATGCTTACAGTTGTTGACTTAAAGAACAAGTTACTTACCTTCGGTAACGTATTATCGGGTATAGACACAGTCTAGCTGCAGATTCCTTAACTTGTGAATTCTACCCAGGCACCTGACTGGATCCTGACGCCTGGCGAGAATTCACAAGTTCAGGAATCTGCGGCTAGATGTCTCAATTAGATAAACCTAAATTGAGGTCTCAAAAGATAGAGTACATCATCTCTAAGTTTGACTATCTTATTGAATTGCTGCACTGAACCATTGAGCCCTGTCACCCACTGTCTAGATTGTAAGGGCCTAGATTGTAAGGGCCTTTTGAATTGTAGGTATGCCCATACAAAAATTGCCCCTTAGCACTTTCGCCAGTGAATTGTCATTGTAAATAAATCTACTGTCTCTACATTACCCATTACTTTGATACACAGATCTACCATGCCTTGAACTTGTTAAAAGTCTGATTATAAAAAATAAAGGGTCTGCACAATGCAACGAGTGGCGACAGTCATGTGGAAAAAGGGCTTACACCCTCCATAGCACTATATGTGCCATTAATTTTCCCGAGGAGCCCACAGGCGAAATCTTCTCTGTCGAGTGTGTCTGCGCAGTCCACCGAATACATATCATTGCATTTTCAAAGCGTCTTGGTCCAGTAAGTCTACCAAACAGACCATTAACTTCCCAGAAATAAGATTCTAGAATCTGCATTGGCAAGATAATGAAGAACAATAATTGTTAAAGTGCTCTCATCTTAATCAATGTCATATGGCAGTGTCATAACAACAATACGGCATTCCAATTCTTTACATCCTCTTTTAATGCATCAGGGAGGAATATTAAGGTTTTAAAGCTAGCTCACATTATTTAGTGTTCACACCACCAAATACTGAAGCTTATGTGTCACAACTCCCACCGTACTACATGTGAAGACCAACTTACCTCCTTCCATCAGTTCTGTCATAGACATTATGTATACGAGCTGGGTTCATCCAGGCTATTGGCCACGTTCACCCAGTTTCCTTGTCTCGTCACCCAGTGGCATACGTACATCAGTCGCATATATAAATACACTGGCAACAGGGTGAGCCAATTCACACAAGTATTCAAACAGGAAATGCCCGAATTTCGTGCTAGCTCGGAAATGATGCTGGCAACTGTTTTTTTATGAGGGCAAAAACGTGGTGGAAATGACCACATGTGGCTAAATTCCCTGACCAGATCGAAGTATTTCAAGGGAGCCAATACAAAGTCACAACTGCTACTCGTAAGACATGCATAGTGTTCACCTATACCTAAGTCAGACCCCAGCAGAAATAGAGACAAAACACTCCACGGAGTATCAACCATTCAACCCAGTTAACACCTTTTTGCTATCTGGTAACAAACTATAGGCATCTATGGACCTGTACAATCAAACCAATAATTTTCCGACAGGTAATCTCTCTCTGGCAACCACAGTTGACCCTAACTTGAGTCGAACCTGATCTTCAGGCATAGGTTTTGGTCCTTATTATTGGCAGTACTCTTCTCAGGAGTTCTCAATCCGCATCAAGGAGGGCTTAGCTTGTAGGACCACATTGCACCGAGTCTTAACCCCTTCGCTGCGCGCCTCGGCCAACGGCGGTCGCGTGCACTACCTCGGTAGTGGTGCGCACGTCCATTGGCCGATGCAGCCCCGCCCACTCTTTTAAACCCGGCGGAATTCGCGCCGCGGTTAAGTGGTTAAACACTCTCTCACAGTGGGAAAGCTTTTCCCGCTTTTCCCTCTAGGATTGCATGGACAACTTTACCAAGGGGGTGAGAAAGAGGGAGGGAGACCAAAAACCTCTGAATTGCATGTAAAACTTTATAGTAAACCCAACAGACCAAATAATCGCATGTAGATGTTTATGGGGAATGTACCTTACGCTATTCGAATTAATAAAAGAGAGCTATATAAATTAAATACAGGTCGAATTCTGTAAAGAGCGGCAGGAGGCAGAATTAGGTTTAAAGCTTATTTATTCTTAAAGGTATAAATAGACCCACTGGTGCTAGAGTCCAGGCATCTCTTCAGTTCAGCTCCAACCGCTTCACTGAAGTAGAATCTGGATCACCAGGATACAGTAAAAGGATTCCATATTACATAGCTAAGAATCTAACAGAGAAGAAAGAACTACAACACTAAATAAAGAGAACTACAATAGAGGTAGAAGACATATACCACATGTTCCTTTCTTAACAAAAACCCAACCATTAGCGACATAAGATTTAACCTTCTGCAAAACACTATCATTAGAAAAATGATGACTCCAATCCTTCTCCTCAACACCAAAACAACAGAATTCTAAAGCGTCAACAGAAGCTACAACTGTTTTACTAAAATTTATGTGGCTATTGACGGGAAGAATATTGTGGGTTGGTTTGACCTTGGCAAGCTTGGTATCAATTTATGCCCAGGTTCCGATCATCCAATACAATTAAGAGATAGGTGACATCCTCAACTTGAAAAGGTTCAGAGAACTTAGACGAACCCTTGGGGGTGAAAGATGGTTTGATAATTCTTACCCAATCGCCAATAGAAACATCTTTGTTTTTAGAATGATGAGACAAATCATGATAGGCCTTACCACAGTACCTTAAATCATCCGAAGTAGAATCTGGATCACCAGGATACAGTAAAAGGATTCCATATTACATAGCTAAGAATCTAACAGAGAAGAAAGAACTACAACACTAAATAAAGAGAACTACAATAGAGGTAGAAGACATCCCATCCTCGTCGCCATTGTAAAGAGCGGCAGGAGGCAGAATTAGGTTTAAAGCTTATTTATTCTTAAAGGTATAAATAGACCCACTGGTGCTAGAGTCCAGGCATCTCTTCAGTTCAGCTCCAACCGCTTCACTGAAGTAGAATCTGGATCACCAGGATACAGTAAAAGGATTCCATATTACATAGCTAAGAATCTAACAGAGAAGAAAGAACTACAACACTAAATAAAGAGAACTACAATAGAGGTAGAAGACATATACCACAAATTCTCATTGTGTAGTATCTTAGTATGCAAAAATTGATATTTCGTTTTCTGATAACCTATTAGGGAGAAAGTAAAATCGTTCACAAAACTTTAAAGAGTAAACATGAAAATTTTTAATAAAGTACATAGTCAAATACCTGCTGGACTGCAGCCTTTTTGGCGGGTATGCCAGAAACCATTGGCCTCATTCTGAAATGAATAAAAAAGGTTTTGCTATAAAAAAATATTTGCCAGAATCTTTCAAAACAGATGATGTACAAACATCACTTGCTGGAGAAAAGTGTATATCATTATTGAACAGTATTTTAAATTTAGGAATTAAGAATGTGCAATTTCACAAATATGCATCAACACATTACACTTTGCCAATACATTAGAAGCAACGCTCCAATCCTAAAACAGTATTTTAGAAAGACGTCAATCAAACAAACAATAACAAACTGTGAAAAGGGGCACTTGAAAATAAAGATCACATTTTTACTCGTAATATTGACTGGTGAGTTAAAGTTGCTTACAGTAGTATCTCATGTACTCTTAGTCCGACTCCACTGGCATAGTATGGAACCTCACGTTGGGAATTTAGTACTTTTTCCCTTAAGAAAAGATTAAACCTCTGGAAACCCAGATGCATGCACCGCTCCACGCATGTCTGGGAAGTTACCACCACTCACTCTCTGTCACAAGCTTACCTTCAGGTCAAGCTTTCTCTTCTTGTATACATCGGTATCAAAGGTTTATGGAGGAAAACCAACAATAAGAGGTTGGTCAATTCTGAGATGGAGGGATCGCTGGGAATACAATTAGTCTAAAAGAATAACTTGTTTTTCCTCTAAATCTAAGCCATCCTTCCCCCAGAGTAATGAGATGATTTCAAAGAATCCAGAAACTCTGCTTCGGAGAAGCTAACTGCTATAGCACTTTTCTTGCCAAATATATTCTTCAATATGACTTGATCAAATTCAGCATCACACCAGGAGGATAAACTTTAAGGTGGCAATTTTGCAGACACATTCGGTGGAACACACCATCGGAAAAGGAAAAACACTGGTTGCCATGGTTCTCTGTAGATGGCATGAAAACAGAATAGGAGAGCTGGCCAACTTATCATATATATCATTTCAAATCTTGAGACATCAGAATGGAAAGTTTAAGAGCTGATTGCACCGATTAAAGCCACCAACATACACAAAAGGGTTCGAAAATATTTTATAAGATCAAGTAAAATTCAGAGCATATCAATAAAATCCAAGTGGAAATGGTACTCTGCAACCATATTTTGATTTGAGGGGGGATTTGGGAAAGATTAGATTACAGATTAGGAGATGTAAGGAAAACAAACTCTCAGTTAATTTGAAAGTCCGAGTTATACACTGCAAAACATTTTCACAAACATCTAGTCTCCACAGAAAAAATATATAAGGCGTGTTTCAAGAAAAATACTGTAACCCACTTGGTCGACATTGCCACAATGAGGAACATGATCTGTCATGCCAATGTTGTGGGGGGTGAAAAGTCTGATAGTCTTATGGAGTAACATGGATAATAAAACACACCAAAACCAAGGGTGAGGTCTCCAAACAGAAAATGTAAGGGCAAACTAAATGACAAGGTGCTACACAGCGTTTTGCAGAGAGAAACACTTTCTTTATGAAAGCCTAAGAGTGCCATTGAAATTACAATTAGATTGACCACCTCAGCAATCAACAGCTTCTTCATGTCTTGCAGTCCGGATTAAGGCTCAACTACAGTACAAAAACAGCACTCATCGCCTCTACAGACCACATCCATATGATCCTTGACAAAGGAGAAACTGCACCCCTCATGCTCCTGGACCCTTCTGTATCATTTAACACAGTCCCACACCCTATCCTGCATGATATTGGCATCCATAGACCCGTTCTCCGCTGGCTCCGCTCCTTCCTAACAGAGAGAACAAAAGATGTCAGCCTGGCACCTTACTCCTAGGATGCCTGCAAACCCATCTGTGGAGTGCACACATCATCTACATTCTTTCCTATGCCGATGACACACAACTTACACTCACCCTCACCGATAAGACCCCCAACACAAGAAACAAGTTTGTCACCTGCATGACCAAAGTCGCTAACTGGATAAAAGCCAAATGTCTCAAGTTCAACACCAACAATACAAAAGTAATGATCTTAGAAAAGAAC
This sequence comes from Lissotriton vulgaris, assembly GCF_964263255.1. Taxonomy (NCBI): domain Eukaryota; kingdom Metazoa; phylum Chordata; class Amphibia; order Caudata; family Salamandridae; genus Lissotriton; species Lissotriton vulgaris. The sequence continues at coordinate 471,618,608 of NC_141697.1, forward strand.
ACCTTACCATGGGACTCAAACTGATGAGCAGTCAAATTCGGACCCACACCAGCACCCATTTCAAGAACTGAGGAAGAATCATGGACAGCAAACTGGACAGAACAGCACAAGTCAATGCAGTCACTGCATCCTGCTTCCACATCCTGAAGACGCTGAGAACGAACTTCAAATGGCTCCAAAGCAATACTAGAAAACGGTCACCATGCCCCAGTCACAGCAAGTTGGATTACGTGAACACCTTCCATGCTGGGATCACCAAGCAACTCACAAGAAGACTACAAACTATCCAGAACTTGGTAGCAAGACTCAACCTTAACCTCTCACGCTGAACTCGCACCACACCTCAGGGAGTTCCACTGGCTCCCAATACACAAATGCCCTAATTTCCAACTCCTCTCACACACATTCAAGGCACTATACAACTTAGGGCCCACCTACCAGTACAGTCACCTGAGATAGAACAAGTGTTTTTAATAACAAAATGGATGGTTGTTCCATTCCACAAAGAGGTGCATTTTTCCTCCATATGGCAGTCACCTATATGCCCATCAATGCCCTGGTGTGCCCCAAGTATCATCCATATACCCATAAATGTCATGTTGAGTCTAGGGTAGCACCAATAAAGTGTGGTTAATTTGTGCCGGTGGGTGCTAGTAGACCCAACTGGAATTTATTTTATGGGACAAGTGCACGTTAAGCCCTGCCACAGACAGCAGGCCTGTTGAATAATTTTCTGGGTTGCCGTCTACTTTTTCAGAACCTGACCTATTCATGCTCCACTGTTTGCCAACTGCTCCCATGATTACCCCTTTCTTTCAATTTTCATGATGGATGGCTCCCCCGTCACTGGTCGCCAGCCGATTTTCCTTTAGCTAGCAGCTGTAATGGCTCAACTGTGAGAGAACAGGCCTCTGTGCAATTGCTCACTACAGCTTCTTAAATGGAGTACTGCACATGCCCAGTACCACCTGCCCACCAGTGTGACCACATCTCCCTCACTTGTAGAGGGCCTGCAGCCCAGCCCCACTTGCAAGGATAGGACTGTCAGACTTCAGAAAGAGACTCAAGGCCTGACTCTTTGACGGAGACATAATGCCCAGATACCTCTATGGGTGACAGTGCTGGGCTCTAAAATGCGGTCTGATTTATTTATAAGATGAGCTCAGACACTGAAGGACATTTAAGTTCCACACAGTTAACATGTACTGTCGAAACGCAGTCCACAGTAACAAACAGAATGAGAGTGGATAGGAAGAGGAGGAGAAATCCAGAGAGTTTGAAAAGAAAGAGGCGAAAGGAGAAAGTTATGTGATCATATCTGTGTGTGCATAAAATGAGAGATTTGTCAAAGTATGGGGAAGATGTATGCACATCTATTTCTCATCTATCAGTCTTGTAATTCCTCGACAGTCCGCTGGTGCTATAAGGGCACATGGAATGACAAGAGCGGAAAGGAGGGGTGTGTGGTGCCACTATAATTATTAAAAAATACAGAAAGCAAACAGAGGCATGGGCTAAGACAGGTGCCTGGGGATGCTTGTGAGAGGGATTCATTCACCCACCGGGAGTTCCGGGGTCCACTGACCAAGTACGGTACAGCGTCTATGGAGCCTGGTCTTGTACTGGAGATGTAGATGTGACCCCTCTGAGAGGGGAAGGGGTATTCCCCTCTCAGACTACACCTTTGCATAGGGGATGCAGTAGTTTACAATGCAGGTGATTTGACAGTGGAAAATAGTCCAGTCCAGGGAAAAGAGAAACGGATAGTTCTTGCTATCGCTTTGGAGAGACACTGTGAGCAAAGACTGGAAATGAAATGTGGTGAGGAGCATTAGGTGTACCAGAGTTCCCTACCCCTTTTCCACAGAGCTAACTCGCTCCTTTTCTTTAGTGTAGCAGGGTCAGCAATAGATCTCCATCCGAGTGCTAGAGTGAGGAAGTGCCTGGTTATTTCTCAGTTTTGACGGCACCGCGTTCTCTGCTGTCTTCCTACCGGTCTCTGTAGTACTGCAGCCTGGTTTTTCTATAGTGACCTAATTACTCCTCCAACTTCTCTCACCTACTATTCTAATCTCGAACCACAGATGAGGTCAGAGTACAACACCTTTTGGAGGGGTTTGCTAGCTGCTCTGACTTCACTCTGTCAGACCTCCCACAACCGTATAGAACTCGTTGGGAAAAGAGGTAAACAATCTCATCTAACCAATGCCACGGAATATCTGGGTGGGGAGCGATGTCATCCCTTGGCATCAATCCATGAGGGGAAGTTTAATACACCTGAACAGTTAGAAAGAGACCACGTGCACAAGTCGGCACAACTTGTTTTTTAATGGCTTAATTCCCAACTTTGAATTTGGGATCAAATTCAGGAGTTTTCTACTGCAACAAAAAGACAAAACTGTGTGACCTTGGGCAAACCACATTATCCCTCTCTTCACATTTTCAATACATATGCAACCCGGGAGTGCTTAGAGGCAGGCTGAACACGGATGTCAAGAGATATACATGACAACAAAACTTGACTGTTCTATTCCGCATTAAAGTGCCCAGAGCTGGTTTTGTAATTGTGTGAGTCTCCTCGCTCACTGCAGAACTGCAGCTTCACTTCATGTACATCTTTCTATAAATAGCAGCTCTTCTATAGATTATTTTTTGGCAGGTCAGGGTTTTGTGAGGACAAACGTGGCAAGTACTTACCGGACATGTGCTTGCTGGGCCAGCTGAAGCATTATACCACATATATCCGCAGTCAGTGGCTGTTGGCCAGGAGAATATTAACAAGTTTATTTCACAGAAGATCAATTCATGGTTATGGCCATTTCATTTTTCTTACTTAAATGAACAGCCAGAAGTGGCACAACATGGTTTCCTAATGTTTTTATTAAGAAGCAAAGCACAGACCTGCTTTCAACACAATGTCACTGGCTAGTACCAAAGGTGACAACAATTTTTGGGCCATTTCAAAGCCAATTGCTTTTTAATTAATGTAAAACATTGGGCTATAAAACGCACAACCTAGTCACATTTAAAAAAGACCAAATCTAGGGGGCGGGGGCTTTTCCTAAGGAAGGTGCGCTTGCTTGCTTTTCTCCCTCCAATCCAGCTTGGACATTATTCATGGGGGTGGTACCAGGAGGCATCAGTGGGGAAGGGGCGAAATGTGCAGGAAAACAGGGCGAAGTAGATGGCGGCCCTTTCAGAAACATTTTGGTCAACTCTACTTGTTATTTTTACAAACTAAACATTACTAACAGATAATTTATGTTGGTGACTTAGTCAAATAAAACCGGACAATGTTTGTTACTGACATTTCTGTCAGAGTCCCTGTAGGATCAAAAATCACTTAACAAAACAACCTAAAGCAAGATGGTTTTCGAAAAGACAGTCTGGGTCTTACTAGAGGCTAGCAGGATGCAGCAGTCAGTGAGACAGGCAACATAAATAGGCTTGGCTGCCCTCGTCGCCTCAGCTATGCATTCTATAATAGTCAAGAGCTTTCTTGCATATCTGCCCTAAAGTATGCTCGTAATACCCTTAAGAATACCAAGGCAAAAGCGGGCACTGATAAAAACGCTGTCTGAACATTCTGTCCCTGGAGCTACACTAGGGTACAGACGTACCGAGGACCTGACCCCCTGCCCTCCCAGCGTAACGGTGCCCCGTACTACTTCACCTGATACTTTAGGCACCATCCCCTGACTGACCAACAATGCATACAATTTGGGGGGTGGTGCAAAACAAGTAACACAAATGTGCCTATCCAGGGGCCAGGAAAAGACAACATACTGTGATATTTTAATCTAATGGAAAGGTTGTTTCTTTGACTAGACTTAAAAAGAGGCGAGTAAATTACACCGTCTCATTGTAATGCACAAATAGGGTGGCACTCGCTTCGTTCTCTCATCTGCTTAGGAGACAGATCATCCAATGCTTCAAACCTGCAGCCCTAAATGACAATGTCCTTTGTCAGTAAGTGAAGCTGAATCTAGTTTTAATTATACCCGTGAAGCCCCCCGTAATAGCTTTAAAAACATTCCGTTGTCTTCAGTGGCTGCCAATGCCCTCAATAACTTTTTTCTACGGTTATTTGTATTTAGACACGTAATGTTTCCTAAATTACAAAGCATGTATTTATTCGTACAAAGCGCCCTGCTGCCCAGTGGTGGGTCTAGTAGTTCACGCCATATATTCCTGCATAAAAGAAATTAATATAAATAAACAAACCGTTACACCATTCTCCGACTCATCTTTAGACGCACCGTGTATGTACCCAGCAATGGTACACTGGATGCGCACATGTCACCCAGCTCCCATGGTGCGGAGATGCTTTAGCCCAGGGGCGCTACGGAGGCTGAAGCAGGACACATCCAAACGCAGCTGTGTCCAACCCAGAGGGGAATTTAAACTGCAGTTCCCTGCTTGGCGGTGTACAGCACTTAGAATGCAGTCACGGGCCACCTGGCCACTTAAATATTAATATGATTGCATTTTAAGCAATTCATTTGAGAGACCGATGAACAAGAGAACATTCTGGTTAACGTTTTAGTAATACGTTCAAAAACTTCTGGCTGTGGAGAATACGTATACGGCATGCACCTGCAGGACAGCATATTACAGTAATATAGCGCTTGTTAGCTTCTGCCCTATGGCAAATAAGTTCTTTAACTGTATAAAGAAACATCTTCAATCAGAAGACTTTGGCTTTGCTTAGCAAGATGAACAATTAACTCCGCATTTCTTGTTAAAATAAGTGAGGCACGGCGTGCTACCTTTACGGCACATTAACAGATGTTTGGAGGTCAGTTTCACACTACCAAAGCACCGAGCTTACACGGCAGGCGCAGTTTGTGTTCTATGTGACCCTCCCAGTCCCACCGCTCTTTCAAGCCTTCTGGACATGCCCCTCCAGTCTGCAGTAAAGCAGCAGAGGCGCGTGATCGCTGGTCTCTCAGTTCCATGTGTGAGGACTACCTGTAAGATGGGCGGGCCCTCTGGTGTTGCCTTTCCACTGGGCCCTGCGTCCACCACCAGTCTTGTTGTGGGGGAATTACCAGAAACTGTCCTGCTCCGACCTGGTGCGTCGCCCGAAGGAGCCCAATTCCTTCTTATCAAATGAGTCTTAAAACACGGGCTAGCCTGGAACAGCCACAAAGGCAGTTCCGGTTTATACTGTTTTTTTTTAGGGCGGGAGATCTAGGACTATATGCCCTCCAGGACCATTTGGCCACTTTAAGCAATACATAATTCTCAGTGGTCCCCCCATTCGTCCTTTAGCAAGGTGGGGAATAAGGGGTGACTTCCCAAGTACGCTACTATATCCCCTAATTCCTGCGTCACCGGGTGCCGCAAACCACCCCACGGGCCACAGCAGCTGCACTGGCGCATGGTATAGCTCGTAGCTAGGAGCACCTAGTGCCCCCCCCCCCAACTGCTCTTTGGACTTAATTGTAATGTTGAGATCATTCCACACATGAAGTATCTACATTTGCCACATCCAAACAATACTTTCCTGTGATGCGGAATGCAATAGCAGACATTCTCGGTTGATAAATGGAGAACTGATCGTATTTGTAGGACGATTCTGATGCCACACAAGCAATATTTTCATATTATTTCTGATATTTGCACAGAGAAACACATTTATTTGGACACATGTTTTACATATGTAGCTTTAGCATTAATTGTTGATTATGCAGCTAACATAGTTATAGGCGGAGTGCCATACCAGGCCTTCCGCGTTGGAGCAAGGCAGTATGTTTTGGCGTGCCTGTGCAAGTACGTATCCCGGACGCGTTGAGGACGCTATAGCAGCAATTATAAACAAGTGTCTTTCCAAAAATGTTTAGAAACCTTCTACTGCCAAAAGAGCACATCATGCATTTGGCTCTACACGGCTACAGGCATGGTTTTCCCATTCCTCTTTTTTGTAAGCACCAACTTTCCAAAACTCTCTTTTGCCTGCGTTCAATGTATGGGACCTCTTCTTGAGAGATTGTATATTAGCCAGAGACAGTACATGTCTATACTAAGCTTTAAAGAGAAGTTAAGACAATATTTGATACTGGTGAAAGTGGATATTTTTATTTTGCTTCTGCCAACTTGTTTCTGACTCAAGCCTTGTACTAAACACGTTAAACATTTCTACCCACTACAGTACTTTTAGGATTCTCTATTAACAAAATTACACTTTGTTTTACCTTTTTGCATGCCAATAAGGACATTTTGTACTTTAACGCCAGTATTTGCTACACAACACAAACAAACAAGGATTTATCTAATGAATATGCCACTGAAAAAGTTGATTGCCCTTGTAGTTTGCTTTCCATATTGAAAAAAGATGGTTTGTTGAAGTTATACAGGTATCTGTCATTTTGTTTGGTGCGTTTCTGTAAAGCGCTGTTAATCGTAGTTTAGTGGTCTTAGAGCGACATCAAGAGGAACCATATATGTTGGTACAGGATAACAATAGAGATTGAAAGCTGAGACTAGGTGTGGTGCCAATCTGCCTTCCTGCAAAAGAACTGTACAGGACACAGTATCCCAAAAACGATGATCTCAAAAAGGTGTTAAAGCAGTGATGGAGGAAGAGTGCAAGAGCACGTCATGTGAATGGGAAAGCGAGTATTGGACATCTGACCAGCAGATAAATCTACGGAGCGATTTCTATACAATATTAATGCACATTCAGGCATCAGTTACCCAGTTCCCACACAACCTACAATGCACATTCAGAGTCATTCAAGAGGGTACACACTTCCATTACATTGAGGTGTATACTTTGACACAATTGCCTATCTGAGCTCTACAATGTCTCATTTCAGCCCTGTAGAAGCTGAAGGGTTGAAACACACTCACAGAGCGAAAAACAAATAGGTACCATGAAGATTTATCAATCAATCAATCAGTCAATCAAGAGTACTTGTAAAGCGCGATACTTACCCGTGAGGGTCTCAAGGCGCTATGGGGAGGGGGGGTGCTGCTACTGCTCGAACAGCCAGGTCTTGAGGAGTCTTCTGAAGGTGAGTAGGTCTTGGGTCTGCCGTATGTGGGTAGGGAGGGTGTTCCAGGTCTTGGCGGCGAGGTAGGAGAAGGATCTGCCGCCGGAAGTCATTCGTTGGATGCGGGGGACAGCGGCGAGGGCGAGGCTGGCGGAGCGGAGCTGGCGGGTGGGGGTGTAGAAGCTGAGTCTGCTGTTCAGGTAGGCTGGTCCGGCGTTGTGGAGTGCTTTGTGTGCGTGGGTGAGGAGCTTGAAAGTGATCCTCTTGTCGACGGGGAGCCAGTGTAGGTCTCTCAGGTGGGGGGTGATGTGGCTGCGGCGGGGGACGTTGACGATCAGTCGGGCGGAGGCGTTTTGGATGCGTTGTAGTCGTCGTAGGCGTTTGGCTGGGATTCCTGTGTAGAGTGCGCTGCCGTAGTCCAGTCTTGTGCTGACTAGGGCCTGTGTCCCTGTTCTTCTTGTTTCGGTCGGGATCCACTTGTAGATCCTGCGGAGCGTGTTGTAGTAGGAGGAGGAGACGGCGTTGACCTGCTTAGACATGGAGAGGGAGGAGTCAAGGATGAATCCTAGGTTGCGTGCATGATCAGTGGGTGTTGGTGCTGTTCCCAGTGTGGTCGGCCACCAGGAGTCATCCCAGGCTGAGGGGGTGGGTCCGAGGAGGAGGACCTCCGTCTTGTCCGAGTTCAGCTTCAGGCGGCTGCTCCTCATCCAGTCCGCGACGGCCTTCCCTCGTGGAGGTTGGTTTTGGCGGTGTTTGGGTCCTTGATGAGAGACAGGATGAGCTGGGTGTCGTCGGCGTAAGAGATGATGTTGAGGTTGTGATGGCGGGCCACTTGTGTGAGGGGGGCCATGTAGACGTTGAACAGCGTCAGGCTGAGAGATGAGCCCTGGGGGACGCCGCAGATGATGTCGGTGGCTTCGGATCGGAAGAGTGGGAGGTGGACGCTCTGGGTTCTGCCAGGGAGGAAGGACGTGGTCCAGTCAAGAGCCTTCTCTTGGATTCACGCTTCTAGGAGGCGTGTCTAGAGTGCGATGGCAGACAGTGTTGAAGGCGGCTGACAGATCCAGGAGGATGAGGGCTGATGTTTCGCCGTTGTCTAGTTGGCGCCTGATGTCGTCTGTGGCGGCGATGAGGTCTGTCTCGGTGCTGTGGTTTCGTCTGAATCCAGACTGGGACGGGTTCAAGATGTTGTTGTCTTCCAGGTGGCGGGTCAATTGCATGTTGACGATTTTCTCGATGACCTTTGCCGGGAACGGGAGCAGGGAGATGGGCCGGAAGTTCTTGAGGTCCTTGGGGTCCGCCTTGGGCTTCTTGATGAGGGCGTTGATTTCGGCGTGCTTCCAGCTTTCCGGGAAGGTCGCTGTTTCAAAGGAGATGTTGATGACCTTCCGTAGATGGGGTGCGATGGCTGCGTCTGCTTTGTTGAATACGTGGTGTGGGCACGGGTCTGACGTAGATCCTGAGTAGATGGAGTTCATGACCTTGCGTGTCTCGTCATCCTTGACGTTGGACCAGGAGATCCGGTGGTTGGCACTGGTATTTGTTCACAGAGGAGGTGGAGTCTGGAGTAGTCGGGGTGGTCGTGGTGTTAAAGCTGTAGTGGATGTCAGCGATCTTGTGGTGGAAGAAGATGGCTAGTGAGTCGCACAGTTCTTGTGAGGGCGGGATGTCGTTGGCGCTGGGGTTGGAGAGTTCCTTTATGATGCTGAAGAGCTCCTTGCTGTTGTGTGCACTGTTATCCAAGCGGTCTTTGAAGGAGGATCTCTTGGCTAATCTGATGAGGTGGTGAAGTCTGCGGGTGGCGTTCTAGTGGGCTGCGTGGTTGTCCGGTGTGCGTTCGTGGAGCCATATCTTCTCCAGTTTCCGTGATGCGCGTTTGGAGGTCTGGAGCTCATCGGTGAACCAGGTGGCTCTCTTGCTGGCGTGGGTGTTGGAGGGTTTCTTGAGCGGGGCGAGGGTGTTGGCGCAGTCGTCGATCCACTGTCTGAGGTTGCAGGCTGCGGCGTCTGGGTTGGTGGGGTCGGCGGGTGGGTTCTGGGCGAGGGTGGTGATCAGCTGGTCTTCAGTGACTTTGCTCCAGCAGCGGCGAGGTAGATGTTGGGTGCGGTGGTGCGTGGTTGGTTTCTTGAAGGTGAAATAGATGCAGCAGTGGTCGGTCCAGTGGAGTTCGGTGGTGTGGTCGAAGGCGACGTGGGTGCCTGTGGAGAAGACGGGGTCCAGCGTGTGGCCGGAAGCGTGGGTGGGTACGGTGACGAGTTGTCTGAAGCCAAGGTTGGCGAGGTTGTCGATCAGGGTGGCGGAGTTAGCGTCGTCGTTGTTCGAGGTGGAAGTTCAGGTCCCCGAGGAGAATGTAGTCCGTGGAGGCGAGTGCGTGGGTGCTGGCGAGGTCGGCGATGGAGTTGCCGAACTGAGGCCGGAGTCCGGGGGGGGGGGGTCTGCAGATGAGTGTTCCTCTGAGGGTGGTGTTGGGGTCGATGTGGAAGTGGAGGTGTTCGGCGGTGTTCAGGGTGTCGTCTGCGTGGGTGGCGACCTTGAGGGTGGACTTGTGGACGATGGCTATTCCTCCTCAGATTCCGTTGGCGCGATCCCTGCGGGTGATCTTTTAGCCGTCAGGGAAGGCTATGGAGATGTCGGGCGCCGAGGAGTCGTTCCACCAGGTCTCAATCAGGAAGGCCACATCTGGGGCGGAGGTGTTGAGCAGATCCCAGAGCTCGACGGTGTGTTTGCATGCGGAGAGGGTGTTTAGGAGTATGCAGCGGAGGTGGTTGGGTCCAGTCCTTGGAGGTTTGGTGGCTCTGTCGCAGGTGAAGCTGTAGGTGCGGCAGGAGAAGGGTCCGTTTCGGGGTGGCCTGGAAGCAGGTGTGGTTTCGGCCAGCGTTGAGTGCGTGGAGGGTGCTGGCATCGTAGTGGAGTCTGGTGTCGTGGCGTTCGCGGGGTCCAGGGGTTCTGGCGCTGGGCACGGTCCAGGCGCGGACGGGCCCAGACGGGCTTGCCTTAGGCGCGCCTGCTGCGTGCGTCCGCTGTGCGGCTGTGCAGCGTCCGGCATATAGGGGGAGGTGGGAGGGAGGAGCAGCTGGGAGGCGGGAGCAGCGAGTGGGCAGGGGCGGGTCGCAGGGGGCACAGCGGCGGGGAAACAGTGGTACAGAAAGCAAAATGGGGCACAAGGGGGGAAACTAGTGGCACATAGCAGAAATCGAGGCACGAAGAGGGGGAAACAGTGGTCAGAAGGCAAAATGGGGCACAAGGATGGGGAAACAAGTGGCACAGAGCAGAAAACGAGGCACAAAGAGGGGGAAACAGTGGTACAAAAGGCAAAATGGGGCACAAGGGGGGGGAACTAGTGGCACAGAGCAGAAAACGAGGCACAAGAGGGGGAGACAGTGGCACAGAAGCAAAAAGGACGGAGGACACTTACCAGCGGCAGTGGCAGCAGGAGCACACAGTCGGAGCTGCGTGGAGGGGGAGCGAACTACCAGGAGGGTCAGGGGTCGCTCACCTCACCGCGCAGCGTCCGGCAAATATGGGGAGGTGGGAGGTGGAAAATATGAGGAGGTGGGAGGGAGGAGCAGCTGGGAGGCGGGAGCAGCGATTGGGCAGTGGGCAGGGCTGTAGGGGGCACAGCGGAGGGGGAAACAAGTGCAACAGAAGACAAGAGGGGCACAAAAAACGAGTGGAACAGAGGGCAGAAGGGCACAAAAACGGGTGGAACAGAGGGCAGAAAGGCACAAAAAACGAAGGAAAAACGAGTGGAACAGAGGGTCAGAATGGCACAAAAAACGAGGGGAAAACGGGTAGAACGGAGGGCAGAAAGGCACAAAAAACTAGGGAAAAACGGGTGGAACAGAGGGCAGAAATGTACAAATAACGAAGGAAAAACGGATGGAACAGAGGGCAGAAAACGAGGCACAATAGGGGGAGACAGTGGCACAGAGCAGAAAATGACGCACAAGAGGGGGAGACAGTGGCACAGAAGCAAAAAAGGACGGAGGACATTTACCAGTGGCAGTGGCAGCAGGAGCACACAGTCGGAGCTGCGTGGAGGGGGAGCGACCTACCAGGAGGGTCAAATAACTATATAATGTGCAGCAAGGGTGATTAGCCAGTGCTTTAAATCCCAGTCAATAGAGACTACTTCTGGAGGACCGGACAGGTGGTGAGACTCACTGAACATCTCATTTGTGACTTCTCTGCTGAACATGCCAATTCTGTGAGCAATTTACAGGGATGAACAGTTTCAGTGGATATAAACTGACCAACACCTTGCAAAGTATTGTCTTTTGATGAACACAACATTATACGTTGTGTGGATGTTAGCCCAAAATGATAGTGCCTGTGGAATTCTGTAAATGTATCTCTTATTTTAAAAACGTTGGATCTAACAACTTTCTTTGGCAAACAGTAATTGTTTGTTTGACCTTATAGAGAGGTGGAGCTATCTTTTTCCATAAGTGTGTTGCTACCCCTCAACAAGATACTCGACACCACACATCCAACTTAACTAAAAAAAAACACTGAAAACAATTGCTGAAATTGTAACACGTTATACTGAATATGAGAACACAAAAAGTTCCAAAACAAAATGTAATGTTAACTGATCAGCGTGCAGCCGAATAATGTCCCAGAGACCAACAAGTACTATACAAAGCCGTGTGTAGGTTTGCAAAAAGGGCATTTCTTTCAATGGTTTGACCAAACCTAAACAGAGCAGCTGCTGCCACACCAGCCATAAGGAACAGTAAATGACTGGCTGCCATGGCTACAGCTTCTGGCTCCGTCTGCCTGCTTAAACCTGCAAGGGCTGGAGCGCCGCTGAGTGCAAACAGAAGGGCACAGCTGTTTCTGCGCGGGGCGGGACTGGGCATTAATAATCAAATGAGCAGCCCCACAAAGGAGAGAAGTAAGTGGGCTTTCATCCCTCTCTAAACAGGCATGCAAATCGTCTCCACCCACACGCATACATTAAACGGGTTAAAGCCCCCACACATAACAGGCCTGCACAAAACTAAATTGTTGCAGGAAGGGACTCGCGGAGTGGCGCGAGGCAGCAGTGCGTTTGTTTTGCGTCTGTCTTGGAGCGCAACGTGCCTACTGACGTACAGTGCGTCATCCTTCAAAAACACTCGTGGCTGTGACACGACGCTGTGCCCTTCGCCAGATTCCTCCAGCCGCCCCGCTTCGCTCCTTCAGCCGCACTTCACATACATTCACATGTGCGGAACTGACAGAACGGAATCAATTTAAAATATGCGTAAAACGTACGACTGCTGTGGGCGGAAAGACAAATATCTAAGAAAAGCATTAATGTCTCAAAGCTGTTGAAGTGAACACTCTGAAGACGGCGTTCTCTAAACTGACAGCGAGCACCGCGGGCTGATAATCTTTATATTTTTATCGCAAAGAAACAATATTTTTTGTCAGCTCTGCCTGTGAACGCGGTTAAGCAGTAGCATTTAATTGCGATGCACACGTTAGCTTCCAGAGTTGTCCTCCAGCAGAACGCGCGCTGAGATCGTCTCTGCATAATGGGTTCAGACATGCCTTAATGTATGCAGAACAGGCATTCAGTCAACTCCCGATACCGGCCTTCCTGTGGCCAAGAACCATGCTCTCAAACTGTCCCTTCCTTTATCATTTTTACATCACAGCACAAGTTGGTAAATAAATACAAAAATAAAGTAAAGGGAAGGCTTATTACCTTGCCCCTACATTCCACCCCACTCAGTAGGAGCAACTCTACTTGATTATCTTCTCGTCGAGAATTAAAGGGACCTCCAGCACTAGATTTATTTAGTAACCGTCGTTCTTTTTTATAGACACCGTTTTCTTTTTCCAGACACAAATCTTGCCAAGGGTCTGTGCCAATCGCATGGGGCTGTAAAACGTTCGTTCATCCTGACAAAGACCACACTCTTGGCTTAGGCAGAGCTTAGCACATATAATGGGGATCTAATCAAATCGCAACTAAAATGTTGAGCACTGGACAATCAAAAGGTAATAAAAAGTAGAACCAGTGTTCGGGATCTGAAGTGGTGAGGCAGCAGGGGGGAGGTTGGAGGAGAATACAAAAATAATCACAGACACGCAGGCAAAAAAAGGTAAAACTTTACTTACCTGCACCCGCTGCATTGCTCCTCTCCCGAGCCTCGCCTCCAGACCTGGTGCACACTGCGCAGGCTCCCAAATGATAATCCTGATGCTGCTCTCATGCTGGGAATGGTATACTAAATGGTGACAAGGCTTTAATTTTTAGCAACTAGCTCTCCATCAGGAATAGTTCCTGGTGGCCAGAAAGATTGGGGACTTTGCCAACCGCGGCAGACTTCACCAAAAATCTTGGTGTCCTTGTGGATACTAAGTTATCACTCGACCTCCAGGTTACCCGCACAGTATCCACATGTAACTAGACTCAGGTTACCCGCACAGTATCCACATGTAACTAGACTATCAGGACCTTGAGCAATGTGTTCCTTTTTTAATCTCTGAAAGCCAGCAAGCAGGTCGTTCTGGCCTGGATTTCTTCTAGGCTAGACTACTGCAATGCACTTTATTTGGGGATTAACTTGTCACTAACTGCTAACCTTCAGTTAGTTCAAAATACGGTAGTGAGACGGATACTTAAAATTCTGAAATAAATTATTTCTAAATACAAAAATCTTATTCAAATGTTCCGGTGCCCACCACCAGTAACTACTGGTACAATGTCCACCAGTAACTACTGGTACAATGTAAGCACTGCAAGTGCCACATGCTGCAGTAAATACATTTCATTAAAAAAAGCACTAAAAACGGGTCTGTTCCTCGGAGCACTTGAAGAGTCTTGGTCTGTCCCCAGTCTTCTGAACACAAGAATATATTTTATTGCCGATGGAGAGAGATCTTGGGCTAAAAGCCTGCTCCACTGACCAGATTTGACAAACCACGTCCGACTTAAGCTTGCCGTCACACAGAATCCGATGTTGGACGAGTGACATGATAGGAGTAGAGGGCACCAGGAGAGAAAGGGCAGAGCAGAAAGCTGGAGGACTGAGCAGAGAAGGATAAGGAAAACATGTTTGATGAAGACCTCAAAACAAGATAGGGAAGCAGAGGGAAAAGGCACACGAACTGTGGCAGTGGCATCAATATGACATGATAACGAAGACCACAGGGTGGGTAGGCAATGAAAACAGAGAGCAGAGACAGGAGAAACAGGGAAAGCCGGACAGGGAAGGGGAACAAAAACACAACTGAGACACAGAGCGGTGCTGCTTTTTGGGTCTTTCTTTCCCAAATTCTGTTCTCAGTCAGTGGTACCGTAAAGGTACCATGGGTCCTAACGCGAGGAAGACAAATATGGCATCCTCCTATCGAGGACTATTCAAAACAGCTATAACTTGGATGCAAAGGGGCTCTCCCACCCCTACTGCAATAATCATAGCTATGCCTCCGTTTCCACTCTTACAACAAAGGGAGGTAAGCAGACATCGCAGGTGTAGTCTGGAGTAAAAAATAAAAAAACGTTCCTAACATTAATGTAAGCACATATCAATTTCAACGAATGTTCTTGCTGTTCGAACTACACGTTTCAGCTGCCACGAATCACCCTGACCGAATATTTGCGGTGAAACAGTTTTGAAGAATATCTCATCGAGGGAAAAGTTGCACCGACAGAATGCTTTATGCAGCTGGCATGAAGCATGCCAAGTGAAAAGTCAGGACGGCCTCCTAATTCATGATGCAAGCTTATTCAGAGGGGAAAGACAGAAACAATCGGGAGGTTTGCAATATTACTAATGTCTCAAATGCCCCCCCCCGCTTTCACATGGCTCTGAAGCCGCTTTCAAGTCCAATTGGTGCTTCCTGCTTCTTTTCGAAATGGAAATTGCAGGGTTAGAGTTGTTAAGCACATTAGCTGGAAACTCAGTGTTTTGAAGGAGGAGGTGTACAGGGCAGCCAGCTACTGGTCAAATAAATGTTACAAAAATACCACAAAACCCCAATTATATATCACAAAACTTCTCCTTTTGGTTGCGCAAAGTTTGCCAATCCACGTGGCAATATCCTAGGGGTCTGAGTGGGTTTCTAAATGGGTTAGCTTCCTTATGACGAAACAGAACAAGCATTTACAATGCAACGATCTCGCCTTTGCAAAAGACAGAGCTATTGGCATCGTAAATGACATTTTTTTTTATTTATGTGTTGGTTTTGAAATCAGATAAACAAATGGCATTGTCATTTACAATGCCAATAGCTTAATCTCTCGCAAATGCGAGACCTATTGCATTTGCACCCACACACACACATACACACACAGAGAGCCACACACACACACACACACACACACACACACACACACACACACACACACACAGAGCCACACACAAACACGGATGTGGTGGATGTGGTGGTGGTGTATGTGGTGGTGGATGTGGTGGTGGTGTATGTGGTGGTGGTGGTGTATGTGGTGGTGGTGGTGTATGTGGTGGTGGTGGATGTGGTGGTGGTGGATGTGGTGGTGGTGGTGAATGTGGTGGTGTATGTGGTGTACGTAGTGGATGTGGCTGTGGTGGATGTGGTGGTGGTGGATGTGGTGGTGGTGGATGTGGTGGTGGTGGATGTGGTGGTGGATGTGGTGGTGGTGGATGAGGTGGTGGTGGTGGATGTGGTGGTGGATGTGGTGGTGGTGGATGTGGTGGTGGTGGATGTGGTGGTGGATGTGGTGGTGAATGTGGTGGTGAATGTGGTGGTGAATGTGGTGGTGAATGTGGTGGTGGTGCATGTGGTGGTGGTGGTGTATGTGGTGGTGGTGTATGTGGTGGTGGTGTATGTGGTGGTGGTGTATGTGGTGGTGGTGGATGTGGTGGAAGTGGATGTGGTGGATGTGGCTGTGGTGGATGTGGCTGTGGTGGATGTGGCTGTGGTGGATGTGGCTGTGGTGGATGTGGCTGTGGTGGATGTGGCTGTGGTGGATGTGGCTGTTGTGGATGTGGCTGTGGTGGATGTGGCGGAGGTGGATGTGGTGGAGGTGGATGTGGATGTGGTGGAGGTGGATGTGGTGGAGGTGGATGTAGTGATGATGGAGGTGGATGTGGTGGAGGTGGACGTGGTTGAGGTGGATGTGGTGGTGGTGGAGGTGGATGTGGTGGTGGTGGAGGTGGATGTGGTGGCGGTGGTGGAGGTGGATGTGGTGGTGGTGGATGTGGTGGCGGTGGTGGATGTGGTGGTGGTGGTGGTGTATGTGGTGGTGAATGTGGTGGAGGTGGATGTGGTGGAGGTGGATGTGGTGGAGGTGGATGTGGTGGTGGTGGTGGATGTGGATGTGGTGGTGGATGTGGATGTGGTGCAGTGTGAAAGTGGGCCCTCACGTAGTTAACCCCGAAGCACAGCCAGGGTTAACGGAAAGGACACAAACAATCGCACAAACTGCACCACCATGTACCCACATTCATAAGTGCCTGCGACAGTGCCAAGCGCTAGACCATCAGCTCAACTTAAGTGCTGCAACAATCCCGGTGGGGCAAATGAGTCTTTGTCTTTCTGATGGTGATATGTGACCCAGCACGCAGCTCGCCCCATGGGAATAAGCATATGATAGCGCAGCCCAACAACCCAAACATCAGCAACTACAATAGAGTATCAACACAACCATTTACAATGCAATAGGTCTCACAATTGCAAGGTTTTGAGCTATTGGCATTGTAAATGACAATGCCTTTTATGTATGTGTTTAAAAAATCTGCAATAATAAAAGGAATTGTCATTTACAATACCAGTAGGTCAACGTTTCTAAAATGCTAAACCAATTGCATAGGAAATGCTTGTTGTTTAGAAGCCTCTATGCTGCTCTTTCATGGTAATAGAGGCCATGCCCCTTTCTTCAGGCTAGCTGTGTCTTAAGAAAAGTCAGCGGCTGCTATTAAAGTGAAAGTGTGGTATGGGGCACTTTTACCCAAAAGAGCATATGTTTGTAAAGTTGACAAACACATGGTCTTTTAAAAAGTGCCCTGTGAAAATGCACATGGCGGGCTGAATGCCTGAATGTTGCAGGAAAGCATGTATTGCCTGTGGTAGGAGAAACTCATTAAAGAAAATAGTTCTCACAGACTAAAAAAGACATACCATGTAACAACCAAAGTAAAAAAGCCGGTCCTGATGGGAGGTTATAAATCAAGACAAGGTGGTACTAAGGAGGGGCTAACAAGCCTATTAACGAATCAAAATCCAGCATTTATGAAGGACAATGACACAAGCTAATGACAAATATGGGCAGGGAGTATGCAGGGCTTCAAGTCCATACTCCAATACAGCAGGCTTTGCAGAGCAGCACATGCGCTGCCCACGCTCGACCTAAAAACATCAGTATAATATAATTACCTAACCATGATGACACACTAACATTGCCATTGAATAAAATGTAATTGCAGCCATCCCGGGTCAACGGGTCAACTATCAAACTCGGCTTTTACTCGCCACTGCAGTAAAAACAGGAACGATGTGTGAATGACGATTGGCTATTGCGGTGATGATGACCAGTGATGCCTAAAACAGGGGAGGGAGGTGCACAAAAGAATCAGGAGCTGATATGTGTACAAAAGTGGCAGTGCAAAATACTCTGGTGTATGCCAGTTGTTTTTATTACATTATGCTTTGGTACGCAATGTGAAGATATCTGACTTAGAAAAGGCCTGTGAGGCGCTATTGCCACGTTAGAGGTTTGCCGTAAGTTTGACAAAAAAATGCAATAAAATGTGTCTTAAAAAAAAACGTAGTGCAAAAAAGTGTATAACCATGAAAGGCAGATGAGAAATGAGTCTGAATAGTGCTAAATGCAGACAGCCCGCCTCAGAAGCAACTGAAATGCAAAATGCAGAAAAGTTCATAACCTTGTAAAGGACAATGAAGAAATGTGTCTGGATTGTGTTAAATGCAGACATTCTCCCTAAGAAGCATTTGAAATATACGTGCGAAGTCGATTAATACAAGCAGAGGATTCAGATACCAGGACTGAAAAAGCAGGCAACATGACCAGAATTAAAGCAAGACTGTAAACTGCAATCCATTAAAGTGCCACTTGAACACGGATTTAACAAGTAAGTGCTAATTGTGGAGCGCAACGGGGTGTGTAGTTGATGTGTCCTGCACTCTCAAAAACACATATTTGTGCCGTGGGATATATAATCGGCCCCCTTGCTGTTTGGTTCAGTCAGGTTTGAGCCAGCTCTGCAGGCTGCCCAATCCGCTGTCGGTGCGACTTGTAAACATTCCACGTGTGACGGATCACCGCTCGCTGTACACGTAGAGCCTCTAAATATGATGATGAGATGGAAAAGCAGAAAGTGAGGGCCTCGTGAACAGGTCCAGGGCTGGCTCCCGTCACACGCAGGCCCTTGAAACTTGTAGGAATATAATAGGATTTTCAGACAGTTCACCAGCTGAAGCCAATAAAATGACCCTCGAACGGGATCTGTACCCCTCCTCCACACACCCCGGAGTATGGATACAGATAGGGACACCCCACCCTACAAACCACCCTACACCCTGCCTCTCGGAGAAGCTACCCTCATTCAAGTCTTCAGAGAGACCGAGGCAGCTCTGTGGGTGGGGCGCTCGCTGCAGCTGTCTGAGGCCAGTCTGCGGTCACGGGTTCGAGTCCCCGCAGGAGGAGCGTGACTGTTCATCCTTCGGACATCGCAAAAGGGGGGGGGGCTGCTTCGATTCATTTGGAGAGATTGATCATGATGACAAGTCATAGGACGACCCCATGCTCTTATACTTCGACAAAACTGCACAGCAGTGTTTACTGGACTCCTACAGCAAGACGTGTAAAGGGTAAACGCCACGCTTCACTCCGCACTCCGGTGACTCTAGGCGCTGTAATAAGTAGCAGAGGTTACTACTAGCAGAGTTAGGGGTACACAGCTGACCGATCTGTGACTGATGGGACCTAGAGCCGGCCTCGGCGAGAAAAGCACGCGTGACCTCCGACATCAGCAGCCGTGAACTATTATTAGTCGTCGTATTATTATTACTGTTTTTATTATGAATATTATAATTTGTAATGTAGTGTTTCTTTGCAATTATTAATGAGATTATTATTTCTATAGTTAAACGATACTTTACGCCTTGCTGTTAAATTAACAGCGCACAGACAATCACGGGGCTTAGAGCCGCGCCGCTCTAAACATTTTAAAGAAGAGCAAAAAAATGCATTTGGGATGAAAACGAAAAAAAAATTCAACTGTTAAACAACTCCAACGGAAATTGACCTCTTTTAAACAAGCACTCACCCGAGGACGATTTCTGGACGATTTCTTCCGGCGGGCGGCGGTCGGGGGAAATGAGTAAACGCCTACCTCCCAATGATGGAGAGAAAAGGGGCGGGACTTAAAAAAAGACCCAGAAACGCCCACGAATCGCGTCGTGACGGGGGAAAGTGTGATTGACAACCATCTTTTCCAATGGCTAGCCTCCATTTATGGAGCTAGCCAATGGAAGAGAGAGGCGGGACAAAGCCCCGTACTGTCTAACAAAAGATTTCGCCTGCGCGAACACTGCTGCGCAGTGGACGCCAGGCGAAACCTAAAAAGGACGCCTCTGTGACTTTCCATAGGTGGTTTGCCTTGCTGGATTGTGTAATTCTCCTGCGTATCCCTCGTATTGGAGTTCTCTGGGGACATCATGTGTTCTCCGGGGACATCACGTGTGCCTTCGGTCTATGGTTTATTGTTGTTCATCTTGTTTTGTTGTTTTCAGCATGTAAAGAAGGTGTTTGGTTTTCTGTCAGGTTTGTTTTTCTTTAAAGGAGTTCAATATTTCTCACTTCGGAGTTTGTTTCTCTGTCAGCCCTGTTGTGTCTAACAGCTGTGACATCACAAGGAATTATGAGACAGGCAGTTAGAGATAGAAGAAGGAAGTTGAGAAGTGAGACCTTTGGGCATCCTTGTAATTACTGTGAATAAAGAAGGAGCTTCCTGTCAAGAGCTCCAGGTTCGAGAATCAGATTGCAAATGGGGCTATCTTTGCTCAAAACAGACCATGTAGTGCTTCTCTGCCAATAAAAAATAGGAAAACTTAGAAGTTGGGTTAAAATCTCCCAATGGCCTAATTAGCGGACTTATTAAAAACAAGAGGACGGTCACCATTACCAATCCTTCTTTGGCCTCCTGCTCAACTAGATGGACAAGGCGTTGGGATATGCATTTCTCCATGGTCCCTCCAATTGAGATCATTATGGTCTATCTCTTTCAGCATCGATGGTACAGATGGTTTGGCTCCCCAATATAAATCAGTGAGTCACCCACAAAGACTGACACAAAGTGTCATACTCAACCACACACATCCCTCTATGACCCAAAAGAGAACTCAACAGATTGGTCAGCACCTCAATCACCAATGATAATAAGAATGGGCACAGGTTATACGTCTTCATTATCCCACATTACACCCTCCTTTTCTCAGAGCCTGGTTACAACGAAGATCTAGCAATAGGGGCCACCCTTGCAATATGCCTCGAAATATTTAATCGGTGTGGTTTCCTAAGAATGCATTACTGTGCTCTTAGGCCATGAGGATGAACAATATCTTGTCTAGACTTAGAAGAAGAAATTGTTGAACACCTAACTCTGGACACAATCTTGTCTTCTCTCTCCCACTTCAGTCTCATCTCAATCTTCCTACCCCTCATGATAAATTTACAGAGATCCTTGTCATCGTGCTCTTCAAAGTATCCTGGGCAGTAACAAATAAGTCCAGTCAAGTCAAATTAGTCTTTATTCGAATTCAAATTCAAATTCATGAAAGACATATATACATTTAAAACAATAATCCGTTCTTTTAAAATCAATTCCAGTATCCAAAAGTTACAGAGTTAAAAAATCCCTGAAAATTCCAATGTTGCCTACGTACATAAATACTATATATAAATTATCATAAAAATCCAATTAAACAATGGTGTCCATACACCACTTACAACACCAGGACCATTAAAACAGATAAGTATGTTCCCGTCTCATAATTCATCATGTAACAACCCATTTGCTCGAAGGAACCACATGCCGTGTAGGAATTTTGAGATAGCGATTATACAGAATTCATTCTCATCAGATCTTAACATCCTTAATGCTTCTGTACCAGAAGTAATTTCCAACAATTGGCATGTCTGCTTTAACCATTTGTGCCTCAGGTTCTTGTATGTTGGGCAAATAAAAAGGACATGGCCTATAGATTCCACTTGTGCAGGACAGAAAGGGCATTCTTTACTTGTCCCAGTACCCCATTTACTAGTAAACGATTTGATTGGAAGGGTACCAATCCTAAATTGATGGTACCATTTCCTATCACTTGGGACTGTGATAAGATTCCAGTATTTTTCGTAGGCGGGTACATGTTTGGTCTCTAAATAGACCTTGGACAATGAATTACTCGTCAAAGACGAGAATCTTTTAATCATCACCATGTTCCAGTACAGATCCTTCAGTTCTTTACGTGACGGGAATGGGGCACTGGTTGGATTAAGCCACAACTGGTTTAAACCCATATCACTCAGGACTAGCCTGACCTGCTTCAACCACAAAATCTTTCCCACACCATCTGCGTTCCTGACTTCCAGAAGAGCGTGGGCATACTCGGATAATTCCTCTGTGACCCAAAGCCTCCTCCAGTATGCCACTGGTCTAAAACTGGCCACATCTCCAAGAACTGACTGCCCAGGTCATAATAGAGCTGTATGAGTGGAGTGAATTGTGGTAATCACATTATGGACCGCATAAATTTGTTCTGTGAGGTCGAGAGAGCAGAGATGTTGCTGAAGCCCCATAATTCCTCTCCGTATAGGACAGATGCTGAAATGTTGGCATTGTATATTTTCAATATAGGGGCTATAGGCTTTGAATAAGATTGTCTATGTTCTTTGAGCAGTGCCCCCGACAATTGGGCATGTCTAAGTAACAGCATGTCCACATGCGGAGTCCACCTTAATTTTGAACTTAGTGTAATACCGAAATATGTAAATACAATCGCCTGCTCAAGTGGAACGTTATTCATAGTAGCCTTCCCTTTTACTAATTTCTGGTTATGGGGAACCATAAACCTGCTCTTGGCTACATTAATTATAAGACCATAGTCCTTACAAAATGTCTCAAACCTATTAATAGCCACCTGGAGACCCATTTGGGTTTTTGACAGCAGCAGGGTGTCATTGGCAAACATTAACAGGGGTATTTTTCTACCTTTTAACAGTGGGGCGTCGGTAGGTTGATTCTCAAAATAATTTCTAACCCTGTTAATGTATAATGAAAATAAGGTTGGTGCCATCACCCACCCCTACCCAACCCATCTTTCTACATGGATTCTGTCTGTCACTTGACCATACAGTCCCCAACGAGGGCAAAATTTCCTTCACGTAACTTAATCAAAAGATCCAACAAGTCACTTGGCATCCCCTGTTCGGCTAAGACTTCCTACAACCTGGCTCTTGGCACCAAGTCAAATGCCGTCTTAAGGTCTACGAAAGCGGCAAAAATTCTCCCGCCATTAAGAAGAACTACATGCCAGTAAATTAAAACAAATCTAAAAACCTGGTCTATGGTGCTATGATGTGCACGGAACCCTGCCTGTAAAGGGGATAAAATACTACATTCGTCCATCCAGACTTGTATGCGACTCAGGACCAGCCTGGCAATTACTTTCTGTACACTATCGATCAGGCTTAAAGGCCTGTAATTTCCTGGGTCAGATCTATCCCCTTTTTTAAAAATAGGTAAAATCTCTGCTCCTTTCCAAGAGTCTGGTATAGGGGCGCCCTTTGCTATTGCATTTGCCAGAATCTGTATATAACTTGACCAAACCTCCTTTTTATACAGAAACAAGTCAGCAGGGACGCAATCGATCCCAGGAGCTCTACCACTACCTACACTATTAAGGGCAGCTTCAACTTCCTTTCTCGTAAAACTTAACATAGGTATACCAATATGGTTAACCACGCACCCTTTAGATAAGATACATTCGTCCTGTCCCAATACAAATTGTTTTTAAAATGGGACACCCAATTCTCTGGGGGTACATGGTTAGTCGGAGGTTGTCCTATACTGCCCCTACCCCATTTCAGGAGGGACCAGAAACCTGCCATATTCCTGTCTAAGCTGGCTCCATATAATTCTAGCCAATATTCCTCTTCCCATTCCTTTTTGGCTTTGTGTTGAACCTGCTTATATTCTGCACAAGCTTGTTGGATGTTGTCCCTGTTCTTAGTACGGATCGCCTGGGATAATGCTTTATATGCCACCCTACATGTGTTACCATACCAGGACTTCACGGAAACCTTTGCAGTAACTTTATTGGAGGATTTTTCAGTAGTAAAAAAACCTTTCAGTTTATTAAAAAGATTGTTGTGCACAAGTGCAACTTTGGACTTGTAGCCCGGTTTGTCTTGGCTACCTATGAGATCTTCTATACCTGTGGATGCCAAGATATTAATGGCCCCTAGCTCATCCTCTTTTAAAATAATTTTAGACCATTTCACCCGTCTCATATCATTACTTTGTAAGATTTCAACTCCCAATATGGGATCCACATCAGGAGACATATTCAGACAGGCCATTTGTAACAACAAAGAATGATGGTCACTCTCCACCCTATCCCCTATTCTCATGTCTACAAGGTTTGGCCAAAATTCCTTGTTCACAAGTATATAATTGATCCGACTGCTTCTTGTACCGGAACTGAATGTTACTGAACCATCCCTATCAGACACGGTCCTCCCATTGGCTGCTCTAAGGCCATGCTCCACACACAGCACTTCGAGTTGGATGGCCGCCTCCGACCATTTCTTAATTAGAGCCAAAGTTAGTTGGGGGTGTCCCATAAGGCATCTTCTTCCTGCCCCAGATCTATGTCGTTAAGAGTCTAAAGGTTCGAACGTACAATTAAAATCACCAGCAACCATTATATCTGTTGTTCCAGGGCACTGATTAAGAAAGGAATCCAGGACGGAAATAGTGCTAGAAGCTTTCCCTCCGTGTAAACCTCTGGCATACACATTGATGATTATTAGGTCCCTAACACCGGGTCTTCTGATCTTAACAGCCATTACGTCCTTCCCTTCCATTTCGAGCTCTTGGACTGTATACCCATCTCTTGGACTGTATACCCATCTGACTGCCTTATCCAGATGACAAGACCCCCCATCCCCCTTGGTACAGCAGTGGCAGGTTTGTAAAAATTAATATATTCTGGTCTAAATATCGGATCGACTAGCCGAGTCTCTTGAAAGACTACAATATCATTAAGATCAATGACCGACTGCCAGTCCAGTGACACCAATTTGTTCTTCAGGCCAGCTATAATCCAGGAAATAAGGCAATAGTTACTAACCTCTTTAACAGTGTCTTCACCATACGAAGATGCACTTGGACTCCCCATGCCGCTAATATCGGTCTCAACCCTTAATAAGGGGAGCACCTCTTGGGGGAAATCTACGGGACATACTGCAGCTTTCAAAGATGTGGTCGGACCCCCTGCATGCCATAAGATTGTCTCGGCCCTTTCTGGAGCCGTTACCTATAAATACAGGCTTTTTGAGCAGCAGGCAACAGTCTTTGCAGTCAACCCCTTGCCCGTGGTGCCCTCTATACTGTTATTGATACCCTTTGGATAGCCACTCTGTTGATAACCATTCTTAAGGGGCCCCTTCACTGCAGCCATCCTAAATTCTACTGAACCATCAATAGAAGCTGGGGGTGAATAGCTCAGTCAGTGATTTGCATCCAGTGAGCTCAGTCCCTCATATCTATTAAATGTAGGAACATTGTAGGTGGTATGACCCATCAAATGTCCTTGTTGCGTGATGGGACCCCCTCCAATTCCTGGGCGGGTGCGATAAAAGTACCCCAGTGGTAAAATACTTATGGCGTCTTCCCTAACCCTAGGAGATGAAGCCTTTGCTAGGATACACCCAACCAACTTAGGGGACCTTAAACTAACAACTATACTGTCCCCTTCCAGACCTTTGACTGATTTGCCCACCCAGGCCACCCTTCTGACCATCACAAAGTTTTCAAATAGATGGTTTCCAAACCCCGTTTTAGAATCCAAAAAATGTAGGGCCTTGTTTTTTAATGTGGCCCAATGTTCATCCTCACCTGCCCGTAGTAGAGGGACATTTGCCAGCACAATGGTATAGGGTGTTGCCTCAGGAGGAAGATCGAGGAAAACCCTTTGTGTTTTACCTCCTCTACCCTCCATTCTTGATCCTATTCTTGTGCTTATTAAGGAGTGATTGGTCTTTTGTACTTTGGATGGCTGTAATGTCAAAACGGGCGTACTATTTGGGTATGACAGTAGGGGGTTGCGAGTAGAGGGGTCCCCAATATCCGGAGTTTGGCGGTGGGAGGTTACAACTATGTGTCTCCATAGCTTCACAGAGACCACTCCCTGACGAATTCTCTGTAGATTTTGTGATGTGATCTTCAATTTTATTAAGCCTTTGCTTTATGGCATTTAATCTACACAGAATTGGTTCCATTAATTCAGTAAGTAGGGGTTTAAGCTGTTTTAATGTAACATCTCCTAGCTCTCCCATGTCTAGTGCTTCTTCCCTTGTGTGTATTAGTGCAGTAGTTACCTAATCGGACCCCCCCTCACCAGGTCTGTACTAATATGTTTCGCCAATTTCACTGCTTGCTCGCTCGTTCCTGGTGCTTTACAAGCCTTCCTTTTCTTATTTCCAGCGGCTAAACCAGGGGAGGGTGGTGCCTTCCTTTGCCTAGTTCTAACCTTAGTATCAGGTACCACAACTTTGCTTACCGACCTATGGTCTATAGAAGTGACTGACTGAGAGCCGCCACTGGACAATAGTGGAGAATGAGAATACCTTGTATTACTGGAAACAGGGTCCTCATCTATAGCTTGACCAGGGGGAAGGCTTAATGGGTCTAACGAAAGTCTCCTTTCAGTTTCCTCAATTTCATGCAATAACACACTTTCCGCCTGGTTAAAAAAGGCATCCAAGGTCCCTGCCACTTCCACCCCTCCTTTACGAGTTATTTTACTCATAACTAAGCCACTTTAGCGTAAACACAATAGCTAAGAAAATGGTTCAACAGACCAACTCAGTGTCTTACTTATTGTCCGTGGCAAACGTTAGGGGGGTGGTCCAGTCCAGACCCTGTCGGGCGCAGGACGGGCCAGCCCTTGGCCTGGGCACGCCTGCGCGCGTCCCGCGCCGCAAGGGGCGAAAAGTTGTTTTTAAAGTTTCCGGGCGCTAGGGGATGACGTGGATGGGGCACCACACAGGGACGCTGGGAGGCAGAGTCCTTGTCCGCCCGCCGACCTGCAGCCAGTCACTGTTGCAGCGCTCAGGTAGAGAGTAGGTGCGCTATGCTGCCTGTAATCACCAAAACGCTATGTTGTCCCGCGCCGCAGGAGGCGCAAAGTTGTTTTTACCGCCTCCGGGCGCTAGGGGATGACGTGGATGGGGCGCCACACGGGGACCCTGGAAGGCAGAGTCCTTGTCCGCCCGCCGACCTGCAGCCAGTCCCTGTTGCGGCGCTCAGGTAGAGAGTAGGTGCGCTATGCCGCCTGTAATCTGCCAAAATGCTATGTTGTCCAGTCTAAATTGCCTGATAAAACCACAATTAAATTCCTAATAGAAAGTGCATTGAAACCCCAGTCATGGTGCAATGATCAAAGTCTGGATGGAAGCAGCAGTATGTGCTTTAGGGGACTGCAACTGACTGCAGGTGTGATGTCTACTGCCCCCTTGTAAAGTGAGCACAATGGCCTGGGCAGATGATGCGATTAAAAAACAAAAACAAAAAAAAACAGAGCCCTAGCCGGACATTCACGTATATCTTGCACATTTGCTGTACTGTACCTTGAGTCAATTACACATCACTTCTCTGAGCTAAGCATGGACTGTCCACCATTTATTGGCGAGTTATTGAGACTTGGTAGGCCAACATTCCATCAAGATCGAGTAGCACACGTACTGGTAAAAGGGGCCTACCAATCCTTTGATAGTGCTCAACGGCCCCTGAAACTGCAAGGATTGTGGAAAACCTGACAATGTTACTATTAAAGGTTCAGAAATATCACATTATTGACAACATAAACACCATCAACAGGAGTGTGGTAATGGCAGTTTTCTTCCGGGTTATATGAGAGTTCCAGATTTCTAGAACCCTGCCTGCTCTGAGGCTAGTGTGGAGACTCGAGACCTGTGCACGAGGCTATGAAGGGTGCTCTGAGGGCAAAAGGTTGGGGACCTTGCCAATGAGTGCAATAGACCTCAGGCATAAAGAGGAACTGGTAAACGGGACAAATCCATCGAGATTCACACCCTTTTTGGCAACCACAGTGGGTTATGCCCAGGAGAAAACATCTGGAGTTTTGACAGGCTGATCTCGGCAGAGGTCGTTTTCAAACCCGTCTCTCTCCATCCTGATGTCTGTAAATGCAAGACTGTAGATGTGGGGGGACACTGTACAATCATGTATGAGTACTGCCACAAAGACACAACTGATTTATTTGAGATAATCTATAGGGGACACAAAGCCCCTCAGGTGTGTGAGATGTGGGTGGCGATATTCAGCAGTGACTTTATGGGGTGCTCAGATAGTAATATAGGCAAAAACTGCATGGAAGGCATGAAGGAGTCAAAGATGCTGCGAGGAAGCATGCAAAGTAGTCTAGAGGATTTCAGCCAAGAGCTGCATCCACCCTGATGCTTTAAGAGGAAGGTGAAGATTGGACCATCCTAACTAAAGGTGAGAGTTTTCTAATGGCCTCGTCATGTACGGTAAACCAGAAATTAGATGCAAGAAGTGAAAGCAAAAGCCCATGAAGCCTGGATGGAAAAGGTGTAAGTTTGCTTAGTGGAAGATGAGAAGCAAGTTGGAGAGGCTTGGATGACCGAGACAGGTCGTACACCAACTCAATTCCATAGTATCTGGGTCTTGCATCATCAAGTCATGTGTGTTGATCTCTGTTATCCGCCTTGTGTATCTGGTCGAGATACTGAAGAATCTGCATATGGCCTAAGTTATCAGTCGTTAGACCCTGATGGATGAAGTAGATGAATTGAACTCCACCCTGAAGGCATTTCAATTGCCATAAGGGTGTCATTGGCATAGAAAGGACCTTACCACTAATCCAAGAGGCAGTAGTAAATTTGTAGTCGGGGACATCATAAAAAAGCAGTAGTGGAGGTGTATGATCCTGATGACCCTTGGTGAAGACTAGTTGAAATCTATCCTGCTCTCAAGAAGGAGCTATGCCTCTAAGGGAATCACGCCCTCCTTTTTCCAGACTGGTGTTTAAATAAATTGCATGAGGCAGAAAAAGTTTCTGCACAAAGAAGCCAAGAAGCAAGGAGCATTGTTTTTTTTTGTTTCCTGCCCAGCTGACAAAAGCAGATGGGGACAATGTGTTCCTAGGTGGAAGAGCAGCAACGCTTGTGGAGTACCTACGGCACAAAAGCAATATGATCCGAGACAGACTTTAAAGATAAATCGATTAGTAATTTTTGTATACAAAATAGTTCTGGGCGTTTTATTGCTGTGGGGTTTCTCAAGGACTTTGCTGTGTTTTATCCCTTCAAGCTTCCATAATTAGCATTTGCTATGTTTTATCCCTGCAACCTTCCATAATTAGCGTTTGCTGAGATCGCAACTGATTAGGTTTCTCATTATGGCCCATCTCTGCAGCCTATCTTACATTACCATGGGACTCGGTGACCATGGTGAGCATTTTTTTGGGCTCTTCCCAAGTTCAGGTAATCATCTTATTCTGTAGTAAGAGCTACTTCTAATCAGTGAGAATCACTGCAAACTACTGAAGGCTAAACAACTCACTCATTTTTACCAGACACCCCCACGCCCAGCTTCATTGAGACAGATACTATGGTTTGAACAAAACACTTTGACTAGGGCCACTATGGCAGGGCAGCCGTGTGTGTCAGTGAGAGTGTGGTCTTCAGGGATGTATGAACATGTATGCTTATGAATGGGATATATTTGTATGGGTGTCTGTGAGCCCGTGTCGTATCTACTTGGAGCACAGGACATACCTTCCGCCATATGTGGCACCGTTATGTACAACACAAACATGCAATCATTTTTTTATTTTCTTTAGATGGGAGAAATCTGAAGTGCAGAAAAATGTTCTGCAAAAATGTTCATTATCTAACATTTTTTCAGCACTGTATATGTATCTCATTTTTAAAAAATGGCTGTGTTTTTCAGTTATACATATGGCATAGTTTCTATTGGTCACTGAGCAAGAGGCCTGCTGTATGTAAATGCAACAGTTTGAAATGGGAGAAAATAAAAATAACGATTTAACTTAATCATTAAGGTAACCTTTCATTATAGTTTTCTCCCATTTAAAAGCATTCAGAAACATAATTGTGTTCACAGCTCCAATATTGAGTTCACAAGGAGTTTTATTTAAGAGTTAAATACCTCAGTGCTTCAGTTCTTCACCTCTGTGCCCCAGCTCTAGCCTGGGTCATAAATCTGACTAAGCACTGCTCCTTATCAGGCCCTTCTATCTGCAGCTAATGATTATTAAGTAAGATAAAACAGACTTCCATTAGCTCTACAAAAAATATAACCTTGTGTTGATTTACAAATAAACTCACAGCTTTGAGGTACTCTGAAGGTGTCTGGGAGCTACTGGTAGCTCATGATCCACTGGTTGGAGGAACCTGATCTAGAGGAGATGAATTCTCTACAAATTGTGCAAGTTTAGTGATAGTGGAGGAGTTATTGGGGGGAATCTCAAAGTTCCATTTGTCATTAAGTTTGAACCTATACTTTTTTTGGTGTGGTGAAAATGTTTTCAGTAGTTTTTGAGATATATGAATTTCAAACATTTGTTTGGAGGGATTCACAAGGTTACGCTTTTGTATATCTGACAGTTTGGTTTGCAAACTGATTCCTGAAGTACAATTTCAAATAAAAAACAAATATTATTGGCTATCTAAATATCAACACTTTAGCTCTGGGCACACTTACTTATACTGGGATGTGGCAGGCAAAGAAATTATGAATTGTGAGGAGCCATTTTGGAGTATGCAAGCTACCCTCCCCGTGCTCACCTGCAACCCACACCCCCAGCTAGTGTCTTCGGGGATTAGAGCGGGTACATCAAGATGGTGGAACACTCACGGTCCTCCTACTATAAAAAGGCTCCATTTAGCAATGGAAATTTGCAAACAATAAGCATTTTTTTCAAGTGAAATTAGGACGAGGTGGCATTATTGCCTATCTACTGTTTAGCTTTAACCATACATTTGTACTGGTCTCAGTATGTAATGCGCTCAGGTCCAAGGCCTATTACTACTAGCATTTGGTACAAATATGGCTTGCAGCTGCAGAATCGAAAATACATTTCCCTAAAAAACGTTAACCGAATGGATGTCTCGATTATGATCGATAACCTAAAATTCACTTAAATTCCCCACTATTATAGGCTATGGTAATAGAACACCCTTATGTAATTTTCATTACCCCACAGGTGGCAAAACAAATGATATCATTGGTGATGTGATATAACACCTTTTGCATCATCAATGATTGGGAGTGTAAATGCAGCCTCTGCCAGGGCCCCAAAGGTGTGCCAAGCCAGCCCCGGTTAAAGGCGTGGGGAGTGTAGAGTTGTGCAGTTAGACTTTGCTACTTTTTATTAATAGTAATTCATGGCTTGCACATTGTCTCTCTTGCCATTCTCTCAAAGCCCAGTTCACACAGTTGACGGATGTGCTAAGCAGGCTCTGAGAGGTGGGCGGAGAGCACAGGTCCTGATCAAAGGTCGAACCGTGTAACAGGGGCTGGCTGATCCCAGTCGAAGTACGTTCCCTGCACATAAGGGCTGTACGATGCACGGATGGGCTGCAGTTTAAGTGACATCACTGATGGAAGTCAATGGATATGTGATGTCATTTTGGGTCACCAGTGACATCATATACGATCAGTGCATTGGAGTGAGTTATGATTATGCAGCTCTCCGAACCTGGCCAATTTCTGTGTTTTTTTTTGGATTTGGGTGGTGGCCATGCATTCCTGCTAGCTGAAGGTTTTTGGGAAATGTGTAAAACACAAACAAACACACACTGTGTATGTACCATAAGGTACAGAAAATCGTTATAGAAACAAATTTAGTCGTGGCCACAATCTATTTAGATAGATGTTCTGCATTTCACAACCAGTCAACAACGGAGGGCTGACATTTTTGGCTCATCTGATGCTTGCAAAATCATCCAAGAAATCAAGGAATTTTCTAACAAAGCTAGGACCCTCACGAAGCCAGACTTCCCTCTGCCAGAGGGTCGATACAGTGTTAATGGGAAGAGCTAAAGCTGAAATAAATCTGCCAAGCGTAATCAATCATTGAAAGTAGTATCATCACCACAAGTTCAGGTTTGCAAAGGAGCTACTGCTCAGTCGCACCCAGAGTCAGTGGCGGCTACAAGAAGCATAAACATACGGTGGGGCGCTACGGCGGCAAACTCCCCATACACTGCTCCCCCCGATCTGCACCTCTCTCCCGATCAGCTTTCACGAGCAGGAAAAGGAAGGATGTCCTTCCTGCTCAGTGGACACCAATACAACCAATCCTGGAGCTGCTCTTATGCTGAGAGCAGTTCCAGGATAGGTGGGAGCAGGCTACCCCAGCGCTCATTTTGAGGCTGGGCGCCTGTGCCAGCAATTCCCTGGTTGTTTCACAGCGAGGGGATTGCTAAGTGAGCACTGCACATGTCGGGCTGGCGGTAACAATAGAGCCGGCCAACCCTACATGCACAACGCAGGGGCAGCTGTAATCCAGGATTCAACCAAGATCCTGCCCTCGCACTGCTGCGTTTAAGTAAAATGGCATGACATGACATTTTACTTATTCACCAGTGCCTTCTGCTTTTGCAGCAAGCGGGCGACGCTGCTGCGCTCAAATGGAGGAGCCGCCCCTGCTTTTATGTGGGCTGGAGGAGATTGATGATTTTCCATATGTTATATTAAGCTATTGAACACCTTAAAGTTGATGATGGAATACTGCATAAAACTGCATAAGACCGGACTTCTTATGTGTTGCACTCACCGTGATTTCATAAAGCTGGATTCTCCTGTTTTTGCTGTTCACTATGTGGTTTTAAAATGTGCTGCTCTTTTGTGTCTGGTTTTGGAATTGACCACGATTTTGTACAAACAATAATGTGTATAGTTTCTATTTGTTATACAACTGCCACTTGCTTCTGGCTGGGCGACTACAGAGAACCTATGTTGTATGTGTGCCCTATACAGCCATTTAAAACGATGCTGCTTGGATGGATTCTTCCTGTTGGTACAGTGTCTTTCTTGTTTTGGATTTTGTTAAAATGGAAAAATATAGATGATTCTTCATAAACCAAAGTGTGCGCTTATGCTGTTTCTTGTACGGGTATGACTGCAGACCAGTCTTTGTTGACTCTTTCAAATTTGACCGCAACAATGAGTCTTTGTTGAACCTTCACGTATTAAAATCTACTTGCGGTAAATATAGAGGTGTAACATGTTTGTTATCACCTCTCCAGTGGCGGCTCGTGACTTTTGGAAGTGGTGATGCGTACAATTTGGTGTGCGTTTATTTTAGTGAGCGAAGTGAGTGAACCAGACTGACATAGGAGAGTGGGGGTTAGGGTTCTTCCCCCCCAAAAAAAGTTGGATAAAAGAGGGGCACATGCTGCTTTTTAAAGCTAATTTTGCTAAAAATTTAATGAAAAAGCAATTCTGACGGTGTAGTCTTGAATATTTAAACACCTGAAAGAGTGTCCCATATCTTGAAGAATTACATTGCATGCACACCACCATAAAATTGAGGTAAGCAAGGGACATCCAGATGGCTGACTCTGGTTTTGTTTGAGGTCCAAATACCCATGCCTTCATGTAGCTGCTAGCAACCCACATTCTAACCTCAAGTGCACAAAATTGAAGACAAAACATTACCGTAGATATAAAATAAAAAAAGCTACCCAGTGGCTGAATTGCACATTGTGAAAACAGAATATCTAGGGCCAATCCCAGCTTTCCCAATTGACCAAATGGTATGATTCAAGGAAAATATTTTATTTCAGATAGACTCATTTCCTTTCATTATCACAAATGAGAGTACCTTCAAATATGGAAGTTCAGGCTATACAAAACACCTCCCGTGTACCATTTATTGGATTACAATGTTTTTCCATGTACAACAAGAATCCTGCAAAATACTGGATGTACTGGACAAATGACTTGCCATAATTCACTAATGGCATTATTGCCAGGATGGGGGCAGGAGGGGCCTTATGTTCCTAATAAGTATATTTTTCTAAACTACCTCTTTTAATAAATTCCATCAATAAAGTGATGTAATCTGATCTAATAAGGTGAAACCCCTTTGCATGTTAAAGAAGACACTTAGTCGTACATAGGAAGCCATCCAGGTGTACAGCTCTCCCATGCGTGTTGGGCCCCATAGATTTCAGTCCTATTACTCAAGTTGTAGATTTTAGTCCTATTACTCAAGTTGTTGACTCCGCATAGAGACGCTGGGATCTCAGGCAGCAACAATGCCATCCATCAATCACATACATCATCAGGCTCTACCTTAGAGTGTTAATGCCAGCAGTGTGATCTAAAGCTTTACTTGGACTTTATGGAAAACTGTACAGCCTCTTTTTGACCTGACCTCCATCTTTCCAAGATTGCGATTCTGGCATTTTGTATGCCGCTATGGCTTTAAAAACACTCTGCACTAGAAATGTATTTCTTTAGTAATACACGCACATGCTTAGGCCTCATCCTTAACAAACGGCCAATGCTTTGAACTAACAATACCACAAGGACTGACATCTTGGCTCACTGAAGACCACAGGATGTTAACCACTTAACCCAGCGGCAATTCCGCCGCGGTGCAGCGGTTTAGAGGAGTGGGTGGGACCGCGTAGGCCATCGGACATGCACAGCACTATGGAGGTAGTGCTCGCAACGGCTGTTGGCTGACAAACGCATGGAAGGGGTTAAAGATTGCCGTATGCTGTGAATGATCAGAAGAAAGGGCCAGGGACTGACAGTGCAAGAGGCGTAACCAGTATCAGCTTCAGGTTGGCATGGCCGGTTCCGCCACACTAGGAGCCAAGCGCGGGAGTCACTGTATTTATATCCTACAAATGCTAAAGGTAACTGCCCCAGACATCTCTGTATGCCCAGATACCTTGAGGGTTTAAACACAATAGCAAGTCCGCTCTGCTAACCTACGGACCCTACGGAGAGATTCATATTACATCCGAATGCAGTTCCGATCCATCACAAAGTAGCACAGAGGGCCAACGTGCCTGCTGCTAAGCACAACATGTAACATGCAGACTACAGATCTGCATTCCGAGTAAACAGCTCAGTGGATCACCAGCCCTACCACAGACAGAAATCCTTCTGTTACTTGCATTTCCTAGTCACAATCCTTCAAATGTAGCACAATGATCCCTGAACGGAAATCAAAGCACTACATGCTAACTGCAAGGCTCTCGTTCAAAAACACGTTTTTCTTTCTTTCTCAATCCTTCGCTGTTTAAAAGCTGCTAGTTAGGTTCCCCCTGTGTACTAATAAATGTTCCACTGGAACAAGCACCCTTGCCACAATGTCCTATCACAAATCCTGAATGGTGTTATCCCAGAACAGGTACTCTCCACATACAATAGCTAGTGTGGATAGTGTTCTATTCTCATACCCAGTAGCCCCCATTGTCCTGTGCAACGTTTCCCACACACAGACATACTTTTGAGTGGTTCACACTCTCTGTACAACCAGTGTGTGCACAATGTAAAGCATTCCAACACCCTACTTTGGGATAGGTAGTGCTTGCAGAGAAACCAAATGTGAGAGATGGGCCCAGGGTAGATAAGGGGTGCTACTGTAGGGAAGCAGTGAGAAAAACCTTGGATAAACAAGCATTTGCAATGCAATCAGCCTCGCCTTTGAGACTTTATATGTATTTAACTGTACAGCACATTAGCCTGGGTGCTGAAACATGTACTGTTGTTTAACATGGAGGGAAAGTAAGCACCTACCTGCGTGACACGCCAGGTATGGGAACACATGGAGGAAAACATTGCCTTTCAGCAGGAAATGGTATAGTCCAAAGCTCTGTTTTTAATATAAAATCAGGGCCTTCAGTAGTCATACCACTGAAAATACAAGATTTGAAACAAGTATTGTCTACAGGTGCTCGTGGAACACAATTTCTATGGACTGGAACCTGGAGAATGCTAAAGTGATTCTGGTATTTTACTGACCTCTGCTGGTCGTGTTCTATCAAGAAAGGTAAATCGAGGCAGTTGCCAGAAAAATAAAAAAAATAAAGTCCCTCAGCAGAAAGCAATTCTGGTATTTTATTGACCTCTACTGGTCATTTTCTATCAAAACAGTTAAATAGAGGCAGTTGAACAGAAAAAAGAACCTAAGCGGAAGCAGATAAGTCCCAGGGCTGATCTCCAGCGCACACAAAGTACATACACATATAAGTATTAGGTAAGTATATACAAGAGGTCTTGAATGCGCAACCTAAAAAGTCTAGGGATTGTAGCAAACAAAGCCTGTCACACAGGGAGCCACCCCATACAAAAGCTGGTCGTGGAGGCAGCAAAAGGCAAAGAAAAAGAGAGATATCAAAGACAGGAACTGGTGAGACTGGGCGGCACACAATTTACCCTCCTCCCACACTTTGCAGTGCAGATCAGTTACATTACGCTTTTTGTACATTTGCCTATACTTGTGGGGAGGACTCCTAACCAGACCAAGCCTAATATTTTCATGGCTTAACTATCCCTGTTAATTTGTTGCCTCATTCAGAAGCACACCTCTATTATTAAAAGAAAAACTCTTATTATTCGTTATATTCGTCGTGCATTATGATCTGATTCCCTTGGGTCAACATCAACAATCGAGATTCAGACCCGACCTGTTCCTATGAATACCATGGGCTACAGTCACCTGCATCAGTTAAAAAAATGTAGTTTGCGTTTTGCTTAACAGTTAAAACTTTTAAGCATCAGAAGTGTCCTTTCTACTGTTTGACATCTCCCTGCTGAGGTTCACTTTCCTACCCCTTTTAGTTATTCTATTTTCTTACTTGGTCGGGATTTACACTCTAGCGCAGCCTGCAATAGGTGAGTTGGATTGGAGGATGACATGCCCGAGTAACAGCCTACTTGAAAATAAATCATCAATGGCACTGTACAGGAAGTGAGCAGCACTACGTCACGGAATAAAACACGACCAATCACTGTGTGACATTAAAATGAAGCCACACAGTGACTGGCTACGTTTTGTAATTTTCCCTCCCCCGTACTTACTTCAGAGCGCAGCCTGCGAAGACATGCCAGACTGAATTATTGTGATGGCAACCATTCTTTGATCTGCTCTTGTGCTTTTTATGGTAGTAATGAGGATATGAGCAAACCAAGGATTGGTTTGGTCAGGTGAACCCAGCGCTCCACAGGAGACCAGAAGGGATGTGCTATTTTCCCTCTGGCTCCTTAACACGGTGCAGGTTTGAAGAAGCCTGAAGTGCGCATGTCAAGCTGGTCAGAGTAAGGCATCTGTCCAACCTGACATGCGCACTTGCCTTCATCCATACTGCCTGCTAATCACTCAGATTGGGCCCACCCTGCCCTAGACATCCGACCGAGAACACAGAGGCCAAGGGGTAAGCATTAGTATTAATTTAGCAGGTGCCTTACATGTGGTAGCTAGTTAGTTTTCATGCGGAAGGGCAACACCCATTTGCCTCAATGGAGGGGCCACCCCTGCATAAAAGGAATAGAAACAGTTGCTCACTGACTAATGAATGAAAAGCAATGGAGAGAGACGGCACCTAATTTTATGTTCCAAATAAGTGAGGGCTGGTCAGTGCAGGTATCCGAATATAGCAGCAAAACAAAGTCTTGCCTACACCTATACTCGATAAAAAGACCGAAGAAATGGGAGCACTGACTCACACTTACATATCCCTGCAACAGGCATGGGGAGCACCTAAGGCGCGCAGGGGTTACTGTGCCCCAAATATGGGGTCTTTTAACACTGATGTGCGGGAACCCATCCTACGATGGCTCTGAAAACAGAGCCAAGTACAGCTTTTCAGCACTTGACTTTCACCGTAGAGAGGGCGAGCATCTCAAGGCATCTCATTGGATAGTTTCAGTAGTAGAGACTCAAAAATCACACAACAGGCACAGTGCTTGACTATCAAAACCAGTGCTTTTGCTTTGGAAAAGAGAAGAACTTTATTCACACCAAAAAGTAAAACAGTACATAAAGATGGGGCTAATACTACTGGAATAATTACTTCGGAATCTACAGGGGTGTACTGAACAGTAGAACAAGAAAACTTCAATTCAAATGGAAATGTAGGCCCTCTATTGCTAAAATATGGCACTTTTACCGTAGTTTGTGGCCCGCCAATCAGTCATAACTCTTGGCTAGGCAATTTTGTCATGCAAATTGACATGTTAACATATCCCACCAAGTAGCTCTGTTAAGTTTACAGTCAAAGTTCTCAGGCATTGCTTTTACTTGGTTGTCAGTGTGAGCTCTACTTTTCTCAGTGGAGTGTATATACAGTTATGCTTCTTTAAGGGTGAGTAGACTTTCTTATAGTACTCAGGGCTAAGCACTTCAGTCCCACCTTCTCTCCGCACCGGCCAGCTCAGCGAAGAACACACATGCTCAGGTACTTTCCATAGCGAGCCTGCTCACTCCAGTTCAAGTGCTGAAATGTAGAATTCGGGCATGATGAAGGTAGAACAGGTCCTTCAACTTCCTCTGCATGGTCACATCAATGGGCGCTAAGTATGCCTGGGCGAAGCACTACGCTACGCTCGTGGAGTTTGCGCAACTTCGCACTACGCGAGCTGCACGTAGCACAGTGCGAACACGCGTAGTGCAGAGCTCATTTTTTGCTTGTTCGCGGTCCTGAACGTCATGTTCGCGACCGCAAGCAAGCAAAATGACATCCCGGCGAGATTCTCAACGCGGGGAGGTAAGATTTCTCATTGTGAGTGGTTGCGCATGCTCGCGACCGCTCTCAATGAGAAACTACCAGTTCGCGTTGAGAAAGCTGCAGCTCGAGTAATAATCTACTCGAGCAGCAGAAAACTACAGCTCGCACTGTGCAAGATGCCGTTTTCAATGACTGCACAGTGCCGGATGCTTGTCCACACTGTGCAATCATTGAAAACACTTCTTGCACAGTGCGAACATGCTACTACGCAGCTCGCGTAGTGCTACGTGAAGTTCGCGAAGTGCACTTCGCGTAGCTTCCCGTAGCGCTACTTCGCGAACTACGCCCACCCTTAGCGCTAAGGTGAATCTCTTTACTGACAAATAGGACCATTGGTTGAAAAGCCTCTCTGGTTCCCACAAGTGAGCTCTGGCAAAAATCCTTGGACATACTGGCCCTCCTGGAACAATACTGTTCTGGACTCGGAGGGTGGGCTTCTCCTCCTCCTCTGACAGGTGTCTCCTACAGGACAAGATTTTCTCCTTTCCTCTCTAAGTTTTCAGGCTCCCAGATCTCAGGCAGGCCCACATTTTCTCCCACAAGACGCACAGTTTCATGTGCTGTTCCCTCAGCTCTGGGAGACTGCCTCTCGGCTATATCTGCCTGGATCACAGCAGCCCTTTGAGTACTCTGTAGAGTACTCAACTTAGTTGGGGTATTCCACAGTCAGCGTAGCAGCTTGCAAATGGAGCTAAGTAGGAAGGTGTTGGCCCCACTTATATAGAGTTTTCAGAAAGGGGATATGGACCCAATGTCTACAGTTCAAAAACTAGTTTGGGGTGGCTCCTTTCCAGAGCTTTAGCTTCAGGCCACACTTGAGGTCAACAGTAATCATTTAACAATGAGCCATATTGCCAGCTACTGACCCACTATTCAAGGTAGCCTGGCACAGAGGGTACTCTACAGGGTTATATATTGACCTGTGGAAGGACTTCTAATATTAGTGAGTATTCATAGATAAAATCAGTGTGGTTTACTGTTTTGTCTGCAGTGATACTATTATAGACATGGGGAAATCTGCCATAAGTGCAGTGTTGATTCACTTTGCCCTACAAAGTCCAGCAAAGTATCAAAATGGGGGACTCTGCCAATAGCTGCCCCCAGGACCAGTGAGTCTCTCCAACGACCATTAAAGCCCCCTTGTAACCCCTGAGGACCAGTTGAAAGAAGATCTGGACTTCAGCATTGCTGAAGAGAGGAGGAGCATAAAAAAGCAATAGCAGGGGGCCTTGGGGCTACCCCGCAGCCCTAACCATACTACTCACCCTGGGGTTGTCCCGGGTGGAACCGGGGACCCCCAGATGATAACAAAAGAAAAAGAGAAAACGACAAAGACAGAGGGTGTCCCACTGTTAAAATATTTAGTGCTTCCAGGCTTCCCCATAATGCCTCAGAAGAGGCTCATTTGTAAATATTTTCCCTACTTGTGGTGGCCTCAGGATGGCGGGGGCACCACCAAAGTGTTGGGGGTAGTTGCAGGGGTGCAGCAGTCCCAATCCCACCTATCCTCATCCAGGACGTTTTTAAAAACTGACCCTGCGTTTGCAGTCAAGAAGATGCAATAAGGAGATGGAATAAATGTACTTTTCCTTTTCTGAAGAAAAACACTGAGTGGATAATCATTTACTGTATATTGTTACTGTGTGCGAGTAACTGGTGATTACTAGGCCACACTACCTTCCCCTGAGTAGCTCTTGGATTGCTCTGCTTCCCTACCCTGAGAGAGTCAAATGCTACAATAGGGTGCTTTGTTCTCAGTAAAGGGACATTAAGGAACTTTTACTTGCACAAGCCTCACATCCTGCCAATCTAATAACCCGATTTCCTACAGTTACTAATTACTCAATGTATTAGGCTATTGTTTTAATCCTGTTCTCCCAACAGGGTTATTCTTGAAAGAACATGGATATGGCCTCACGCACAATAAATACGTGAGATACAACTAAGGGAATAAGTGATCCTACTAATAGATTAATTAAGCAAGTGAGGTGTTGTCACTTAAAAAATAGATTCTCTTTATTATAATCATTAGCACTTGCTTCCTCTTGGCAGCACAGTGGTATTCAAAGACTAAACTTCAATAGCAATAAATAATTCAGAAGTTGTATCAAAAGTAATACTTTATTTGATTCAAATAATTAAAATTGTTACAAAATATCGAGGTATATAAAATTCAAGTAAGGTAGGCAATAAACGTATAGGGGCTACTGCCACTGTCTTTTTGTATTGAATCAGAATATATTTCATATCAACAATATAAAAAAGGGAAAATAAATTCCCTATAAAACGTAGGAGATCTTGTTTGCTATAACTACTAAACATAGAGACTGTAATGTGCTTTTGGTAGGGTAGAGCAGAGCATGCCACATACAGGAAGGTGTTTTGCCTCTACACAAACTCCCCTGCCTAACTAGCGCAGAAACTGGTGATGTCTGGAGGAACTAGGAACTCCTGGTCCGCTAGAAACCTCCTGCTCCAACCTGCTCACTTTCAGGAAAATAGAACCTACAATAGGGCATTCTCCGGAGCAGCACCAAGAATTTGGAACTCTCTCCCGCCTGACATCCGAAAAATTCCTTCTCTATCACGGTTCAAGAAGGAGACCAAAACCTTCCTTATGGGCAAATTCCTAGGCCAATGAGATGCTTGCACCAACCACAGCGTGTCTAGCGAATCTATAACTATTGCCTCTTCCGCAGTTTACCAACTCGCCCTGATATGTAATCGTGGGGCTTCTGTTTCTGCTTTTACTGGTTCCAATATAACTGTATCCTATGCCCCTCAGCTACCTTACCCCTCCCCAAACTTTGTATATTTATGCACTTGAGTTTATGTTGCTTTGTTATCTTGCTTTGTTGCTTTGTTTATTGTGTAACTGTGTAAAGCGCTCTGATACCCTCACGGGTCAAGTTTGCGCTCTATAAAACATTAAAATAAATAAATAACCAAGCCCAATCTGTAGACCCTCTAAGGATGCAGCCTTTGCTTTGGGTTCCAGAGCGCCAGACTGGCCGGGTCTTAAGTTCTTAAATGCTTGATGTGAGAACGTAGTTCCAGTTATGCTTGTGTAGTAACACTGTTCTGAATCCAGCTAGGAAAAAAACCTTGAGTGAGCCATCAATATTTTAGGTGTCTTGGCGGTTAGCTGGTTTCACGTTATTGCAATGAATTTTGCAAATCGTACCAGTTCCTCTGGGGTGTCCAAATTAAAAAGCAGCTTTTTAGCTTCTCTACACGAACGGGCCCTATATAATAGAAAGTGTGGCTTTATTAGTGTGCAGTGCATTTAAAAGGCATGGGCATAAGCAGATCAAGTGGACCAGGGATTCTTCCCTGGAATGGCAGAGGCTGCAAGTGTCAATATTCCCCAGGGACTGTTTAGGTCTTTCATTGGTAACGCCATGAGTCTTGCGTAAAGGATCTCCTGGACCATTGACTTGGTTTGAGCACAATTTAAGTACGGCTGACAGCGCTTTTAATCATACAAGTGCAGTAAAACCTGCATATTACTGTTGAACTAAAGATGTAATCAAGGTCTTCCTGTTTGGATAAGAGCCTAACTTGTTTTTTCAATACAGATTTTAGATCACTAGGATGATTTACGAAGTTTTCCCAATTTTCTATGGCCAGTTTTAAGTGGGTGTAAATTGCGGTGAAATAATCTGACTAAGGATTCTTCCCGTTTGTAAAAATGCTCTTCAAGATGGCTCTCATTCTGTTAGCAGGTGCCCCCCAGGATCTCCAGTAGTACTGGACGATGGCTACCCAGCCCTCTGGTGATTGTTTATTCTGGCCGAACTCAAGACATACCAAAGAGTTACAGATGTGTGAAGGAATTTGGAAGATACGTTTTCAGGTACGGCATTGCGGAAACTGTTTGGACATAGCTGATGGAGAGAAGAAGTTTTGGGCATATTGCCTTTCTTATGGATACGGTGGTTGGGTTGCGTAGAGTAGAATACGGGTTGCACAGAGCATAGGTCACTGCCTTGCCCTTTTCTTCTGTGCGGCTGACATGCAGTATAGACTTGTCATTGCTCGCAAGCCACCCAACTAAGTAGCTGTAATTAGATGAGCTCTTGATTTCCAGGTTTCCAAGTCTTCACTGCAGCGTGTGCTTATTTGGGTAGCGTCCAAAGATCACCACCTTTGTCTTCTTGCAATTAGCCACCAGTTTGTTGTTGGTATTGTATGTATTTAGCGCATCCAAAGCTCTCTCCAGTTCCACTTTTGTGTGGCTCATTAGTATCATGTCGTCAGCGTACTGCATTAAGAAGA
Source organism: Lissotriton vulgaris (assembly GCF_964263255.1). Classification (NCBI taxonomy): domain Eukaryota; kingdom Metazoa; phylum Chordata; class Amphibia; order Caudata; family Salamandridae; genus Lissotriton; species Lissotriton vulgaris. The sequence goes on from NC_141697.1 coordinate 471,660,926, forward strand.
GATGCTCTTGGCCCTTTTTGGCGCTAAAAGGTTTGCAGATTTTAAGTTTTCCCTAGGTCAGCAGTAACATTGGGGATAGGACGCATACTTGTTTTAGGCCTTGGTTCGTGTATACTTTGGAGAATGCAATGTTTTGCATGAGATTGATTCATACCCAAGTTTGGGAGTGGAGTGTGATTATGACATCCAGCAGCTTACCTAGATTTCCCCAGCCGTTTAATTTGTTCCAGAGAATTTTCCTGTCCACGGTATCAAAAGCCGTGGAATAATCCACAACACATGCAAACATCGGATGATTGTTTGGCCTGCACCACCAAGTATGCAAGGGCATTGATATTGTCTGTAGTAGAACCTCCTTCCCTGAAGCCTGACTGGTAAAAAAGGCAAAATGTCCTCCTCTCTGACCCAGTCATCTACGTTGTGTAGTAAAAAGCTTGTGAAGGCCTTAGCTTCAATGTCCAGCAGTGCGATCATTCTATAGTTAGCCAGAATTGTATTATATATATATATATAGGTTGGAGAATCGAGCCACTCCCGGAGTCTGGGACAGAGACAGTTAGGATGCAATGTTGATAAATTGGAGACCCGAAAGGAGCCCAGAATGCGTAGTCCTCATGAAATAGGTGGCCAGGCAGCCCATTCTGACCCAATGTTTATAACATATCAGTGTCTTTATCAAGAACCCCATAACCTTGAAGGACTTCCTCAATGAGTGCTTTATTAAGTTTTCAATTTTATTTGTGGTACAGTGCTCCATGTTAACCAGCAGACGATCATTTCTGTTGTGTATTATGACAAAGCAAATCCCAAGGCACATTCTTATTTTCTGGATCTACTCTAATGTGGCACCTATATTCAATTATTTTAGAGACTGTGCCTCACATGGCCAGGGGAATCAGGGAGCAACATTCCTATTCCCTCCACAACTAGTAAGGCACCTTGGAGTGTACTTCAACAATGAGCTCTCATTGCTAGGCAGTTCACAGTTGTCGTAAAAAACAAAAGTTAACTGCCACCTCATAACGCCGCGAAGGACAGTCCCTCTCCTACAGGTGAGTCACAGCATCAAACTAAGTAGGGCATTGCTGCTATCTGAGCCGGAAAACTGCAACAAAATGTGTATTAAAGTCCCAACGAAGGACAAAGAGCCACATCCATCAGAAAATGCAAATCAATAAGCTAGACTCTTTGAACCCAAAGACATCAGCCAATATTCCACCGATTCTTAAAGAGTCAAAATGGTCGCAGTGAGTAAGAAAATTACAATACAATTAAATATTCTCTCACTGCACTTGAAGCTTATGGGGCCCACAGCTCTCATTACAAAACAACATTCTGCTACATCCCTTGTAATGTTAAGGCCCGCAGGGTATAACTGATCACCCTGGCCAGACTTAACCCAAAAAAGCTTACAGCACAAATATTACAATATTAGATTTACTTCTCTGGGAGAACACACTCAGGTCAGTATGTGATCTTTGACCCAAGAATCCTCTGCCCCCCTAGCAACTGCCATCACACCAGACATGAGGGCCATTGAGAGCTCCCAAACCAACATCAATTCCAACACTGTCAAGAGTTGTTATAGAACACATCAATCTGAAAGATAATAATAATTCTGAGAAATTGCCTTGTTTTGTTTGCCTTGTAAGAGTGAAACTACTTTGCATCAGGGTATGCATTTGCCTCATGTCATTGCCTTCTAAGGTTGTTAGATATCACTTGTGGTGTTAACAGCACCTCGTTTTGTCTGTACTCTTTGTCATGTGAGAGGTGAGTGGTACCCACAGTGGGAAAGTTTCCCTTCTTGAGTTTTCCTTAAATGGTGTAGGCGCTGTTTCCTCTCCAGTGCTACTGTATGTATACTATTGTGGTGAGAGAATCAGGAAGACTGGCCGGCAGTTGCTGTGGGAGGATAAACATTAAGTTTGACTAATCCTAAATGTAGGTTTACTTACTTGATGGAACCAATAAAAACAGGCCTATTTTTGCCCAGCCGAGTCCAGTTTGCATCTAACACAGAGGACTGGCATCTTAACTATAAGAATGATGTGAAAGGGCTGCCTCAACATACAAGATCCAAGGAGATTGATTAACTAGAGAAATCAACTCTAAAGAAGGAACATACACAGGCAACTACAGTCTGCACAAACACATCCCCATATAAGGAGCTGCGTCATTCAGCGGAGAAAGTGGCTCCATTTTCAATCCTGCCACTTCTAATAAAAGCAATCAGGAAGAAAAGGGCTGGGGTAACCAAGGTGAGATTTCGAATCAACACACCACCTTAGACGCCAACCAGCATAAACAGAAGAGAAGACAGAGACACGCAGCGCAGTATAAACTGTCACCATCTACCTCCAGGCTAAATATTCTCAGGAGAGACAGACATCAGGAAAACAGCACAGAGATAGAGAGCAACACACAACCCAGCGCCTTGACCCGAGGCAAGGAAGGAAGTCAAGTTTAAGTAAAGCTTGCCGAGACATCCCGCGCCGCGCTTCGAATTAAATATTAAAGTAGGTTAAAATAAGCTATGAACAGAGCAAAGCAGAAGACATCAAAACAACGAATACAGAAGGGACTGTAGGATGAAAGGCATACGCAAAGAGGCGTGTACTGGAACTACTTCACTTCCAATCAATCACGGCCTGGAAGACTGTGGGCGCAGCGCATTCAATGAAGTCACTATTACAACACTTCCTTCGCTTAATTCCAGTGTCGTCAAAACAACATGCCCACCACTTTTCCAATAATTCCATTACTACCCATCCGAACTTTCGCTGGAATCGGTTTAATCGTTTGATTATTTTAACGTACGATGGACGGACAGCCTTAGGAGCACTGTGAACATTTAATAACAATATAAATAGGCAGAAGCTAAAATCGTGAATTCGAATTTTAGCGTTGAAATGCTGAGACGAAATTTCGCGCGTGAAAAGGAAAAAGTCTTATGTGTTTGGAAGGTGTGAGCCTCCCAAAGTACTTCAAGTTGTAATTAATGTAGAGTCTTTTATGGTTTATACTAAAATGCACATAATATTCGTTTCTAGGAAGCTTATTAATCAAAGCTTTTTTTTTAGGAGGGTGTAGTCGGTTCGAGTTCCTTTTTATAAATAACTTTTGTTATGGCTTCAAAAAACTTCCAGGTAGGGTGGAATCCGTACACTGGGGCTAAAATTGCATACATTACAATGTGTGAACATCGCTCCCCATCTTCGCAAGAAACCTCAAAACCTGGCTCTTCGACAGACCCCCTCCTTGATGGAATGGAACCTCAGCCCCCCCCCCCCCCCCCCCCCCCCCACCCCTAGCGCCTTGAGACCCTTACGGGTGAGTAGTTGCGCTTTAACAAACTCCTGATTGATTGATTGAAGTTAGTGGAACATGCGTCATTTTAATGCATGGAGAATATAACTAAATTTGGACGTGCTCTCCAGTGTTTGAATAAGGGAGGGGTACATCTTATCTTTAAGGTTCATGCAACCCCTTTCTACACCATGGGGTTTCATAAAAATGACCCTCTCAAAAGTCCTATGTTGTAGAGTTATAGTCAGGGCGTGTTTTTGGGGGATATGGGGAGTGGGGTGGTATGAGGGTTCAGGGCGTGATACCAGTCAACTCCAGGCACTATTTTAAGCACGAGGAACTTAATACAATTTCCTTTTTTTCTAGCTTTGCAATTAGGCTTACCCTTCTGTCTTGTATTTGCTCTCGAGTTTTAATAAGTCACCAGACCTTTCTCAATCCGTGGCTGCTCCATTCACATGCCTTTCATTTTCAGAATCCCTTCATGAGGTGGTAGGTAGAGTTATTGGTCCTGCTATTCTACCACATTTTGTACGGACTAGTTCATTACTCAAGCTTCCTATTATATTTGAGACTCCTCACAAAGTCACCAGCCGCTTCCTAAAATAGGTTATCTTATAGGTTTGCACTGTCCACCAATAGAAAGGTACAGTACGAGTCTCAAACTGGGGCCAGCAATACCAAAAAATACCGTGAGGACCAAAGCCTGCCCACAACTCAGGAAATATAAACTTAACAAACAAGTTACTTACCTTCAGTAACACCATATCTGGTAGACAGGATTTAGTCACAGATTCCTTACCTTTAAATTCTCCTCAGGCGCCATACTGGATAAGGAATATTTGTTAGCAATACCTCTGCATGTCAGTAGAGGGCATCATGCGATTCAGTAGCAATGACTTTCACCAGATATGGCACATACGGAGTCTATATAAGCCCCTTCCTTCACACTGACGTCCATTTCTCCCGTGACTATTTTCCGCAGCAAAAACGCAGAGCAACTTATAGAAACTGCGCAACAAAATAGTGTGCCAAAAAAAGACACCTTTGTATCAAGTAATTATGAAGTCCTAATGAAAGGCATATCAATGAAAAGAAAGGGATCCTTTAGTTAAAAAGAAACCAGCTCGTAGAAACTGGGAGGATCGGTAAGGAATCTGCAGCTACATAAAGTCTCTACCAGATAAGGGGTTACTGAAGGTAAGTAACATATTCATCTGATAGAGACATCTAGCTGCATATCCATTAACTTTGAATTAGATGCCAGAGCAATACCATCCCCAGGGAGTCTGCGAACTGTTCCTTCTAAAAGCCCCTAAATAGAAGTAGCTGATCTAGAATAAGATAGAAGAGACCGGATAGTCTGAGGAAAGTAGGTGAGGAAGGATATATGTGTAACCATAAGAACTGTGGTGAATCCCACATGCAACTGAAGTCAGAAAGACATTGAAAAGCATGAGAATAGTGTTACCCATGGCAAGGAAACAAAAATGTGTTGGAAGACAACAGGCAATATAGACAAATACAACGCAGCTCCCATGGTAGGATACGCACCCATGGACGGTCGGGGTTTGGGGGAAACAGCTAAGGCTACCGAGCTAGAGCCCCTTGACTGTAGAAAGCTATTATTGGTGCCAAACCTGCTCTGAGAAACACAGCGTATAGAGATCCCAGAACCAATTCACGATGACGAAAGCACTGACCAATGTAGTAATAGAAATATTGTGTCGACACAACAACGATTGATATAGAACGAACTTAGGTCCTGAAAAAAACACCCCAGAGACAAATGAACACCAATGGGATCACCAAAAAAGTATAACCTTCAGAGGAGGAAAAGAAAAACAATTGCATATGTAACAAAAGGGTCACCGCAACACAAGGAAAGACGCATTCACGTAAGCTTGTACGCAAGCCCTTTGAGGAAGTACATCACAATAAAAAATTTGGAAGAAAAATACAGACAAATACATAGATCGGCCATATACAGAAGTCATCACCACTATGAGCTGAGTAACCAGCAACACAGTACTAATATAAGATGGCGAGAGTGAGGGACATCACATGCCCCAGCAAAAGGAACAACTGCCAGAGCATTTAAAACAATGATAACTGAATGAATAGCCCACAATCAGGCTGCTGATATCAAAACCCTGAAAGAAGAGAGCAGGTGGAAAAAACCTTGCTAGCATAGAAAAAACTAGGCCAGACCGTGGACCTACAAGAAGGTCAAGGTGAAAAAGAGGCCTACACACAGAAGGCGGCCTAGAATAGGCATTCAGCATCAACATCCAATGGAAAGTTATACCGGACAAAGCAGAACCTGGCTGAAGAATGGAACAAACAGTAAAATACATAGTCCCCCAGGGCAAACAACCCACAAAAGTGGAAGATCCTATACAAGAGGGGAAAAAAATTTCCCACAGGAAATGGACAAACTCAAATATACAGGAAGGTACAAGGTGAAGCACACCTATAGACTTCATTATACTACTGTATATTGAGGACGAAACCCTAGCCTCTTCTTGAAGGAAGTGAAGGACACAGCAAAAAGGGAGTATTCCCTCATGATGAAAAGAACCCCCAAAATAATGCAGAAGCATAAGAACTAACCCCGGAGGGCCAGAAACAATAAGTAAACTTGTGGAACAGAGGGAAAGGACCCAGCCAGGGAGATTGCGTCCCACTGGAACAACCAATCCCAATGCAAACTAATTCCAAGAAAAACTGAATTATAATGTGCAATGAACAACAGCAAGCAACAAGGAATGCACAATAAGATAGAAGATAGCCACCAACATAGAAGAATGCTATATGAAGGCATCTTCAGAATAAATATTTAGGCACCTTGATGCCACGGTTGATGCATGAGTACCTGTAAGAGGTGCCTGCCTCATCAAAAGAAGAAGACCTTGCCTGTAAGCAATAAATAAGTATCATCCATCCTTTGCAGGGAAGAGACAGTTCAAGGACACAAGATTGTCGATACAAGAGAACAGTCTCTTGAGCATGATCCACACATATTATGAATGTAGGCAGTATTCCCCAAATAAGGCAGACCAGCAGGGTAAAAGAATGAAGGACAATTCCTTTCTATAGAGAACATAAGAAGGAATTTGAAACCGATGCCAGAGAGACCAGCGGCAAGAACCCATCCTGCTGATGAGCTCACTAAAGAAGCGAAGGACATACAAACAAAGCAATGTCTTAGCTGGGAGCACCAGCTTGACCAGTAACGGACGTGTACTGCAGGTCATGGGCTTTACCACTTGTCCCACTGCTCAGTTAGGAAATGAAACGCTCTATATCCAATTCAGATTTGGATCCTTTCCTGTGAATTCCTTTACAGCCACATGGCAATGGCCCTCATCTGCGCAGATGCCCTTATCTGGCTGCCCTTCCTCTGTTGAGTCAATTGCCCATATCTTTTTTGCTTGCCCGAGGTACAACTCCCCCAGATGTAAAACGTTAGAACCCATCTGCAGATTCCTGGGAATACAATGCCACCATGTGTCGCTGAACATCCGACACAAGACCACTAGTTGTTTGTGCAGTCGCCAAGTTTCTAGGAAAAATGCGGATAATCAAAAGGTATGCACTAAAGACCTGAATTGGCGTGCCTTAAGCTTCATCCCTTTTACTCTCCCAACACTCCAAACGAGAATTATGCAGCAACGATGGGCCTCTGCAATATAGTACAAGGTTTTACACTTTTATCATAATTTTACAGCGGGATCCTCAACGCACTTGATTGGGGGTTTTTATCTTGCCATTTCCTTTTTAGGTCTCGCGACCTGAGTTGCACTGCGCAGCAGTGCACACGCAGGTCGCGAGACCTTTAGTAAGTGAAAAACGGGAAAATCAAGCTGACCTAGGAATCACACACGCTCGTGCGTGTGCGTTTCCTTTTCAGCTACCCAATTGGCCTTAGCGCGCGTCTTTTAATGAAAGACTGCACGCTATTGGCCAAAGGCGGCGCATTGCTCCTCCCAAGGCCTATTGGTGTCTATTACGCGATTGGTGCGCGTAATAGACACCAATAGGCAGTCATGTGGTTTCAATTATCGTGCCCAGACATGGGTGTGATAACTGAAACGGAAACCAGAGGCTCGCTGTGCCGCACGCGCGCCATATGCGGGCTTTTTTATTTGGGATCAATTTGGGGTCTGACAACGCATACAAGTATTTCTGTTGTGTAAATTAGCATTTTTGGGCGATATTGTGCGCTTTTATGTATATACCTTTATATTAAAACGAATAATAAAAGCGACTTTTCGAAGTATGTTTCTTTTATTTTTAGAACAAGATGCTGCTTTTGCCTGCTTAGTCCACAGGTGCGCTGCGGTCATCTTCATTGGCCGCTTCCCTTACGCCAAGTAGCAGTGATATAAAGTTGATACAGCAGGGGCGCGCGGTGCACGTACTTCGGAGCCAGCGTCCTCTCGGTAATCTGGGACTGCAGGTGCATCACAATGCTACGTGCTGGTGGCTGGTGCACTGCCTCCCTTTAGCGCACCGAGGCACTGCATGCTTCACAGAACCACAGGCACTGCACACACACACCCACCTCCACCCACCCCACCAGCACACAGGCACTACACGGGGAACCTAGGTCCCTGGGGGTATATGTGTATGGGATCTATCCAGATATCCAGTGAAAGTATTGGGGCTGGTTGGATTTGTCAGAAGAAGCATGCGCCTGTAATATGAAAAAAAGTGTAGCTTTCATTTTCAAAACGAGGCTCAGTCCTACATTGGTGTCTAGGACTTGCACCAGCTGTGTATGCCTGCCCAAATCTCGTCAGCTGTCCCTGAGGCGAGGCTCGGCTAATGCACACCTGGAACAGAATGAGGGTGCATTTCACACTTACTCATTTCATGCTCTGAAGTCTAAAGTCCTTAATCAATTAACACCCAGGATTAACCGCCAAGAGGAAGTTTAATTTGTAGTGTGCACTATATATAATGTGGGACACTGGAATTATGCGGGGAGAGAGGCCAAATCATGAGACAAGAAAAGGCCACCCATACTACAAGAAGGGCAAATTATGCGGCGTAATGTTGCACATTTTGGACAGTATCATTTCATTATTTGCCCATTTTCTCACACTTGTTTAATTAACACTGTCTGGCCATTGGTTGCACCTTGTTAGTGCCAGTTGAACAATCAAATATAGCAATAAGCAATAGAAAGCATGACTAGTCAACCTTTACAAAGGATCTTCCACTCCGCAGCAGCACATATCACTGTACTTTTAGTAGCTTTTGAATCATTTGAGCTAAAAACATTTTTTTGTTACAATCTGCATGTTGTGCAGCAAACAATGGATTATATGGCAAATGTAGAGTTATGCAGAAAAACGTTGCAGTCGTATAATTGTATAATTCCAGTGGCCCTGAATATAACACAGGGTGCTCTAATTTGCTATGTTCATGCGTAAGCAGCTAATGCACTCCAAATTTTTCCTTACCATTCTGGGATTTGTATTCATGACTTTACACAAATGCGATGAGATGGCTTGGACCGGCCTTGAAGCAAGACCCTACTGGGACGCACAGGCCCTCCTACGTCAGGAACAGCGGTGGGTGTTCCGCCTCAAAACACAGATCCACGGACTAAACGACGAAATACCCTGGGTGGAACTATAGACTGTGGCATTACTATATTAACATCAATCTCTTTTCATTTTCAGAATGCGTTACACGAGCGTGCACTTTATTGGGCAACCATTCTTTCTCCTTCCCCTCCCTCTAGAGCTAGTGTCAGTCTGTAGGTTACCACCTAGGACAGAACTCTTTTGCTCCCCATATAGGGCCATTCATGTGCATTAACCACTCTGGCAGCAGTAGCTTTCCGCTGTATCCTATTGCACTCCTGCCTATACTTGTCCATTGGATTACTAACGATCACACAAGCAATATCTACGTCCCCTTTTTCTCCCGGGGGCACCATGGGCCGATTTCTGTCCCCCACACTGGCAGGCCCTCTTCCCCCAGGGGCACTAAGGGCTGCTACCATCACACACAGACCCTCGGCCCATGTGCCGAGTAGTCCAGAGACACTCACTCTGACACATGCGCACTTGACGCTCACGCATGACTAGGCAGATCAATCCGTGATAACCGGAAGCAGGAGACTCCTCCGGCTCCAATCCAAGCCTCCTATTCATGGCAGAGGCCCCTGATCTCCTCTACACACAGGCAGCCGCTGGCGAGGGTAGGTGCATAGGAGCGGGCACCAATCAGAACACATCAAATAGAAGGGGGGGTCTGTGACTGGCATCTGTCTCCCACAGGACCCATAAGGTCTGACCCCAAAGACAAAAGAAAAAAGAAATGGGGCACACTGTTCCTTTGAAAAAAACTGTTGAAACAGGCCAAAAAAGGAACCGCTCCTGAGCCGCGTTGGAAGCTTGGAAAAGAAGAAACTGATGTCAGCGCTTCGAGGGGGCACTTATACGGACTCCGTCGATGTCACATCTGGTGGATGAAGTCGCCACTGAGTCGTACAATGCCCTCTACCGATGCGCTAAGGTACTGTTGGAAATTTTTCCTGATCAAGTTTGATGCCTGGGGAGAATTCAAAGGTAAGGAGTCGGCTGCTAGATGTCTCTATCAGATATTTAATGCCGGTCTCTCCAAACTTTTCTGGAATAAGAGCTACTTAAATTCAATGAAAATCATCCAAAACTACTATTATTATCAGCGTTGTAATAGTGACCACATCAGACAAGATTACATTAGTAGCCGCCCTATTTAAGATTACCAGCAACAACCACCTCTGCATCAAATTTGCCAGCAGAAATGTGACATGCACTGGCAAAGTCAATAGGTCTAACCTTTGCAATAGATATTGGCTTTGCCAATATGTTTTAGCCATGTTGTACACCAGCGTGGCTGCTTTTCCGCATGGTTAAAAGTTAGTGGTCCAAAAGAGTGTCGTAGAGTGTCATTGAGTATAAAGGGGTGTTATGGAGCGGTAAAAGTTTAAATAAATAAAATAAAATAATAAATGGAGTGGCATAGAGAGTCGTGGAGTGGTGCAGAGTTGAGTAGTGTGGAGAGAAGTTGAGTGTCATGGAGTGGCATAAAGTGGAGTTGCATAGAGTGTTGTGGCGTCTCGTGGAGGGAGTAGAGTGTCACAGAGTGTAGTAGAGTGGCGTAGAGTTTGAGTGGCATGGAGTAGAGTATCGAAGTGTAGTAGAGTGAAGTGGCATAGAGCGATGTGGAGTAGAGTGGAGTGGTGTAGAGGGTGTTTGGTAGAGTACGGTGGCGTAGAGTGGAGAGGCACAGAGTGGAGTAGTGGAGTGGAATGGCGTAGAGTTGTAGAGTGGAGTGGCGTATAAAGGAGTGGCATTGAGTGCAGAGGGGAGTGGAGTAGTGTGTTGTAGAGTAGAACAGTGTAAAATGGCATGGAGTGGCGTAGAGGGAGTTGCCTAGAGCGGAGTAGTGTCAGAGTGGCGTAGAGTACAGTGTTACAAAGTGGAGTAGAGTGTTATAGAGTGGAGTGGTATAGAGTGGAGTGGCATAGAGTGGAGTGGAGTGGAGTAGAGCATCATAGAGTGGACTATCATGGAGCGGTGTGTTGTAGAGTGGCCTAGAGTGAAGTGGCTTAAAGTACAGTGGGCAGTGGTGTAGAATGCATTAGCTTAGAGTGCAATGACGTAGTGTAGAGTAGAAGGGTGCAGAGTAGAATGGAGTGGTGCAGCATAGATTGCAGTGGCGTAGAGTGGCAAAGAGTGCAGTGATGTAGAGTAGAATGTTCCCAAGTAGAGTGAAGTGATGTAGGGTAGAGGGGCGAGGTGCTGGATAGGGTACAGAGCCAAACAGCGGCGTGGAGTGCAGTGGTGCAGAGTAGATTAAAGAGGCATAGAGTGGAGTGATGCAGAGTGGATTGGTGTAGAGTGGAATATAATTGGTGCAGAGGAGAGTGCTGTGGCTTATAGAGCAGTGGTGAAGAACAGAATAACGTAGAGTGAAGTCTTTCTGGGTAGAGTGGTGTAGAGTGCAATGCATAGACTGTTGCAGAGTAGTGTGCTGTAGGGAGCAGAGGCATACAGTACAGTGGTGCAGAGTAAAATAGAGGGGTGTAGAGTGCAGAGGTATAGAGTGTTGCAGGTCAGAGTACAGTGGCATAGAGTGTAGTGGTGCACCCTGTTTCATGGAGTGCAATGGTTTTGAGTACAGTGGAGTAGAGGACATTGGCTTAGAGTGCAGTGGTTTAGATTAGAGCAGGGTGGTACAGAGTAGAGTGGTGCAGCGTAGAGTGCAGTGGCATAGGGTGCAGTGGCAAAGAGTATATTGTTTTAGAGTAGAGTGAAGTGGCATAGGTAGTGCAGAGTGACCTAAACTGAATTGGTGTAGAGGGCAGTGTCAGAGTGCAGTGATGCACAGTAGTGTGGATTTGCATAGAGTGAAGTGGTGTAGAATGTACTGGTTTATAGTAAGGTGGTGCAGAGTAGAGCGCAGTGATGCAAAGTTCAGTGGCAGAGAGTACAGTGTTACAGAGTAGTGTCAGAGTGCAGTGGTTGTAGAGTGGCATAAAGGGCATTAGTGTAGAGTGCAGCAGCATAGAGTAGAGAGGTGCAGAGTGTAGTGGCATAGAAAACAATGGAGTAGAGTACAGTGATACAGAGTACAATAGAATGGCGTAGAGTTCAGTGACGTAGAGGGCAATGGTGCAGAGTGCAGTGGCATAGAATAGAATGTTGCAGATTAGAGTGTATTAGTGTAGAGTGCAGTGGCGTAGAGTGTATTGTTTTGGGTAAAATGGTGTATAGGAGTAGAGTGCAGTGGTGTATAGTAGTGTGGTGAAGAGTTGGAGTGGTGCAGGGCATTGTGAAGTGGCAGAGAGTTAAGTGGAGCGGAGTAGCGCAGATTAGAGTGGAGTAGAGTTCAGTTGCATAGAGTAGATTGTTTCAGAGCAGAGTGCAGTGGAGCAGAGTGCAGTGGAGCAGAGTGCAGTGGAGCAGAGTGCAGTGGAGCAGAGTGCAGTGGAGCAGAGTGCAGTGGAGCAGAGTGCAGTGGAGCACAGTGCAGTGGAGCACAGTGCAGTGGAGCACAGTGCAGTGGAGCACAGTGCAGTGGAGCAGAGTAGAATAGAGTGGCTACCAGTTGATTGGCATAGAGTGCAGTGGAATAGAGTAGAGTGGCATAGAGTAGAGTGGTGCAGAGTAGAATGTAGTGGAAGAGAGTGCAGAGTAAAGTAGATTAGAGTGTGGTGGTGCTGTACAGTGCATTGGCATTGAGTGGGGTAGAGCAGAGTGGTTGAGATTAAAGTTCAGTGATGTAGAGTTCAGTGGCAGAGACTTCAGTGTTGCAGAGTAGACTGTCAGAGTGCAGTGGTGCAGAGAAGAGTGGCATAGAGAGTAGTGACGTGGAGTACAATGGTTTACAATGCAGTGGTGTAGAGTGTTGAAAAGTAGAGTATAGTGGCATAGAGTAGATTTGCATAGATTGCATTGGTTTTGAGTAAAGTGGTGTAGAGTGCATTTGCACAGTGCTGTAGAGTGGTACAGAGTACAGTGGCCCAGAGTGGAGCGGTGCAGCGTGGAGTGCAGTTGCACCGAGTGATATGGTATATAAAATGAGGGTCCCAGTGTACTGTGAAAACATTACTCACATTTATTTAAACCAACAATGAAAAGCAATCAAAGCAACCACAATGTAAATTAATCACAATGGGCAGGTCTACAATATAGTAATAACAACAGTGCCCCAAGGGAAAGGAGAGGGTGAGGTAGCGTGATGCTGTGAAAGAGAGAAAGGAATGGAAAAGGAATAATAATAGTAGTGACAAGCGAATATATCACATTCCTT